>NW_022196895.1:71350507-71378353 GCF_008632895.1 Mastomys coucha
GAATTGAACTCAGGACCTCTGGAAGAGCAGTCAGTGCTCTTAACCACTCAGCCATCTCTCCAGCCCCTGCCTTTTCATCTGTATGATGGAAAGCTTATATCCAAAGATATGTAGGCGAAGGAGTAATGTGAGTCTGAATTGGCCACCTCTGAATACATAATAGCAATGATACATAATACCCATTCTCTAATGTAAGAAACTGAGTCAGGCAGCAACCAAATATGGATAGAGTGTTCGGTATGAGAGATTTTGAGTTGGGTAGGAAGCCAGCCCCTCAGACCTTCCTAGAGCTTTCTCTCAGAGTTCCACCAGCACCAGGTTCTACTCAAGGGCGTAAATCTCCAACCCCAGGTAGGGATGCTACCTGGGATTCTGTTGTTGCGCTAGCTACAGGCCATGACCTAGGAGCCACCGGTAACTGAAGAACTTCAGAAATCCTTTTGCTCCAGCCCAATTACTGCTGAAATCTGTCCTGAAGGCTAGTGGTAAAAATAGATGACTATACAGGCGTTATTAAACTATTTATAGAGTTTGAAAAAACCCCTCGCAATGCTCATGAAAAGATCTGGCGTATACTGGGGATTCCAGAATGACTCAGTCCTTAGTCCAAACCCACCCGTGACGTTAAACTCTACCGCAAATGAAGTCTTCAAAAGTCACGCTAACAGTTACAAGGCATTATCCCTTGAGGAAGGTCCAGAGGAAGTGTACACGTCTCTGTAGCAAGCCATATCCCAGAATGTTTCCTGGGTGACAGTTAAGCAATAGGCCTGGGGGAGGCTCATCCAGAAACAGCTGGGAAGAGGAGAAAGGAGGAACACAAAGTTTGCAGGCTTAGGGAGGGCCAACATCCGCATCTGCGAGCTGGGGATGGCCACCATCTGCATTTGCAAGCTGGGGATGTTGGTTGGTTTGTATGTACCCTGCCTTCGAAGACACAGATGGTCCCGTGTGTGCTGGTTCCATCTGAGCAGACCTCTAATAACATATGTATGTTTGCACCTACTCAACTGGGACTTGGTGGTAGTCTGCTCTGTGCAGTCTGGCAGCATTGGGGTGGACCTAAGGGCGTGCTCAAGCCACCTTGATGAGCCATGAGTTCTAATCTGAAATGCCAGGATTCCAGAGGCTGGAGGATCTGTTTCAAAGGGCTGGGCATACACCCTAGGCTGGATTTGAAGAATAAATACGACTGAGGGGAAAAAAAAATGTATGCAGACCACTGTGTGTCAAAATACATACCAGGACTTTAAAGCCAAGCAGGCCTGGAATAGACCTGACTCCCAGTGAATCTTTGAACCTAGTCTCCTTGTGTGGGAAAGAAGATGGTGGGTAAGTCTCCCTGTAGACTGAAGCATCGCACCCTTCAGGGAAACACAAACAGGAAGGAAACTGAAAGGAGCTTCGGAAGTCCTTGAAACTGACCAGACTTAGATGCACCAGGCCCCTCTTAGCCAGAATAAGCCACAAATGTCAGGAGTTCCGCTGAGAATGAAGGAGGAGAGCTGTGGGGAAGACCAGGCCAGCTGCCTGGGAGAAGCAGAAACCAGCTAAGCTGCTTGGAAGAGGTTAGACCAACTAAGGCACCTGTAGATGAACACTCTCCAACCTGCTGAGCTTTCTGTCTCTTTTTTTTTTTTTTTTTTTCCCCAGAGCTGAGGACCGAACCCAGGGCCTTGCGCTTGCTAGGCAAGCACTCTACCACTGAGCTAAATCCCCAACCCCCAAATAATTGTATTTATTTATATGAGTACACTGTAGCTGTTTTCAGACAGGTCAGAAGAGGGCATTGATTGGATCCCATTACAGATGGTTGTGAGCCACCATGTGGTTGCTGGGAATTGAACTCGGGACCTCTGGAAGAGCAGTCAGTGCTCTTAACCACTGACAGCCCCTTGCTACTGAGATTTCTGGAGGCTGCACAGTGTGTCCCACATTCTCAGCTTTGTGAGCTGTCACCCATGCCAGGGTGGGTTTTGGAGAGACAGCTGTCTTTGAGTCATTTCTGCCCCCGTAAGTAACCCCTCACCCCCAATTCCTTTAATTAACCCCAATAAAACTGGTTGCGTCACTAAGCTGGACATTGGTGGTGTCTGTACTGTGGTCTCTAGTGGACTCCCTCTCTAGAGTGACCTGATATACATGTTCCCGACAAGTTCTGTCACACAACAGAGCCAGATGTGGAGAGAATGCAAATCTCTTGTCCAGGCACTGTGGGAATTGATGTCAGCTGGGCAGAGAAGCATTACAACAGCACATGGTTGCTAATCCTGGGGACTTAGGATACAGGGCCAGCTAGCGTTAGGGCTATGGCTAGCACTAGTTTCTGCGTGCATATGCTGGCTTCTTGGCTAAACTTAAGTCTCTTCTTCTCTGCCCACTTCACATGTCCAGCAGATCAGAGGTAGGATAGTGGCGGCCTTCAAGATACTTCTGATGATGGGTGTGCTAAGTGAAATCCTGGGAGAGTGGGCTGGTCTCTATGCATTCTAAGGTGCCAGAGCCTTCCTCCTTTGGCTCCTAGGACACTGGCTCCATGTTCTCTTTGGCCATTCTTTTTTCCTGTCACGGCCTCCATCTTCTCTAAGCGGGGCCTTCACTCTTGTTATGGCCCACTCTTGCACTGCACAGGGCATGGTATGGAGCTACATGTGTGCTTCTTTGTCGACTCAGTGCCTCCTTCATGGCGCCTGCAAACTCTAGGGGCTCTGATCACTGTTTTATGTCCCAATATCCATCCTATGTGTAGAACACAGGGCCTCAGCAAGCATTGGTGCATTAGCTGGAAGAGCTAATGTCGGGCGCAGGGAGAATGGTAGGCTCAAGGGAAAGACATTTCTGGGAGGTAGTTTTCTGTTCTCTCCTCTACGGGACAGGCTTCTTGCTTAGCTTTGGTAAAATACAAGAGAAGGTAGGAAAAAATTAGTTGATACTGGCTTTGAGCTATCAAAGATTGGGTTTGTATGTGCGTTGGTATTTTGAATACACACACACACACACACACACACACACACAGATATATAGCTATATGTGTGTGTGTGTGTGTGTGTGTGTGTGTGTGTGTGTGAGGGTACCAGATCCCCTGAAACTGGAGTTACAGACAGTTGTGAGCTACCATGTGGGTGCTAGGAATTGAACTCAGGTCCTTTAGGAAGAGCAGCCAGTACTCTTAACTGCTGAACCTTCTCTCTAGGCCAAGAAAATTTCTTACGGGAAAGGTAGCTGCTGGGATGGGCAATCTATCCCGTGCTTCTTCAGATTTCCACTTGTAGTAGTGCACATGGAAGAGAGGCCCCACTGGGTACCCATCTGGAGACCCAAGGAAGCAGGAAGGGGCTCAGAGACCAGAAAGGGGATGCTATCTCCACTGTGAGATGCTTCAGTCGAGAGATCAGGAAACATCATCTTAGGACATTGTAACGTTTGGGCAAATTATTCCCCTCATTTGGCCTTAGTTTGGTTATCCAATAGGGTAAATCCTACTGGGCACAGCTGTCTCTCACAAACACCCAATCATATTGGAAGAAGGGAGAACGTTCGGCGAAGCTGGGTGTTCACGTCTATGGCCAGAGATCACACCTTGCTTACGGGCATCTCATGACATACATTCTTGACGGGCACAGTGAAGAGTCATGTAGTCATGTGACCCAATGCTGCCTACTGGTATCGTTTATTCTTTCAAGTCCCCGCTTTTGCAAGCAGGGTGCCTCCTGGCAGGACACGCGCCGAATGGTGAGAGAGGCTCCATCCGCCTTGAGACTGTGCAGCTTCGCCTCACAGAGGCACTGTTGAGACTTAAGGCCAGGTTTATAGTTTTCTGAGGGGAGCTAACCCAGCGCTTTGGAGGCCTCTATCAATTTGGTGTCAGCCAAAGCCCCATTCTTATCCCCTCTAGCACTGTGTCTGCTGGAGACACAATGACCCCGGAAGAAAACCACTGTCTAGAGACAGCTAGCCTTGCAACAGACTATGACTGTCCCCTTTAAGACTCCTGTTGAAATTTGATTGCAAATTAAATTTGAAGTTGGGAGTAGGGCCTTTGGGTGTTGGTTCTTATGGGACTGATAACTTTCTTACAGAGGTGACATGATGCTTTGAATAAAAATGGCCCCTATAGACCCATAGGGAGAGGCACTATTAGGAGGTGTGGCCTTGTTGGAACAGGCTCCTTGGAGGAAGTATGTCACAAGGGGAGGGAGAGGCTTTATGGTCTCAGATGCTCAAGCCTGGCTAGGGGGGGCTCTGTCTCTTCCTGCTGCCTGCCAATCCAGATGTAGAACTCTCAGCTCCCTCTCCTATACCATGTCTGCCGTGTGCCACCAAGCTTCCCGCCATGACGACAATGGACTGAACCTCTGAACCGTAAGCGGACCCCAATAAAATGTTTTCTTTTATAAGAGTTGCCACGGTCATGGCGCCTCTTCATGGCAATAGAATAAGGCAGGTGGTTAGGCGTTGTGAGAACTGCCTGTTACAGGGAGTCCACCCCATCCTTCCTTTCCTCATGAGCTCATGTGCCCTGAAGTCTTCTGTCATCTAACGAGGTGGCAGGAAGCCCTCACTAGATGCCACTGCCTCCTCTGGGCCTTCCAGCTTCAGAATCGGGAGCTAAATAAAGATCTCCATAAATTAGTTTGCTTCATTTTGTTATAGCAACAGAAAACATTCAAGGATACACACTCCCACACCCCTCATGAGGAGGCCGCCTCTTGGAACACGGTAAGACAGAAGTATTGAGAAATGTTAGGTATCACACCCAACGAGGGAACTTTAACGTCGGGTCCTCCCCGGCGACATGCTCAAACTGTCCTTAGGAACACGGGGGCTGCATGTAGCATGTGCTGGCGTGTCCAGTGACTACGCTGTCAGATCCAATACCTCAGGACTGGGTGGAGATGACCTGCCCTACAAGCTACCTAGAGACTTCAACCATTTTCCCTCTTCCACGGGTGGCAGACACGGAACCATGGCTTTCTGAAAGGCTGGGCTCGGGATCCGACCCAGACGGTTTAGGCTGTGACGTCAGCACTGTGAACACATCAGCTGTCACTGGTCCAACTGTATTTTTAAATGGGAACAGCCTACCACGCTTAGCGCCACTCTTCTGGGGGCCTGCTTTGGACAACAGACGAGATTCAATTGCCTTTAGCAGATGATGCTGACAAATACCTCCCACACCAGTGTCCTCAGATAAAAATAACTGCAACTCCCTCCTAGGCCTGCAGAAGAAGAGGACAGGAAGCTGGAGGGATAGGTAATGTCTGGCATCTTCTGGCCCTGCATGCCCCTGGGGGTGCCCTGCATGCCCCTGGGGGTGCCCTGCATGCCCCTGGGGGTGCCCTGCATGCCCCTGGGGATGCTGGCTCGGCTGCCCGCAGAGGAAGTGCTGTTCCTCCACATCACACCATGCTGTGACTGGGCAGAGGCCTGATTACTCCTTCCACGTGTCGTCGACCCTGCCCGACACAGAGCTAGCTTCCTTAGTTAAGTACCCAAGGACAGCACAGAGAGCTAGGTGAGCTTGGGCTGGTCACCTGGCCTTGCCGTGTCCCCTCTGCACAGCAGTTCATGAGATGTACCTCGCCACTGCTCACATGAACTCTAAACGCCCAATTCCTAACTTAGAGGGAGAGAGGGCAGCTTCAGGTCCACAAGGGCCAACCTTCGATGGGGTGACGCTTCAATGGGGTCCCCCTCGGGGCGTCTCCCACCTGGGAATGCCATAGGATCTGAGGCCACCCTGTCATCCCTGTACTGTTAGAAAGGCTGTCTCTCCATGAAGTTACCAGTCAGACTGCAAGATGCATATCCAGGACAAGTCATGCCAGCCCAGCTCAGCGGATCGGAAACTGGCCTTTCTATGTGAGAAGCAGGACTCTAGACAGTGGACCCTGCACACAAGAATCCAGAGGCTTTTGACTCCCCTTGGGTACACCATCATAGGAAACTGTGGTGGCTCTGGGAACACTTTGATAAGGACACAGTAACTTTCCTCAGGCTGAGGACATCTGACGCAAGCTGTCACGCAGAACCCCGAGAAGCCACACTTCTTACTACGATAAAATCACTAGCCCCGAAGACCCCTGATATCCCCAACCTTGGGGCTTTCGGGAAGCACTAATGCGTATTCCAGAAACTGAGCGTGTAAGCAGGTGCCTGCTCCGAGTTTTCCCCAGGGATGGCTTGGGTGGCCATGAGGTGCACATGTTGGAGTGTCTGGGTAATACCATCAGATAGTCAGGTGGCCTCTGCCTTCTATTCACACAGATTAGCTCTCTGCTGTAATGGCTCCCAGCCAGCGTCCTCTTCCACAGGCTCCTGCTGAGTTAAAACCATACAGCCTGGTGAAATATCGTGCCATTTTTGACACTAGGCTGTCCTGGGTTGTTTTCCTGACAATCTACGGTAACCAATTACTTATAGCGTGAATACCATGATACCTGACCGAGTATGTGGACACCAGATGGCTTGGCCTTTCCAAGATGGGGCTACGGCTCATGTTTGGGGGGGGGGGTGTGGAGTTCCATTTCCCACAAACATTCAACT
The DNA here is from genome assembly GCF_008632895.1 of Mastomys coucha. Taxonomy (NCBI): domain Eukaryota; kingdom Metazoa; phylum Chordata; class Mammalia; order Rodentia; family Muridae; genus Mastomys; species Mastomys coucha. The sequence goes on from NW_022196895.1 coordinate 71,357,054, forward strand.
CTTACACAAAAAGATAGGGTTTCTCTTAAGAGTCTGAACTACCACCTCACATGGAATTCTTCATTGTCAAAAAAGGAAGGCACCTGCACTCAAGCGCAGAACCTGATTGGAGGGATCCAGAACCTGCACTCAAGCGCAGAACCTGATTTGGGGATCCAGAACCTGCACTCAAGCGCAGAACCTGATTTGGGGGTCCAGAAGACAGCAGCTTTGCTACACTTTCCAAGTCAGCCCATGTCTCAGAATACCACAAGTTATCATGAGCCCCGGAAACTTGGAGAAATCAGGTTGGGTGGAAGGTAAGACGTCTAGTAGAGCAGAGGGGACTCTACGGGGACCTTGGCATGGGAGAGCATCAGTCATGTGTTCCAATGAGCTTCCCATGAAGAACCCTATCATGGTCCCTTCTGGAAAAACTAACTTTGCCACTGGGGACCAAAATAGTGGGCCAGAACGGGCTTCCAGACCATAGCTCACTCTTAAAGTGACAATAACATCCATTGACACAGGGAGTAAAGGCAAGACTAACCACTTAGGACTTTCACGAGGTTATGAATGTTCAGGACCCAGAACTGGAGCCAGCTAATTGAAAGTCCAAGTAGTGCTACAAGCATCATCTACCCACTCATCCACATGCTCCCCCATTCCCCATGAGTCTCTCCTTCTGTGGATGCTGGTGGGTCTGTGTGGTGTTCCTCTGTCAGATGCTGACTCTAATGCAGTATGTACAAGGAGCCCAGGGGGAAGGAATGTCCTAAGCTGTGTCCTCAGGTCTGCTGAACAATCAGGAAAACCTACAGAGTTTTGACATACTTGGGTCTGACAGGCATCTCCAGAAGGCATCTGCTTCAATCCTACCTGCTTTCAATCAGCTTAGGTGCTCTGTGAGGCTGCCCTACTTTTAAATCTATTCTGGGATGAGCATCCCCAAACTTTCCTCCGCATCCCTAATGTCCCTGTGTGCACCATGTCAAGAGGCTGACTGCAGAAAGGCCCATCAGCCTGCTTATCTAGAGCTGTCTGTCAAAGTACACAGTCTCTGGCCTCACAATTCCTCTTCTACCCTGGGGAGGCCACTGGAGGCCTGGCTTGTCAGATGCGGGCTTGGTTGAGGGTCTTAGCTTTTCATACATGCTGTGTCCCTTAGCTCTAGTATGGGAGCTTTTGGCCTCCCATCTTGACTGTGCCAGACCTACACTGTCCTTGTCCAGAGTGACTCAGCCTCACTAAGAACTCAGCCCGTCTCAGCTCTGTACCTGGCTTGGAGGGAAAAGATCTGCTAACGGAGCACAAGTGGGGTACATGAGGTAGCAGGGCCCCGTGGTAATCCCTTGAGGCCTGGAAGACATCCTTTGGGGCTTTAATCAGTAAAACCAAAGGATCCCAAGGCAATCTGGGTTTCCCTTCTCTCCCAGAGAGGCAGTGATATATGGCTGGCACAAAATCTGCTGCAGAGCAGTTGAAGACTGCTCAGGGGTAGAAGGGACCCAAGTTGTACTCAAGTTTTGATCTCTCATTGCCGGTACTAAGTGCCCTTGGGCGGCTGGGAGATCCTCTCCGGATCCCGTCTGTAAGCTGAACTAAGCAGTACAGTACACCAGGCATCTTCCATATGCTTAACCATCTCTCTAGAAACACATGGAACCGCCAATAGATGCAATTAAACCAGGAATTTGGGCCATTTTGAGCAACTCCATTTTTCTTAACTTTTGTATTTTGCAGTGACCTCAAAGAAGTTATTTGGAAGCCATTTTTTGGGGTGTGTGTGTGTGTAAGTCAATGAAGGTGAACTTCAACTGTGCTATTTATTAAGAAGCCCACTGGAGCCCCTGGCCACCCAGCACACTATCTCCAACCCCGGCACATTCATTATTCAGTATTCCTGTAGTTGCCCAAATCTTGAGATATTCAAATCCCTTATACAAAACAATACTGTATTCATGAGTAACCGTTACATCCTCCTGTGTATACTTATAAATCATCTCTAGATAACTTATAATGTCAAATCCAAATGCCTACATATCACTTCTCTACAGCGCGGTACTCAGTACGTGGAAATTTTAAGTTTGGTGTTTTAGAATGTTCTGGAATCTTAAAAAAAAAAAAAAAAGTTTCTTCTTGCAGTTGGTTGAATTGCAAAAGTAGAAACCCCAAGGAAGCAGAGGGCCAGCTGCGTTCTGTTTACCGAGATACTGTCATGGAGGCAGGAGACATCTTGTCACAAATACAGAGGAGAAAATATAGTGGGAGCTAAAGACTTAATCTTATTGGCACCACAGGACAGAAGCCAGTTGTGAACGGCTGTGTGGAAAGGCCTGAGTTATATAAAGCCACAGGGGGCAAAGAGAGCCAAGGTGCTTATCCTATGCCCTGGGTCACTTTTCTGGAAGCTGAAATTTAAGCCTCACAGAGGGATGGATGGATAAAACGGCGCTGTTTTCCTATGAAATGTCGAGAGGTTTGGGCCAACAGGCACTGTGGCCTTCTCTCTGCTTGTCTCTCTGTTGGAGAAGCCTCAGTTTGGAAGTGGTGTGAGCTGGCCCCCATGTGCCCTCTGCTGGGCTAGCATGGAAGAGGGTTCTAGGGTGAGCTGGAGCCCCTTGCCTTTCATCTCTGCCATGCAGGGTGCAAGCACTGAGGCAGAGCTCCTTTGTCAAACTGAGTGCTCTTCTCACTGGCTACTGCCCCGGAGGATGGCAGAGAGTCTTTTCGTTTTAAATGCCACCTGATGGCTCCCAGATCTATCCCTACCAGATGACACCTCTGAACACCAGCATGCCTCAGATACCTGCACCTGGCCCTTTCAGCCCCTCCTTTCAGCTCCCGTACCATCCTTTCCTTGGAATCCCCCCCACCCCCCAAGCCTGCAAGCTGGTTTTCCCCCCACACCCACCTCAGACCACTTCAACCCAGCAGCCAGGGTTGACCCTGAGCCAGATCTTGATCACAATCTCTACACATTCCAGTCCTCCAGTACTGACACAGGTCCTCGTGGCAGCCTGCAGATCCCTCACCCTGATGACCTAAGTCTTTCCAGTTCTGGCTGCCGGCCTTGCTCCATGGGGCAGGCATATCCTGCTTCAGGGCTTGTGCACTCTGGGTTGCTTCTCTCTGAGTTATGAATTCCCTGCACATTTAACTGCAGAATAAGAGAGAAGTAATCTGCTTGGCCACTGACTCCCTTCGCCTTGATGTTCCTTGCTTCTTTCAGGGCATGTTGTTGGGTCTATTCTGTGTACTACGGACTCCCCTCCTGTCGTCCAGGTTTGGCACACAGTAGGCTGTTTGTAGGTATTCAGTAAGGTTGCCTGAAATGTCGTTAGAGAGATAGGAATGGATCCTTGAAAGGAAGCCAGAAACATCAGGCAGCAAGGAGCTGAACGCCCAGCGAGGGAGCAGACAGACATCAGGAGCCTGGGTGAACAGGAAGGGCTACGGAGTGTGGAATCCTAGGAATCAGAAAATGGAGGGGCACAAGCAGGCTAAGCTGGGCTGGCTCTAGGTGGGTGGCGGGGACAGCATATTAAAACTCGGGGCCTCGGGCTCTCTGGGCAAGCCACAAGTACATTCCTGCATCTGAACTACTTACTGTCACTAAGAGGAGAAACTCCAGGGTGAGCAGGACTGGGTGGGCAGAGGGGTAGCGTCCAACCAGCTAGGGTAGGGGTCGGGGTGGAGAAATGGTGGAAGGCAGTCCTCCCCTTGAAAACAGCCCCTCCTCTTTTTTTCTGGGTCTCTGCTAGTTCAGCCCTGGAGCCTGCCAGTCTGTGTGGAGCTTGCCTTTCATTGATAGAAATGGGGACTGAAGGAAGGACAAATGGAATAAATCCACCCACATGTCTGTGACAGGACATCGGGCAGATCACCTCCCTCTTCAACCTTGTTCCTCAACAGTCCAGCAAGTGACTCTCACAACACGGCAAGCCAGCCATGTAAGAGCTACCTGGGCTGCTGGTGTCCCTCTAGACTAGAGCCATAGTGTAGGGGGGGCAGTCTCCCCCCCCCCCCAAGGTGTACTCATGACCTTGATGACCGAGATGTGACATTCCTAGAAGCACAGATGTCTCTGGTGGAGATGGCTGTAGGTGGCCAGGTATGGGGAAGCTGAGTCAGTGTGGTTCCCTTGGCTCTGCAGAACCAGAAGGTGCCTTCAGGAACCGGGGGGGGGGGGGGGGGGGGGGGGAGTGTGTGTGTGTGAGACGGCTCACAGAACTATGGGCAGGACGTGTTCCCCTCCACAGCAGTGCCTGTGACACATCCCTCTGATTTCTAAGGTGGCCCCAGCAGGCGCCCTAGGCTCCAGCCGGGCGGGGTCTGAAGTAGGAACTTGAGAGGCCTGAGTTGGCTGCATTCCTCTGAAATCCCTGGCCTCTGAGAATGAAAGCTGCCGGTCACGTCCTCTGCCCCTCCCCTCCCCTCCCTCCCCTCCGCACGTCTGTTTCTCACTGTGGGATCTGGCCTTCAGCCCTGGGCAGGCACTCTCTCAGCCTCCCCAGACCCAGGACTTTCTTAGACTTTCTGGAAATATCCCCAGGCCCTGGTGAGCTACGTGTGTCCGGGGGTGGGGGTGGGGAGGGAACGTCTGAGCTGGGCCTGAGCCAGAGGTTTCCTGGAGCACTTGGCAGACTGCCCTTTGGTGACTAAAGCTGGTAGTGTCCCCTAGTCAAACGACCCCTGGAATGTGTCTTTCCAGCAAGCCTCCTTAGTCCCCAGGCAGCACCTTGCAGGATCCTTGCTATCTCTGCTCACCCCGGGTCTTCCAGAGACCATCTCTGTGTTTAACAGTCAGCCTAGTGATGCTGTGCAAGCAACTTCGACTGTCTGGGTCTTGGACAAGGAGGTTAATCTAGGATGCCTTAGCGTCTCAGCGACAGCCTTTCAGTACATGTTCACATTTCCAGACTTCCTCCTCCATGGGACTGGGGTCAAAGGGCAGGAGCCCTATCCTTCTCTTCCCATCCTCAGCCCCGCTTTGAGCAACAGGACCTCTGGGCAGATTTGCATGCACACTGTACCCAGCCCCAGCTTTTTTGTGCACATCCCCTGCCAACCAAGTTGAAAGCTCTCTGGTCTCTGAACCCCTCTGAGCATTACTGAGTGTTCTAAGCATGTGGCCTCTCTCAAATGTCATAGTGCTTACGTAAGACTCATTCTTATGTGAGGAGCTCTGGTCAGTCCAAGCAATACCATCAAGCTTGGGGTTCTGTTCAGAGTGTACGCCACCAGTAGATTAACTGTCCTTAGTACAGCCTTTCGGCAGTGGTCCTGCAATTATCCCATTGTACATTAAAGGCACCTGGGGTACTGAGAGGTGACAATCATGAACAGAGCTGCCACTCAAGGCCAGGGGTCAGGCTCTAATGTCTTCATTCTTGACCTACACTCCTGGGGACCCGAGTGGTGTTTACTGTAACACCTAATCTTCCCTACGGAGCCTTAAGCTTCCTGACACCCCAAACAGTTCTTAGTTAGACTTAACAAACTTCCTTTTGCTCAAGACTTTTGGATATTGTTTCAGGCTCTCTGAGTTTCCATACACAGTTTAGAATGTTTGTCAGTTTTTGCCAGGAACTCTGTTGGTCCTTTGGTTGGGACTGTTGGATCTAGAGATCAATTTAAGGATGCTCATTTTTGATCCCACCACTTGGGACACTAAGGTTAACTAAACAGAAAGCCAGCTTTGGCTACATATAGATAAAAGGGACTAACATCTAAATATCATAAGTCTTCAGTCCAAGGATATGTACGCCCCTCATTGATACTTGATTGTGTATCTGATGACAAACTAAAATGCAAATTCTCATCACAGTTACCTCAACGGGCTTCCAGTTGCATCCCTGAGGGCTTAAGGAGGGGCCAGTGTTATGCTAGGCCCTTTACGTACATTATATAATTTAATTCCTATAGTTAGCCCATAGAGTATTCTTATTAATGCCACGCCCCTTATCATTAAGGAAACGGAGGCTTGGAAAGAATAAGAAACTTAGCCAAGGTCACATCGTTCGTACATTGCAGACCAGGAGTTTGAACCTAGGTCCACTATTGTCCACCATCTTATAGGAAACTAAAGAACGGCCATCATATCCCCAAATTCAAAGGCAATGACTAACTAAAGGCTTCTTGGGTTCTTCCTCCTAAGGAAGGAAGGACACTGCGGTCTCGAAGGACATGTTAAAGGAAGCCAGACATACCTGACAGGTGTCGGGTAGTGCCAGTAAATCTTCATGCTATGCATGGCACTGCTGTGTCTGCCCAGGAACCCCAGGCCTTAGGGATTTCGTGTTGGGAGGTAAGTCTGGGACAGTTTTGGCCACTATCAACCAACTCCATGTCACAACTGTGCCATCTTCAGAGTCCTCTGGTGGCCTGCACCTCCGAGGGGGATGTCAAGTCCATCCCCATCATGACCAACAGTCCAAGGGCTTTTCCTTTGGCTTTCATCTCTGAGCATGGTCACTGTGTCTCAGCCACAGCCATGGGGCTTGTGTTTTGTCTCTTTGTGTTTGATACTTGATTGTGTATCTGATGACAAACTAAAATGCAAATTCTCATCACAGTTACCGCAACGGGCTTCCAGTTGCATCACCGAGGGCTTACTGAACACACACATCACACATACACACACACACACACAGACACACACACACACAGTCACACACATACATACACACAGCCACACACATACACACAAACACACACAAACACATACAGACACACACAGACACAGACACACATAGACACACACAAACACAGACACACACACACAGACACACAGACACACTACACACACACAGACACACACAGACACACATAGACATACACATACACACACACCACACACAGACACCACACACACACACCACACACAGACGCCACACACACACAGACACACATAGACACACACATACACACACACCACACACATACATACACACCATACACACAGACACACACAGACACACACACAGACACATACCACACACACAGACACACACACAGACACAGACATACACAGACACACAGACATATACACATACACACAAACACACACACACAGACACAGACATACACAGACACACAGACATATACACATACACACAAACATACACACACAGACACACAGACATATACACATACACACAAACACACACACACAGACACAGACATACAGACACACAGACATATACACATACACACAAACATACATACACAGACACAGACACACACACACACACACACACACACACACTTCCACCCTTCCCATACATATAAGTCTTATCTACAAAGAAGGCTGCCCTTCACCTTCTGGCTGTTCACTCACTCAGCTCCGCAAGCCTTCTTTGCTTCTGAGATCTCCTTGGCAAGGTAGCTACAGCAGGGTAGCTGTGTAGCCAGAGGCGGGGTGTCATACCAGGGTGTCATATGCTCCTGGTGGGGTCCCTGGGCTGTACGGGGAGATAGGAGGACGACTGTCTCATGATTCACTGATGGTGCCTAACACCTCTACTCCCAGGAGTGAGGCCCAGAGGAGAACTCAAACACCCCAAACCCTGAAATACTGGCGGCTCCCCTTGTTCAGGCCCCGGCAACTCTGCTTGAGAGGCAAGGTCCATAGAATGGGGCTCTGTCCAAAAAAGATGGCTGCCCTGGTCTCTGAACAGCATCTTAACTCAAATTATATTGGATTTTTTTCTATTTCCCATCCCTGCCCTGGAAAAAGGACACAACTACAAGCTGCACCCCCTCCCCTCCAAAGGATGGAGGGGTGAGCCTCCTCAAATGTTTCCCGTGTGAGTTTTCACTCAGAAACCTGAAGCAGGGGCTCTTAGCTCTATTCTTTTTTAACTGGCAGAGAGAGTCTGTATGGACTGTCAAGGTTGGCATCCCTCCCCACCGTGCACCCAGGACTGTCAGCTTTTCCAAGTCTTCCCTGTTACCAGGGCCACTCCAGGGCATTGGCGGTTGGGTGGGGGGAGTAGGGTACTGTGGTGGTTAGGGCAGGGCCGAGAAAATACTGTTTCTAGCCAAGAGCTACCAATTTGAATGAACCTTTGGGAGGCGGGCAGACAGTGTGCAACGAGTCAGATGTACACCCAAGGGGAGGTGGAACATATGACCAGACCACAGTCACACACACCTTGCTTTCAGGATGTAAGAGGGAGACCTGGAGGTCAGGGCCAGGGCTAGGGCTTGCCATTCCAGGTTTGGGGAAAGAAGTATTTAAGGGCCTAGGAGCAGCTGAGACAGGACGGCTGCACATGGGAATGAATGTGTCCGTTGGAGTGGAAAAGCAAGAGGAAAAGCTTCCTAGGAGATGCGGGGGCCCCTCCCTTTCCCTTCCCTCATTTTCTTTCTCCCTTCCTCTTCCTCCCCCTTTCTCCTACCCTCCCCAAGTTTTCTATTTGTTAACAGAACACAGAACTGATGAGGGCCACGGTGGTTCATGGATGGGCCTTTCTGCCATATTTTACAAATACGGAGGATGGAGCAGACCGTGGTCATCTGTCTCCTGCCCGTGTCTCCTCACAGCTGTTCTAAGAGGGCCAGTGAAAGGTACTGGCTGTTGTCAGGACACGGGCCCCGCCCCAGACTCAATGGTGTGGAGGCCCCAAACAAAGAGCCAGCCCCAGGACCCTCATCCAGTCTGCTAGGTGAACCATATGGCTGTGGTCCCCTGCAGGGCCCAGGCTGAGGACAGGGTAAAGGAACACGGCTTTATTGCTGCCCTGGGCTCAAACCGTGCAGAGGTCATTGACTCTAATCCCTAACCCCTGCCCCAGGCAGAAGGATTATTCTAGAGTCAGTCTGGTGGGAGCAGGGGTAGCAATTGCCACAGCAGGAAAGGAAGGCCCTTGGCTATGCTAAGGTGGGACCAAGGAGGAACAACAGCTGGCCCCATCTTTCTTTTGCCTTCAGAGTTCGAGGCATGGATTCTGCAGGCCAGCAATTCTGGCAAAAGAGAAACCAGCCAGTGGCTAGTTAGATTGTTCACCTGTCCCCAACTAAGGTGTGCCTTGTCTTGGTGTCTGCTCAGCAACTGAGGGATGGCACAGTGACAACGGCAATCCCCCCCGAACACTGGGTATTTATTGAGTGTTTACAATGTGTCAGGCACCGCTTTAATTCCTGACAGCTCTGTCACCATGTGAGAAAGCAGGTGAAGGGCCCTGGTACAGACAGGACAGGACACTCTAGCAGCTGAGTGATGACCTGAACCTAAGCAGGAATGTGGCTACGGTCCAGACCCTTCGCATTGTTCCCTGCTGGGCTCAGACAGCGCAAGGGTCACCTGAAGCAGAGGCAAACAACACTCTATTCCCCCACGCTGGGAATCCGTTTTGCCCCGGGAGGTAGGCTGCAGGGGAGGCCTTTCTGCCAGATCAGTCCTTTGCCCTGGTGGGTTCTCTGTCCTATATGGCGCTGTACTGGTTCAATTGCTCTGGTGGTGATGAGAAGCGTATGCCTCGGTGTGTGTACCCAATCCTGACGTGTTTGGGGGCGAGCATAAAGGGACTCTGGAGGACCTCATACAAGCTACTCCACGCTCAGCATTCTCATCCTCAAATCCTAGACTGCTTGTCACCAGGACTGACCTGTCGAAAAGTCTCAGGTGGCATGCATCCTCCTTGAGCCCAGGAGATGTGCACAGGTATACGTGACCGCTCTGCCCAAGTGTCCTGCTGTCTGTGCACGGTCAAGGAAGAGGTTCCACAGACACCGGGGCTGGAAACCGCCAAACCCCCTTCTGTGGCTTCTTACCTAAAACCAGTTACTCAGAGTCTGCCACTCCTGGGTGGACCCCTGACTTTGGATCCTTGACTAGGTGGCTTTGGCCTGGTGTCCTGCTCTTTCTGTGTCACACGGTCTTTAGACCTGCTTTCTCAGATGGTGATAGAGCCGTTGGGGATGGTTCTACCACTGCTGTTCAATTGGAAGCTGCTTAGGCCTATCCGGGTTCTCGCAGGTTTTCCTCTGGTACATCTCATGCGCAGAGGAGGCAGTGGCCCTCATCCAGCTCTCCATCCTGCTGCAGAGGAAGACCTGTCAATGTCAGTCAGGAAACACCACCTTCCCCCTGACAAATTCTTTGCCAGTGGCCCAGGGACCCAGGGGTCTGGTTCCTGCTCCTTGGTAGGGCAAATGGTCCTCCCAACCTGGCTCTGGCCCCTCAGCCCGGCCACCTCTGCCCAAGCGCACTGTGCTCAGCTGATGGGCCAGCACATAGGTTCTTTGCGCCCTCCATTGGTGCTGATGACCAGCCACCCTTTCTCTGAGAACCTGCCTCATATGAGTCTACCTTCTGTCTCCATGAGATCCTCGGATGAGTAGCTCACACATGCCTCCCTGTAACACCACACCACTCAGTGGCTTTGTCTTTCTGTGTCCCCACTCCGTATGATTCTAAGGCCTCAGGGGTGGAAGGGGATCTTCTCATTTGTTACTTGGATGCTACCTGCCACACAGTGTGGCACTTGGGCACAGGGTGGCTACAGGCACACCCCGGGGTGGATAAGGCTGCCCATCAGTATGGGCACCAGGCAAGGTGAGACTGGTGGAGTCTTTATGTGGGGGGCCAGTTGGGCCATGTGGGCAATAGAACACAGGGACATGGATATGAAATTATGGGAGTGAGTGAGATGTGACGTTACCTCCGAGGTCCTCATGTCACATGCCACCAGGGGCAGCCTGGATAGCATCTCTGGGGTCCCCAGGATCTGTACGCATGGTGGCAGCATGCAGGATGCAGCATGTAGTGGTCATGTTGATTTGTAAGCCACAAGGTGAGAGAACTGGGGCTGGGGTTGTGTGGAGATTCTAGCTCGGAAGCTGGAATTACCCCTCGCTGGGGCACACAGCCTCGGGTTTGGGGACCCAGACACTGGCACCCTGGCTGCGTCTTGCCCTGGGAAGCTGAGTGTTGGCAAATTGCTGTGCTGGGAACCAGAATCCCAAGCTCTGTGATTTCTTGGGCTGATAAATTGAGAGTTGCCAAACACTTTACTTTGTTAAGAATGCCTTTTAAAATGTCCATCCATCACTCCATGGAAGAAAGGCAGTGTAGTGCCAAGACAGTAGGAGACCTGGAGTCTCAGAGCAAGGGCCAGCCCTTCCCAGAAGGCAGTGGGTGAGCCTTCGTACACTTCTCCTGAGAACAGCTTTGGCCCGTCCGTATGCTGATCTGTGGAATGCCCTCTGCTAAGGTGCTCTCAGCTGGTCCTGCTTGTGCGGGCTGCGTGGTACTTTGTATCTGACAAGGCCACTTGCGAGAAAAGGGCTAAGGGCTTAGAACTCCAGACAGGTAGTTGGCCACTGAATATACATAATACATACATACATACATACATACATACATATACACACACACATATGTTGTGTGTGTGTATGTGTGTGTATATTATATTAACCTAGAGTGTGCTAAGAAGTCCGACCCAGAAACAGGAAGTGGCAACCAGGCAAAAGCTCCAGGTTCCACTTCTACCCACTGCCCCTCTGCATCTGGGGCTGCAGGCTTATATTCTCTTCAGGAGTATAAGTATCGGCCTTCTTTATAAGACACAGGGGACGAAGGTGCTTATGTGGCTGGATCAGCTCCTCCTGGAGGATCAGCAGACAGGACCCAAGCCCCTAGGCCAGGCTAAGCTGCCCCTTTTATGCCATATCAGCTGCACCTTCTCAGAGCGGGGGACATCTGACCCATGATCCTGTGGATACACTGTGGTACAGGATCTGGGCCAGGGAAGGGCAAGCTTTTGCAAGGCCCCTGGGGTAGGTGGCATCCACCCTCCCTTCCCCCCCTCGCCCCACGCTGCATGCTTTAAATAGCTCAGCTTCTCTCAGACTCACAGACTCGCCACTCTTGCCAGCTCCTTCTGAGTTTCCAGATCGTCTGGCTGGTTTCCAGGTCGGGGACACGGGGGAGTGAGAAGGTGACCTGGCAGCTGAGGCTTAAGAAAGCAAAGCGAGGTGCTTCCCTCACATTTCTGGGCGGTTGTAACTTATCTCCCCGGCAATGGCAGACCCCTCGCTACCATGGGCGAGGGACTTGGTTCAGCTTTCTAGTCTCCCTGGAGAAGTTCATGCCTGACCCCAGCCACTTGCTCCTTGAGAGGGCAAGCTAGGGATGAAACTCCCATCCAGGGAGAAATCCCTTCCTGCCTGGTTACTGAGGGTGTCCCCTTCTTGGGAGCCCCAGGGTCCTTATCCGATGCTCCTTCCTTTGCATCCCATGGCAAGGTGCTCCAAGTCTTCCCTAGGCAGACCAGGGGAGATAGCTGTGCCCATCATTTTGGGTCTTTGCATATATATGGTAGTCTACAGTTTACCAAACTATTTTCACACCCTTATTTCATAAGAACTTTCCAACCACCCAGTGGGCTATGCAAGGGAAGGTATGAATAATCTCCATTTTATAGTCAAGGAGACTGAGACAGCCAGAAATATTAGGGGAAGTATTCAAGCTCATATGTCAAACGAGTGGCTCAATCAAGCTGAAAGCTAGGCCTTTGTACCATTTCCTCTGTATTAAGGATGCTGCCCCCCCCCGCCCTCCCCCACCTTCTACTCTTTGACCAAGGGAGGGAGGGGAGACCAGCACAAGACACGGGGAGGAGGCCAGGGACACGTGTCCTCTCTCTCCCAGGCCCTGAACCCTGCTGCTGGCTCCATGGGTCACTTTCACAACCCAGAACAAAAATCTCACTAGATACGGCCTCAGACCGCCTGGCTCCAGTCGCCCTCGCCGGCAGACGCAGACGCACACAGACACACAGAGAACACGCTGTTATCTCTCCGCTCCAGCCGGTTTCCTCCACTTCTCAAACAGCAGATCTCTTCCAGTCTGGCTGCCTCCCCTGGTCACCACCCACAGCCACTGGCCCCTGGGGATCAGCCAAGGCCCCCGCACCCTCTCTCCGCCTTAGACTGTGACGCCGTATCCCTGCTAATCAGACGGTCGCCTCTGCCCTCCCAGCCGTTGCCCCCAGAGTTCTCTGGAAATGTCCCTTCAGCCTGGCCCAGCCCCCCGCGGAGCTGCAAGCTTTGTCTGCACACACAGCTGACTCGTGTTTGCAGGGACAGACAGGGGCCAGCGCTGGGGTCCGAGCCAGCAGGAGCTAGGACGGTAGAGCAGATGGGCAAAACACAAAGTCCAGGGAACAAACTTTTGCAAGCGAGCCCTCCGGGGTCACCAGGGAGACTGACAGTGAGAAAGAGAAGAGGAACTTTGTAACTTGGTGACGGCGTGGGCTTGCCTTTAGTGGCTTGCCCTAGGGAGCACTTTTTGGCTGCTGGGCTTTCTGAGATCTAAGTGGAGGAACACCGTGCCAGACAGCAGAGGGGTGAGACGCCAGAGGGAACAGGATCATGGAAGGGACAGTCGATCGGGAAGGTCGGACGTCCCTCCTTCGTTGGGCCCTACCCGAGTACTCTGTCCCTAGCCATACACAAGGAGCTCAATAGATGCTTGTTAAGCTGAACTGGCCCCTGGCCAGTTTGCCCCTCTGGGACTTTCCTGTCAACTAGCTCCCACTGCCCCTTCCGTCTAGACAGGGAGAGGAAGCATGGGGAGCCGGCAGCAAACCCTGCACCCCCATATCAGTGTATGCTCAAGTGTTCGGCACGAAAACTTCCCCTTTATCAGGCAGAGGAGCCAAGGTGTCTCCGTGGTGGGCAGCCAAGTTTGCAGGGAGAAGATATATGCTAACAAGTGAAGGCTACGGATGTGTGTGTGTGTGTGTGTGTGTGTGTGTGTGTGTGTGTGGTATTGAGTGTTCTTCACCCTCTAGTGAAACCCCTTCTGATCTTTCCAGTCCTGAGCCACTTAACTTCCTTCTGAAATGCAGCCATGGCCACTGCGATGGACGAGGTCATGACAAATCACATAGCAATGGGGGTTGTTCAAAAATAAAAGGCACGGACGACGGCCACAGAGGCCGAGAAGGCTTCCGACAAGGCAGCTCTTTGTCTGGACAACTCACGCTGCTTATGGGAATATCCCATGGCTCCCAATCATGAAGGGTACACAGTTCTGTCTGTCTGTCTGTCTGTCTGTCGTCTGTTTGTCTGTCTGTCTGTCTGTCTCTAGTTCTTCTTACAGTGTAGGCTTAGCCTTGGGGGTTTGAGTAGTTAAAGGTGTGTACAAACAAGCAGCAAAGGGAACAAGGTCATCTGGGAAATTGTGTGCATCTTCGGGACTTCTGCAGACTTGACGTGCCCTGACTATGGAGGCTGCTCAAAGACACAAGAGCATCCCAGCTACCTGCAGACCCTCCCTGCCATCCAGAGCTTCCGCCTCCAGTGCCTCCTCCCCCTCCTGTGCCCATCCCTCCTGCCAGGGAAGGGGCAGCCAAACAAACCCAGCATTTCTTTTCCTTGCCTTCATGAATCACACGGAAAGGTGAGGTCCAACCAGGCCTGCTCCCTGTTCACAGACAGAGAGGGACTTCCCACTTTCCAGGAGGACAGGGAGCTCAGACCCTCAAGCCCACACTGAGCCTTGGTCAAGAGAGTGGTCCTCATAGTCTTAGGTCTCGGGATGACAGAGGGAGAACACACAGCCACTGTTCAGTTCGTGGGCTCTGAACCACTCTGTCATCTCTGTATCTGTCTCTTGTCTCCCTTTCTGTATCTGTCTCTTGTCTCCCTTTCTTAGCCATCTGCCTTTTGCCTGTACCTGGCCTCAGCAGACCTCACTGAACCTCACTGACCCCTAAACGTGTTTCTGGCCATGGGTACTTAGTTGACAGTGCATTCAAAGAAGGTGGGATGTGAATGGGCCCCATTTCCTACTGTTCCTACTAGCTGTATGGCTTTGCTTGTTTCTCAGGTAGAAAGGGTTTTCCTTTCTTCCTCTGTAATGCAGGCACTTAGGACATGGGTCTATGTTATGATGACACAGCAACGGTTCAAGCCTCCTCTACCCAAATGAGGCTCAGAGAAGAGGGTAAGCAGCTTTTCCTGGGCCACATAGCTAAGAAGTATCTATCAGTATAAGCCCCTACCCTACACTGATGGCTCATGGGTCCTAGGAACAGTAGACACGTGTACCTGAATAACTAAGGGCTCTGCAAAGCAACTTCATCCATCCATCCTCTCGCTTGGCTCCTTGAGTTCTTTAAAAGACAGGCTATGCATCGCCATGCTGTCAATACTTTTTCTAGAATGCTGGGATTCCAAGTCATCTAGTCCTCTAAATTAAGATGATCCTAACAACGTGGGCAGCCGAATAACTCCAGAAAGTGTCCCACTAGAGGATTCCACACCACACAGTAATCAAATACAGACCCTGGCATAAACTGGTGGCATTAAAATGCAGGGGTCTCCCAGCTGCCTGGCACAGGGGATGTCAGGCTCGTCAGTTCTGTAATGTGTACAGGAAGGCCGTGCTGGCTAGAGCCTGAAGAGAGTGGAGCCTGGGCAAGGAGCTGCCACTCTAGAAGAAGCCCTCCCCCAGCCTCTTTCCTTAACTGCCCCTCTCAAGGTGGGGAGGCCTGGGGGGTTGCTGGCTGCCTTATCCCAAGGCTCCATGCCTGTTCTTCATCTCCGAGATTCCTGTCCACTCCTGTCACCGTGTGGGAGGACTGCTGACAGCCAGGCCTGTCCTCACACCTCCTCCCGCTGTCTGGGAAGAACAAGGAGTGCTAGACAGACCGACCTGCCTTGCTAGAAAAATGCAGCCTCCGGGGATTGAGCTCATTAGTGCTCCGGTCCCCGAGGGCAACTGGACTCCCTAGACAC
Source organism: Mastomys coucha (assembly GCF_008632895.1). Classification (NCBI taxonomy): domain Eukaryota; kingdom Metazoa; phylum Chordata; class Mammalia; order Rodentia; family Muridae; genus Mastomys; species Mastomys coucha. Next base: position 71,372,789 of record NW_022196895.1, read on the forward strand.
AGTGATATCTCTGGACAAACTCTGTCCCTGGGGAACCAGACCCTTGTCTCACCCTCTGCCTAGGCTGCCCGGGACCTCTGTGGCCTGCCTCTGGCTTCGGGGAACCCTGCAAATAAATGAGATGCTAGTTTGCCCTGGTGGTCCCCATGGACCTCGATGGAGGGTCTGATCCACCCCCCCAACCCCAGTCTAAAATTTTGTGATGGAGCTTGGGGTGCCAGAGTCATCTTCATATGGTTTAAACCCATGGAGCACAAGCCCAGAGTAAGTGCAGGCCGGTGACTGTAGGCAGGTGAGACCCGCCTTGCGTGCTGGTGCCCCCTGCAGGCTGTTCTGTCCACCCAGGGCAGCCTCCAAAGGAGGTGTGGCCTGAGCAGGTCAGACAAGGTGGGTATGTGGGAAAATGAATGGTAAGAAAGTCAGCCAGGGCTGCAGACCTGCCCAGCTGGGGAGGTTAGGGATGGGGTCTTGTCTCCACTGGCCCGGTAGTTTGAAAGCTGGAAGGGACCTTTGAAACCATCTCTAACCTCCTTAATTTATGGGTAAAGAAGCCGTTGGAAGGGTACAAAAGACTGGCTGAGACTATTCTACTTCTGCAAGGTTGAGCTTTGCTCAGAACCTCACCTTCTGCAGTTCAGGGTGCTTTCGCCAGTGCTGACCCCTAAACCCCGCTTCCGGTAGTCTGTCAAGTACCCCCCCCCCCCCTGAGGAAGTTCTTCTTACCTCACATGCCTAGTGTGTCTAAGGCTAGTCCCACACCTGACCTCCAATTGACCTTCACAAGTTCCAGGCACTCGGGGGTGGTGAGTGGTGGCCTGAGGGCCTGGTACCCACGGACAGAACTCCATTTTTGTCATAGGTACACAGGCTGGCCGGGGCGGCTAGGCAAGGGGCTGGCTCCAGACTTCTAGTCTCCTCAGGATTCCCCTAGGGAGCTCAGAAACTACTATTTGGAGGTGGGGAGGGACCACAGGACCTAGGAGGATGCCAGGCTCCTGATGCCACCTGCTAGGGGAAACCCTGGGGGTTTGGACCCCTCCCCTGAGCAGCCTGCCCTTCCCACCCTCTGATACTGCTTGAGGCCTGAGGCTGGCAGGAAGCTTACAACTCCTGAGGTAGAATTCTGAGTTTTGGATTAAAATGCAGCCTTGGCCTGAAATCGTGGGAAGCTGGCGCCAGCAGGGTCATGGCCTGACTGGGCAGCGTCCACCCCCTCTAGAGCTGGACATACCTCCCCACTGGCCCTCCCCCATCCCAACAGACTCCTCTAGCATGCCAGTCTTAGCATGGACCGAAGCCTCCTACCTCGCTTTGGAGCCACCTCCTCCAGGAAGCCCCCCAACCCCTGTAGATCTGTTCTTTGCCCCTTTGGTGCTTCTATACTGAGAGCTACACTAAATGCTCGTCCCAGCTGGCAGAGAATAGTCAGCTCCTCCCTCCCCTCAGTGCAGTTTAACAGTACAGAGCTCAGGACTCCAGCCGGTCCTCTACACTTAACCCTGTGGTGGCGCACGCCTTTAATCCCAGCACTTGGGAGACAGAAGCAGGCAGATTTCTGAGTTGGAGGCCAGCCGGGTCTACAGAGTGAGTTCCAGGACAGCCAGGGCTACACAGAGAAACCCTGTCTCGAAAAACCAAACAACAACAACAACAAAAACAACAACAACAAAAGAATGGTCTCTGTCTTGGTGGCTGCATCAATCCCAAATCTCTGTGTGCATGTGGCCCTGAGCTTGTGTGGGGCGTCAGGTTTTCCTTATTCAGGGCTGTGGAAGGATGGGCTTCTCCAGGGAGACAGGAAGATGTGTTAGGGAATTTTCAGAAATCTCTTCTGGAGGGGTGAGTCTCTAGAGAACACAGCGAGAGCCACGGGATGCTGAGAGAACACAGCAGGAGCCACGGGATGCTGAGTGGATTTTCCCTGCAGTGGTTGGCACAGGGGGCAGGTTGTGAGACAGGCATCAAGACCGCAGCTGATTGAAGAGTTCAGTGGATGGTTAGGGGGATGGCAGGTTCTGATGGAGCCACACTGGGGTCAGGGGAACGTGGCTGGCAGCTGGCTGCTCTGGTCATTTCTACAGGTTATAAGTAGGTCCTTTGGAGAGAAGTGTCTATGGCTCAGAAGGCTGAATTCAAAGGACTCTGCTTCGAAGGCCATTTTAGAGAAATATCTCTAAATATCCAGTCAGACTGGTTTTGTTTTGAGGCAAGGGCTCACTCACTATGTTAGCCCAAGTTAGCCTCAGATCCGTCAATCTCACTGTCTTAGCCTACTAAATTCTGAGAACATGCCACCATCATGCCTGGCCAGCTTGTTTTTTGAGAGGAACATGGTAACTGATGTCTAGCAGGACCCACAGTAGGTAAGAATTCTGGATGCACAATGCCAACAAACCTGGAATTAACATATATACTCTATGTATATATACTGGAATTAGAGTACACACACACACACACACACACACACACACACACACACACACACACTCTATGAGTGTCTGGGAACTCCCGCTGGAGCAGGGTCATCTCCAAATACCACCAAAGCTACACATTCTTATTGTGCTAGATTTGCTTAGCAGATGAGAGCGTGGTATTGTGGTACGGTGGCTTGCAGGCCCTTCCTTCACAGGTCTGGATATTTTCACAGACCCTCTATAATATGCCTGGTCCCTGCAGGGCCCTGTCAAGATAGTGGTCATTTGGGGGACATGGGTGGCCATCCCAGGAGGGCACTGTTTTCCATGAGCATGTCTGTCCCAATGTTTCAAACTGGATTGAAGCATCGCTCTCTTGCTCTCTTATTTGGGGCTTGTCTGGGGACTCAGAGGGCACACAGAGGGTCAAATGACACTCACTCCCTGTCTAATGGAACATTTGTCCTTTCCCTGGAGACCAGCTAGAACCAGGGTGGGGAAGGCTAGTAAAGCAATGGCCTGTTTCTCTCTAAAGGATCTGAACTCCTACCCCAGTTCTGGCCCAGTGGGAAGGGTTTTAATGCCGAGGGCTGGGTGCTGGACAGCAAGGGATGGGGACCCAGAGTTGTGCCTGTATCTTGATCTTGGTTTCCTAGGGCTTAGTTGGCACAACAGGTTCCTGTGCCCATAGGCCTGCTTCTTGGTGGTATATTACCTTCTCCCCAGGACAGAGGTGAGTCCATGTAGGAGGAGACATTACAGGATCGCTCACCTAGCACTATCTAGGTAGGAGTCATGAAGGCAGAGATGATACATGTGGTACTTTGGTGCCCACTACGCCCCTCACTTCTTGGTCGCCTTCTACAGGGAGCTGGGCTGGCTTTTGTTTGTGTAAAAGGCCCTCCATTTATCTAGGGGACAGACCTGGCTGCCTGCAACCAATGAGCACAGATACTTGTGTAGCATTGAGTTGGGGACCCACGTGGCATTCCTGCCTGTGTGGCCTTCCTGTTCCCTAAAGTTATCCTGTGGGTCTCTCCTTCTGATTCCCCTCTCTTCTCCATCCACTCTTGCCCACCCACTTCCTGATTAGGGCTGTAGCTGGAGGTTTAGAGTCTCTTGCTGGTTGGTCACCTCTGGTGGCCAGAGGGCTGTATGCTTGAAGTCTACTCTAGAACACAGGTTATACGCCCTTGGCTGGGGAAGTCCGCTTATGCAAAGCCTCATAGATTTTCAGATGACTAGTCTATCCTTTCAGAAGCTCCAGGGCCCACCAGGGCTCTTGCTGAGAGGCAGGGAACGGATTTACATTCCCCACACTGGCCGGCTGTCTACCCAGCTTCTAGCTTCTGGGAATGAAACTACATGCCAGGGCCAAGCAGTGTACCCCGACGGGGCTTGGGAGGAAAGTCTACATGAAGTTTAGATCTTGGCAGGGTGAGTGGCAATCTTTGCCTGCTTCCTTCACAGTCAATTCCGTAGCCCCTCAGAACTCTTGGATTGGGGCTGGCAACATGGCACAGTGGATGAAGGTGACTGCTGCCAAACCTGATAACCTGTGATCAATCCCCAGGATTGATCACACACAGTAGCAGGAGAGAACTAACCACTGAAAGTTATTCTCTGACCTTCACAATAATACTATGGCATGCACGGATACAACACACACACACACACACACACACACACACACACACACTTTCTCTAAATGTAACACACAAATTATTTTTATCAAACAAACACGGTACAACAGGTTCATTAATGTAAGCTGTCTAAAAGTACAGTATCTTATAACTATCATATCTCCACTAATTCTCTGGGCTGCTAGTCTCTCATCTCTACGAGTGAGTTGAACTGGGTAATCCATACAGAAGCTTCAAGTCTCTACTGGTCTGTGATTTAAAGATGAATTCTGAAACTCTACTGCTCATGAGCCCATATCAACTCCTAGGTCGGTCCTAATGTAAACCCCTTTGCTTCCCCATTCCCTACCTGGATCACCTTACAGACTCCTTTTGGTTCTCAGCTTGATTCCAGGTGAGGTGGTACCCTCTCTCTCCCTCACGCACTTGATTCACTATGTTTCCTCCATTAAAAATGTCCAGAAAACCATCTGGCAGTTCTTCAAAAAGTTAAACATAAAATTTCCATGTAATCCAACAGCTCTTCCCCTAGATAGATATCTGCAAGAATCAAACCCAGGAATTCTGGTCCTCGTACATCCATGCCTCTAGCAATATTGATCATAAAAGCCAAAAGGTAGAACCACCTTAAATGCCCACTGGTAGAGGAACAAATATGGTATGGTATTATATACAACAGCATACTAGTCAGCCTTTAAAAAGAGGAAACCTGGGGCTGGAGAGATGGCTCAGTGGGTAAGAGCACTGACTGCTCTTACGAAGGTCCTGAGTTCAAATCCTAGCACCACATGGTGGCTCACAACCACCTGCAATGAGATCTGATGCCCTCTTCTGGTGTGTCTGAAGACAGCTACAGTGTACTCATATAATAAATAAATCAATCTTTGGGCTGGAGCGAGCAGGGACTGAGTGAGCAGAGGTCCTAATATTCAATTCCCAACAACCACATGAATGCTCACAACCATCTGTACAGCTACAGTGTACTCACATACATAAGTAAGTAAATACATAAATCTTTTTTTTTTTTTTTTTAAAGAGCACTGACTGCTCTTCCAGAGGTTCTAAGTTCAATTCCCAGCAACCACATGGTGGCTCACAACCATCCATAATGAGATCTGATGCCCTCTTCTGGTGCGTCTGAAGACAGCGACAATGTACTCATATACATTAAGTAAATAAATAATAATAATAATAAAAAAGAGGAAAGCTGACAAGTGCTATCACACGAGTGAAGTTTAAAGCCATTGTACTACATGAGGTAGACTCAGAGGAGAAGTGTGCTATGCATGATTCCGTGTATGTGTGTCTGTCTGTGTGACTGTGTGTGTCTGTGTCTGTCTGTGTATGTGCATGTGTGTGTCTGTGTCTCTGTGTGTGCGTGTGTGTGTGTCTGTGTGTGCGCGCGTGTGTCTGTGTGTGTCTGTGTGTGTCTGTGTGTGTGTGTCTGTATGTATGTGTGCCTGTGTGTATGTGTGTCTGTGTGCGCGCGTGTGTGTCTGTGTGTGTGT
>NW_022196895.1:71379324-71402604 GCF_008632895.1 Mastomys coucha
CTGAGTGTATGTATGTGTGTGTGTCTGTGTGTGTATATGTGTGTGTGTATGTGTTTGTGTGTGATACAAAGTAGAGAACCCTTGGAGGGATTGTGGTGGTGGCCAGGGGGATGTGGAGCTACTGTTTAATGAGGATAGTGCTTGGGTTCGGGGGGACGGGGAGGTGGCTTGGCATTGTGGCTTTTCTTGCTGCTGCTGAGCTGGTGCCTTACAAGTGGCTCAAGTGGTTGATGTTGTCTGTGACCATAACTACAAAATGTTGAGAAAAAAATAAGAATACAGGGGGGTCTCTTTTTCTCTCTTCTTCAAAACCATGCCCTCCTCTTGGCCTTGGTCTGCTTGGTTCCCTGACCAGGTTCTTGCTTAGGGCTCAGCTGTACCCTTAACATTTCATGTTCTTTCAGTCTCTAAGGACCTGGTGGGACCCGGAGGAGGGTCTCACAAGAACAGAACTATCTGCTTTCTTTTTAGAAAGAGAGACCCTTCCCTTCAGGACATGGCTCCCCTTCTGCAGAGGCTGGTTAAAGGTAGCCAGGGCCAGACTGGGGAGCAGTTACATAACCCGCAGGGGTATTTTTTCCACTGGGCAGTCGGTGCCAGCTTTCCAGTGGTGGCACAGCAGGTAGAGGCGTCCTGTCTGGGGCGGCGGTGCCCAGGCAGGGCTGAGATGCGCTGATCTGGAGTTGCTTAGCATAGCTCGGATTCCCAGAGGCTGCCTGGGGCAGGTGGTGGGAAGGGATGTGCTGTCTCCTGCCTGCCTGGCTGGGTGAGGGAGGAGGTGCTGGGGGTGAACTGCCAGCCAGCCAGGGGTGACCCTCTGGGGCCTGAGACACCCGAGCCACCTTCTCCGATAACCCACTTATCTGCGGGACCTGCCTGGCAGCCTCAGACAGGGGTGCTTCTGGCCAAGTTCTCTCAGGGGATTTAGCAGGGAACACAGAGCCGGGGTGGGAGGTGAGGATGCGCAACGAAGAGGTCGTGGCCCGGCCAGGAACATGGGTATGGATGAAATAGTGCCTGACCAGGGAAAGCTCCCTGGGCCCAGTGACTCGAAAAACAGAACAGCACGTGCTTTTCTTCAGCGGCAGGCACCTGACCGACATCTATTTTGTCTACCCAGGGCTGCTTTGTCCCACTGTAATGGCAGACTACAACTACTACATTGATTGGAGGCAGGACATTCATAACTCTTTGTCCCAAAGACACAAGCCTCAGATAAGGAAGAGCTTAAAGGAATCTGATCGTTGAAGGGGGGACTGCCAGATCAAGGCCAGATGGGGTTACACAGTGAAACCCTGGGGCCAAACACAAACAAAACAGAACAGAAAGAGTTTGGCCCAGGTGATGTTTGGGGGTGGGGTCTCTGACCCGGAGGCGGGTGGCTGGAAAGGCAAGGCCATCAAGTCCTCAGGTCTCCCCTGAGATCATTATCTTCTAAGCTCCTACCACTGTCTTACCCCACACTGAACCTGCATGGACGTGAGAGAGGGGTCGCAAGCCCGGTGGCCTCTGCTTGGAAAGAGTCGGGCCTCCTGCTCTCCCTGTCTTCCGTACTCATGGGGCAGCCACTGCCGTGGGCCTACATCTGAGGGTTGTGGGTACATTCACTCATTCGGTCTCTACCACAGCCCAGAGTGCTTTTCCAGGGCAGAAACCAGGTACCAAGTCGGGGCTGAACACTTAGGATTCAGCAAAGGAGGCAGCAGGAATCCCTACCCCCGTGTTAAGGCCACAGGGTCTCAGCTCCGGCTCCAGAGGAGAAGTCCTCTTGTCTAGAGTCCTGGGAGGCAAAGCTCTTTGTTCCAGGTGGCCTAGTTTTGCTTGGTCTGAGACAGTGTGCTGCCCTGTTGTCCAGGCTGGCTGGGACTTTATTACATAACCCAGGCTGTTCTCACACTCGCAGTCCTCCTCCCGTCTCCCAAGCGCTGGGACTATAAGCACGTGCCAGCAAGCCGAGTGTCCAAAGCATATTTGAACGCTCAGATCATCGCTTGCTCTGCCCCACTAAGTGCCGCAGAGGTCCACGGCCTCAGACTCAGTGCTTCGAGAAGTCATTTTGTCTTTATTCTACCCCTCCAACTGAACAGCCAGAGAGATCTGGCCTAAATACTGACCTCTCTCCCTGAATGAGTACCCGAGACCTGGCTGGGACCTATGTCTGGTTTCTACAGTGATAAGGAGATTAGAGAGTCTGTAATGAACCCAAAACACATACGGCCGGCCTACCAGAGGATGTGGTATACAGCAGGTGCTCAATAAGGTTGGGAGGAGACATAGGCGATTGGAAAAAAGCAAAGAAAATCTACTCCCTCCCTCCAAAGGACAGAGAAGGCTGGAAGCAAGGTACACGGTTCTGACCTACTCTGGCTCCAAGCATGGCTAAGGGCTGGGAATGGAGACAGGCGTCAGCTCTCCCAGGCAGGGACCCAGCCTGCCACAGACTCTGCAGAGGTCCAAGCTCCTGTGACCACCAGTCTCTTGGGATCCATGAGGCAAGCTTGCTGAGGGCTGCCAATGAGTGTACCAACTTTGCAATGCCCTTCCCTACGCTTGGCTTTCAGCATAGACACAGACGGCTCCTGAGGCTCCTCTGAGGCCAGACTCTTGAGAAAATGAGAACCTCTTGGGCCTGGGGAAATCACTCTCTGTGGTCTGCCCATGGGGGAAGGGCTGGCACTGCCTGTTAGCCCTGTGTCTTGTCCCTGCTGGCTCCAGCAGCCCTGGAGGCAAGTGTGTGTGTGTGTGTATATGTGTGTGTGCATGTATGCGTGCGTGTATGTGTGTGTGCATGTGTGTGTGTGTGTGTGTGTGCGTGCATGTATGCATGCGTGTATGTGTGTGTGCATGTGTGTGTGCGCGCACGTGTGTGTGCATGTGCATTGTGTGTGTGTGCATGTGTGCGTGCGTGTGTGTGTGTGTGTGTGTGTGTGGTAATGGTCCAAGGCTCCTGCTCCAGCTCAGGAGTATGCAGAACAATGCACTTCTCTCCTGGGCATGCCCAGCCAAGCCGGCATTAATATTAGTTTACATGCTTGCGGTGCACATGGGCTCAGTCATGGGTGTGGTAGCAAGCAGGGAGGGAGGCGGAGGGACAGAGTTTAAGGAGGTGACACAGACTGTGCAAAGGAATGGTCTCTTGGGCAGCCTTGCCCTACCAAAGTCTGAGGGGCAGAGGCAATTATGCCCTTCCCTGGGTTGGACTTTACAGTCCCCATAGATGGCTTCACAGAATGGTCATTTCCAAGCTCCCAGTCCTTGTCCTACTTAGGAAATGGGATGGGAGCTAGGAGTCTAGACAGCTAGAGTTGTGGCTTTTATTAAACTACTCTCTGTCTCTCTGTCTCTCTGTCTCTGTCTGTCTCTGTCTCTGTCTCTGTCTCTCTCTCTCTCTGTGTGTGTGTGTAGGGGGAACCCACTTGAGAATCACACACAGAAATGCGCTTCTGCCCGCAAAGCACTGGGGCCCCAAACTCAATGCTCTACCATTTTCCAGGGCAGTGAGGCATTTACTGAGCATCTGCTGTGCACCAGTCATGATGCCAGGATCCTGAGAAGGGTAACAGCCAGCGCTCTTGCCCTTGAGAGGTCTACAGAGCAGCACTGCTCCACTCCAGAGCCATGGTCAGCCCTGCCCTTTCTTCTTCTGTAGAACATGAGGCTTGCAAACACTGGACATAGGATACAGGGAATGGCTTCAGATTTTTCAGAAACCAAGAGAGCCAGAGGGCAGGAGAGCTTTCTCTTACAATCAGTTGAAGGGACAGCCCTGCTCTTTCACCTACGCCTAGGACTTGGGCTCAGGACAGAGGTGTGGACTGAAAGAAAGCAGGCTAGGGATAGGGTCCACATGGACTTCTAAGGGATGTGACAGAGCACACATAATCTTTGGGGCTTAAGGCAAGATTTTGGTTTCCTGATAAAGGCAGCCAGATCTGAGGATCTCACCGATCCTTATAGAGCTAAAGGCATTCCCGGAGACCCATTAGAATTACCATCCAAATGAGGCTCTCTGTATCCAAGGCCCAAATGCAATGCTGAAGCGTGATCTGGCCAGAAACCCTGAGCGCCCTAGGGTTCTCTAGGCTGAGACCAGCTTTTTGAGAGGCCATATTCTAGAAGGGACCAGGGGACAGGGATTTATTTTGAAATCTGGCCGAGGGCCAGATCCTGATTTCCAGTTGCCTTTATACAACGACCCCGCTGTGTTTATGACTTGGTCTAGATGAAGAGATCCCCCCCTCCCTTGTATCACACCCTTCTGTTAGATGTGTTGTTAGCAACAGTTGCTAGGGAGAGCTGGGTTCAGTTACAGGCACACTGATGCCTGCTCTAATAATACTTCTCTCTGCATAGCTCAGCTGCAGACACCTCTTGGCTAAACAGGGCACACACATTTCAACAGATGAGGGCTTGAACTTGCACTGCCCAAGCAGAGCCGGGCAAAAGAGCCCTCTCTAAGCTCAAGGGTAAGGCAGAGGGCGGTGACCAGGCAGTTCTGGGTGGAGGGGGCTCAAGCCTTTGATTCCTGTCATTCCTAAGGTCCCATAAAAAGAGGCACACTCATTCTTCCTTCCCCATGAAACCGGAGCCCTCACTCTCCCCAGGATCACACCACAATTCCCTGATGAGCATCAAGGGTGCTTTTCTGGTTGGTTGGGTCTGGGGTAGCCTGCTGTCTCTAAGAAGGAAACAGCCAACGTGCAGAGGCTGGCCCATGAAGGGTCTGGGAGCCCCAAGGGCAGGGCAGAGCCACAGAGGTGGTTGTCACTAGCTCTACTGGGTGGCCTAGCCAGCACGGGGGTTGGGGGTGAGAGTGAGGGCCTTCTCCTAAAACACATATGGGCCATGCCAACAGACGGCAGAGGCCAAGAAGAAGGAAACAGGAAGGTGTGAGCAGAGACAAAGGAACCCCATGGGAGAGGACAAGAGGGTCTCAGGATGGCGAGGAACATGGCGGAATCCAGCTCCTCACACAAGGGAAAACGAGTCTGGAGGTGAAGGCTGAGGTCTCCCTCTCCTGTTCTTCCACCAGCCCGGTGTGAGTCCTCAACATCGATTAGCCAGGAGCCTAGCACCTGAGGAATGAGTTTTAGCTGGTTCTTTGTGTGAGAGGCCAGTTGGTAAGGGACAAGGGTGAGATGCTCCTGCTGTCTCTGTGCCTCCTTCCTAGCAGAGATGTTCATGTCACATGGCCCAAATGAGTTCTTTATAACATGATGTCCAGGTCTATGCCTGGACCTGAGGCGGACTCCAGGGCAAAGCCATAGCTCTCCATGTGATCCCCAAAGACAATGGCAGAGGGTGTCTGTCCTACAGAACAGAGGTCAGAAGTGTGGCATTCTCAGGCCGGAGAGCCATATTGCTAAGAGTCTGTTGCTTTGCTTACCCAGACATTAAAGTGGCCCTTCCCTTATAAACTATCCAATGCCCCCGAAAAGCGTGGCTCAGCCTGGCAGCATCACTCTAAGTCTGGTAGGAATACAGGGCAATAGTGAAGACTCTAGACATATAATAGAGTGACTATTTAAGAAATAGTCACTTAAATAGAATTTCGAGCACTTATTAGCATACTACTAAGAAGGGACCCATATCTAAGGTAAAGATGGGCACCAGTTCAGATGTGAAAACTAATTCTGAACTGTGGAATTGGTAATGGGGGTCCACTGAGGCCTGTGGGACTCATGAAGGAAATCATTGTTTCTTCCATCATCAGATAGACCATATCTTTGTCTATCATCCAGGTTTCTTGACATGGTGATCAAGCGAGTCTCTATGGGGAGGATCAATGACTATCTCCCACACCCCACTTTCCACTTTGTGGGTGCTGAAGCCCAACCTGGCAGGAGTCTTGGGCTTCTGTGGCCGAGTATTCAGCACTTTAAAGGTTGCCCCTCTCCCTGCTGTGTCGCCGACTCCTCACGCCAAAGCCCGTGTGTCGCAAGAGCCAAGGGAGGACCACATCCAGAGACAGCTGCCGGGAGGGGTGTGCACACGGCACTTCACACCTGGTCCCTCTGCAGTCCATGTCACTAAGCTGGGCCTCAGAGCCTGCATGGCAGCCATATTAGACACTGGGATGACTGGCTCCGAGCCTGCCAGGCTGAATGTGGGGCTGGCTGGGGATCCAGGGTCAAGTAGGACTGAGCCGGGAGAGGTCAAGAACTTTAGGGAGAAAGAAGAGAAGGAGGGGTTCTGAGGGTGGTGAAGACAGACTTCCTTAGATGTCTGAAGAGGGAACCTGGGTCCCCAGGTCTGTTGCTCCTCCATCTAGACTTCTCTGCTTGGGTGGCAAGTGGCCACAAAAGGCTGCCATCTCAGAAAGGCCTGTTCTCCTTGGTTGCAGGGAGAAACAGCAGGGCTTGAAGAGGCTCAAGCATGCTTCCTCTCGGCCAGGTAATCAGGGATCCATGGGTACTAAGGCACTTCATCCAGCCTAGCTAAGATATTCCTCTATGAGCCCGAAGGGCTTTAGACCATCTTACCAGAGGCTCAAATGTCAAGGCGAAGCCTCTGGTTCTACTCTTCGGAGGGCTCCCACATTGGCTCACAGGAAGTGGGTGATGGGGACGGCCTACAGAGGAACCACAAATGTTCCCATTAGGCACAGGCCTTTTCCCACTTGTATGGCTCACCAGGAGGGTACATGTTTGGAGCTTACAACGTGAGTCTTGTTTGCCACCTGGGGCTCCATTCCTGACTGGGAGAACAGAGAGGAAGTTTCTGGTTCCCTCGTCTTGCAATAGCCATTGCTCCGTGACTGTGACCTGTCAGTCCTGGTACTTTGCCGACAGCCAGACCCAGAGCTGCACACAGCAGAGGTGGTGCCTGCCTGTCAGAGCCCGGGGAAGTGGGATGATGGTCACGTGCATATCTTTGTCACTGTGGGTTCCTGAAGTTACTAGATGAAATTCCTGTCTTTGCTGTAGTATATATACGTCTAAACCCTTGGCTCCAAAGTTGCCGCTTGCTGTCATTGGACATTCAGTCAGTGCTGGTCACATGACAGAACAGGGAGACAGGTGCTGGGGCAGAGAAGGATGGAATGCTGCAGAAACAGAGAGTGAGAGACCCTGGCAACTTTCCCAGGGGAGTTGGTGTCTGAGTTTGAGTTGGCCCTGGCTCACTCAAATAGGCTGAGTGTTGGGTAGAAGTGACTTCTAAACAAGATGTAGGGGTTTGTCCACTAGAGTGTAGTCGCAGGCTCAGTGGAGCTGTAGGGTGGTAGTGGGGGGGGGTCAGGGGTCAGGATATGAGTATCCCTAGGACAAGCTGGTCTCTAGGGCTGGTCATAAAGTCACTCCACTCACATCCTTGAGTGACGACGTGAGGCAGGGTGGTTTGCAAGGACAGGAGAACCTAAGACTGCTTCATTCAGGGTCAGGCCTTGGAGCAGTAAGAAAAGGGACATCTCACGGGGGTCACTAGAACCCATTTGCAAGGCCCTGACTGCTGATACCTGGACCAGGTCTAGCCTCTGCTCCTCCAACATTCAGTTCAGTGTTTGCACACCCCAGTGTCCACCCAACTGTGTTCCAGCATGCTCACTTCACATGGGCATGTTAGCTAGGGCACACAGCAGGACTTCACTAACTTAATTTGCCATTGGATTCTTGAAGAAATAACCCATCTTGGGGCAGTCTCTGAAGACAGTTCTCATTTCCCAGGTGCCATAGGCCTGTGTGCCCGTTTGCCGTGGGGTTGAATGGACTGCTGGCAGCCATGATCTAGAGTGTGTACTCCATTGCTGACCCTTCTCTGAAAACAAACAAACAAACAAACAAAATCCCCAAACCAAGTGTAAGGCCAGTCCTGCCCTTGACTCCCCCGTGCCTGGTGATGCATGGCAGACGAGCCTCTCCTGCCTGTTTGTCACCCTCTCCACTCTCCCAGGACATTCCGGCCCGCGAGGAACATGCCGATGTGCAAATCCCTCAGGTAATGCGGGAATTCATCACCAGGGGAGCATGGGCGATCCAGGAACAGCAACCCGATCGGAGCCTGGAGCTGGTGAGAAGCTCCAGGCAGGCTAGGGAGGCTCAGGTTGCAGACAGCGAGACGAGACACACACACACAGAAGTGGACAGGCAGGCACGGGGCCCAGTGCACCACAGGCAGGTGGGCCAGCAGGAATCTCCCCTCTGCTTTTAGGGACAACACTGCAAACCGTGAACCAGGTGACCAGGTGCCCTGAGTCCTCCTGTCATCCAAGTGTAATTACGAGGGGACTCCCAGGAGCAGCATTGGTAGGACAATCTGGCATACGGTCACCCTGCTCACCCTGACTGCTAGTGGTCCCTTTAGTTCTGTCCCCTGCTTCCCGCTTTCCTCCCTTCCAAGGAATTGCATTATGAGGTAGGCCTGATGACACAATTTGTATCTAAACTGGGCTCTGTTGCATAAAATAACAGAAAAGACATTTTTCCCATCCAGAGTCTCAAAAAAAAAAAAAATGGCTTTCTGGCCTGATATGGTCACCATGTCATCCTCCACCGACATTTCTTCCCTGATGTCGCCAGATCTGGGCTCACCAGTCAACTGTTACCATACACAGCAGGTTCTTATATAACAGTGTCAGTGCATGTGCTCACACTTATTACACACTCACCTGTGGGCCTGTGGTTTGACACTGGCCCACACTCATCACACACTCCAATGGGTCTCTGGCATACAGCAATAAGAGGATGGGGGGAAGTTCTCTGGAGGGAAAGGAAGATTGGGCAGGGAGGTACCAGGGTGGGGAGGTACCAGTGTGGGGAGGTACCAAGCAGCAAGAAAATCTTGGACTGCCACGCTTTCTTTCTACTTTGGGCTTCAGTGCCTCAACAGACAGGCTGTCCTCATCCCGTCCCACAAGGCTTTGCCATCCCTGTTCTACCAAGGGTAGAGCCCTCAAGCTTTTGAGAGCTCTCCTTAGGAGGGAGGAGGAGAGAAGGGGAAGTTGGGAGGCCGGGGAGCAGGAGCAGGGAGAGCCAGGTCCACAGCAAGTTCATGACCGCGCAGACATGTAGAGGTCAAAGCACAGGGCCAGTAGCCGGCCTCTTATCATGAAAATAGAAAGAGAGAGAGAGAGGGCGGTTGAACAAAAAGCACCTATAAAATTATATTGGTCCTCTGTAACCATGGAACGCTCACACAAACACACCCAAATCCAGCCACGCATCTCTCACCCCTCGATGCCTGCTTATTTTCTATAATTAATCAGGCAGGGGAGGAAGGGACTTGGGACAAGTTCAACTGCCACCAGAATTTGCAGCCCTCTCTTTAGCAGTAACCCTCATTGTTGTAGTCGTCAGAGGGGCAGGGGAGCAGAGCTGCAGCTGTCGGTGTCTGGTTACCTGGAGCATGTTGAGGAGCAGGCTCCGGAACTTGGTCCCCTCGACCATGAAGAGGGCCATCTTGTCGCAGAGCTTGGCGGCCGTGAAGGCGAAGCTGCGGTCTGACACGGCCTTCTGGTAGATGGTCTGCACGATCTCTCCCAGCATCTCCTCAGAGTTGGTGGAGTTCTGTGCCTCCTCCATGAAGGAGGTGAGCTTGGTGTCCACATCGCTGCTGTTGTTCCTCATGCTGTTCAGGATCTCCGTCAGCCTGTCCATCTTGCTTGGCTGAGGGCTGCTTGTCTCTACCGCCACTTCGTCCTGGGGGGCATGGGGGACACATAAAACACACCTCAGTGGAGCTGAAGTCTCAGTGGGATTCGGGATGTCCTGAAGGAAGAAGGAAGAGCCAGAAAGAAGGGTGTGAGGGAGTACCACTCCACCAGAGACCCTCGCGCCACACCGCGCTTTGCAGACCTTTTCCTTAGCTGCTCTGACGCCCGGGGCTGCTTGACATTGTGAGTTCTAGCCTCTACTCAGGATTCTCATATACACATTTCCCCACATTTATCCATCAGATCCCTTAATCTAGAAATGATTTAGTGGGAATTGTCAAAGAGGAAGTAAGATGATAAAGAGAAAACTGGGTCAAAGAGAAAAGGAGGTGAGGGAGACCAAGCCGGGGTCGAGTAGGATCCAGAACACCTGTAGTGGTGCTGGGCGTGGCCTGGGTGTAGCTGCCAGGTGTCTGCTCTAAGTGCATGGACCGCCGTGTTCTTAGGTGAACAGTTCCATGTGGACTTGGTCCTGGCTTAGCATCCCAGGCTGCCTGTCCCTATGCACACAGATACTGTACACTAAGATCTTTCAATGTACTATCCACATGGAGGAAAATGAACATACACTGCCCCCCCCACCCACCCCACCCACCCCCGTCGCCAAACCCAACCTGTTTATGCTCTCAGGAGAGTGCCCAGTAACTGTGGTAAGACCATAGACTGGAAAGGCAGAAAACGCCATGAGCAGAGCAGACCCGTGGCCCAATCTGGCTGGCCCTCAGTTCTCAACTTGGAAGCCATATGCAGGTAAGGCTCCATCTCCAGCTTTTTGTGGCCATGCACACTGGGGAGGGGGATCCCTTTCTGAGCCACCTTTCCCTTGGGGTGACAAGGGGACACTGCAAGAGCACTGGCGCCTCCTCTTACCACGTAGGGTCAAGGTGCGGAAACAGCTGCTCTCCCACTCGAGAACTGAGTGGCACGTGAGGGTGGGGTCAGAAGCAACTGCTTGTTTTTCTTTTCTAGTCCCCTCTAGATCACCTCTTCAGGGAGAGTTAGACTCCCTGAGCCGGGCCGATAGGACCCAGCGCCATGCCCCACGGCATCTAGTGATTTCCCTGTGTCTCCAACACCTCTTGTGGGGCAGAAGAACAGGAAGAGTGTGTGCTGGAGGGGTTCAAGTACAGAGGCTGCGGGCTTTGCCCTTCGGTGGGTGCTACACCCATGACAATGACAACCTCGTGAGGTGTGTTCAACCAGCTGCAGAAGCCTCTCTTCCCTTTAGAGAGGAGCCCCTGACCCAACCCATGAGGCTCCATCCAAAGCCCACCCCACCCGAGCGCCTACCTCTCAGCTGTGTTCAGGAAGAGAACAAAATTTCAATTACCGGTACCTTTTCTTTCAGCCTTCGCCTCAGCCTGTCTTTGGAGGACTGGAGCAGGGTGATTTTGGGCCGCTCCCCGAGACG
The DNA here is from genome assembly GCF_008632895.1 of Mastomys coucha. Lineage (NCBI taxonomy): Eukaryota > Metazoa > Chordata > Mammalia > Rodentia > Muridae > Mastomys > Mastomys coucha. The sequence goes on from NW_022196895.1 coordinate 71,390,385, forward strand.
CTCAGACGGAGCAGTGTCTTTATGCTTTGTCTCAGCCTCCGGATTCCTCGGAGGCTGAGGAGCCGGCCTCTCGGAAGCTGCTGGGGTCAGAGTGTCGGGGCTGCAGGGGGGCTCAAGGCCACCGTGTCCAGCATCTCCTGGGCCGTCTTCAAGCTTGGGGTTCTCAACGGCCGCGGTCTCTTTGGCGTTGCGGTGGCTGCCCGCGTCTCCCTTGTCTCCCGGTGGATGCTTCATGTTGCCGTGATGCCAGCGTCGGTTCTGGCTGTAGCCGTGGTGCGTGGGCCTCCCTGAGGGGTGGGGCCCTGAGCCCCCCTGGTAGGATTTCTGGTGTTCCCGGTTGTGTTTGGCACTGCCTGGCTGATGGTCACCATGCTGTTGGGGCTTGTTTCCTCCTGGAGGTCTTTGCTGCCGTCTACAAAGAAAGAGCGGAGAGGTAGAGGAGAGGGGTTACATAGTGAACTGGGAGGGGTCTCTTCATCCAAACACTGGAGCAGGAGATCAGAGCCTGGATCATTTCAACAGTTATCCTGACCCTCCCGTGAGCCATCAGAGAGAATGGAAGCCAAACTTTCTCTACAAAGCAGCACTTCATCCGTGTTACACGGTGTGCCTGTGTACGTAATATGGAACAAACATCTAAAAGGACCAGCAGAAGATGTGATGAGCCCTCCAGCCTCTGCTCCTGTCCTCCAGCTATGTCCTCTAAAAGCAGCATTATCCAATAATATGTGTCGAAGCCCTCACTCCATGGAGCCAACTGGGATTTTAAAGATATGAGGTTGTCAGGGTGCACCCCCTGAATCCAAGCTAACTTGGGTCCTTATAACGAGAAGCAGTCTGTACACACACCAAGATGCCACCCGTGCAGAGGCATCCGCTGTCATCTGCAAACCGAGAAGTGAGGTCTCAGGAGAACCCCGCTGTGCCGACACCTCGGCACAGCAAGGGGAGAGACCCACGTGTTCAGCCCCCAGTGGAGACTCTGTTCTGGTAGCTCTGGACTGGGAATGTGGATGGATATTGAACACACAGCTTTAGGGAGAGCATTGCTCCTTAACTGCAGGGCAGTGCTTTGTGAGCAGAGAAGGGCCAGTGGCAGAGCTGAGCTCTATGCCAGGAAACAAGATGGGAAGGTTCTGCCTCATGGATGGGAGTCAGGGGTGGGTCACGGGAAGAAGTGTCCTGCAGGCTTGGGTACAAGGCAGTGTCTTACCACTCATGGCTCTGTGGCCAGCCTCAGTCACCCCCAAGCTGCCTTTTCTCAGGCTACCTTCTGAGTCCTGAGGTGACTGGAGGTGCAGCTGAGAATAGCTACGTGTCCCCTTACTGTCGATATAGTGGTGCAGAAACCAAGAGAAAGCCATTACAGTTTCAAGAAGGACCCTCACCTTGGGATCTACCTCAGCCTTACCCTTCCCCTTTCCAGACAAATCAGATTGGTTTATGTCAAACATTTGCTTCTTTGCTCTAAGCTCAATTTCAATCTTCACTCGATAATTATTTTTATTTTCTGGAAACATGAAGGTACGTAGGCCTATGCCAGAGGCCTTATTTCTTTCTCATTAAAGTTAATCGGACCAGGCATGGTGGCACATGCCCGTAACCTCAGTACTCTGGAGGCAGAGGCAGGAGCCCAAGGCCAGTGGATGACACAGTGAGTTCCAGGCTATCCTGGGATTGCATCCGCAGGCCAAACAAGGATACATCGAATGCATGTTAAAAACTTGTCAAATAATAAATGCAAATGTTACATCAACATCAAAAGACAAAACTAAAAATACCCCAGAAGCTGGTGAGATGGTTTAGTGGTCCAAAGTACCTGCCATGCAGCCCTGGTTATATGAACTCAATCCATGGAATCCATGGTAAAGGGAGAGACACAGTTATCTCTCAAAAGTTATCCTCTGACCTACATACAGGCTGAGGCACACACACACACACACACACACACACACACACATACATAGACACATATATACACCCACATACAAACACAGACACACATACACACACATACATACATAGACACATACACACACACATATAAACACACACACACAGACACATACACACACAGACACAGACACATACACACACACACATACATACACAGACACATACACACACATACAAACACAGACACATACACACACACATACAAACACAGACACACATACACACACATACACATACACACACACATACTACATTTTTTTCTTTACTTAAAAAAAAAAAAAAAGCCAAACGGCTAGAGAGATGGCTCAGTGGTTCAGAGCACTGACTGCTCTTCCAGAGCTCCTGAGTTCAAATCCCAGCAACCACATGGTGGTTCACAACCATCTGTAATGGGGTCTGATGCCCTCTTCTGGAGTGTCTGAAGACAGCTGTACTCATATACATAAAATAAATAATTCTTTAAAAAAAAACCCAAACACCAATGTACATAAAATAAAAACAAATTTTAGCCAGGCAGTAGTGGTGCATGCCTTTAATCCCAGCACTTGCGAGGCAGAGACAGGGGGATTTCTGAGTTCAAGGCCAGCTTGGTCTACAGAATGAGTTCCAGAACAGCCAGGGCTATACAGAGAAACCCTGTCTCAAAAACAAACAAAAAAAAGCCAACAAGAGACAATATGTTGAGGAGTATGTCTCAGTGGTAAGTGTATGCCTAACGTGTGGGAGGCCCTGGAGGTGGGTCTACAGCTCCACAGCAAAGCTCTTAACTACCAAGTACAAGACCTTGACTGACACTGGGTCGGAGGCTAGAAGAACAAAGTACTAGGGTCACAGAGTGCGGCCCAGGCCACATGTCTGTGGTATTTTGTGATGTTTCCACTCTTCCTTTCATTTTTTCATTTATTTTCAACTCACTGGCCCTATATCTTTCCATTTTCTCTGTTCTTTGAATGTGGGCTATGTATGTATGTATGCATGTCTGAGTGTATGTATGTATGCATGCATGTATGTATTTATGTGTGTATGTATGTATAACCCAGAGGGGAACCTTAAAAATCTCCCACCAGATAATGCCTGACCCTTATAACCCTTGTTACGAGGTGCCTCATAGCCACGACCTAAGAAAGATCCCTGAAGGACAAGCTCCTCCCAGCTTGTCTTGAAGAGAATCTCACCTCCGGTTCCCCATCCCTGGGAGTTCTCTTTTTCTGCCCAGCAGTTCCCCTCCGAGTGGGAAATGAAGAAAGGCAACAACATCTTTCCTCTTGAAGGAGGACGTCATTTCTACATGGCTGGCCATCACGGACTTTAGAAAAAAATCCCCCTGGGTCTGACTGTTCTTCACCTGCTGCTTTCGTCGTGGGTGTTTAATTGCAGGAACAGTAACCCCAGCTAAGACAAGCCCAAAAGGACAAGCAGATATGGACCGAGCCTTGGCGGTGACTCAGTTTTGCCTCGGGAAGCTGAGCAGCCGCACAGGCTCACTGGAGGATGCGGTGTGACGCTTTCTTTAGTTTGCCGCCTTCTCAGGACAAATGATGGCTGGGCCTGTCTTCTGTGTGTGCATGGGGGCTATGGCCCTTTCCATGTGTGTGTGTGTTTGCGCGCGCGTGCGCGCACACGCACACATGATGCTGGGGATGAGACCCAAGGCTTCACACACGCTAGGCAAGTGCTAAGTTACTGAGCTGGGCCCCTCAGCCTCCTTTCTTCTCATTTTATAGATAAGCCCACTGAGGCTTTCAAAGGTGCCAGACCTATCTATCCATCATGGGACCGGGAAGGCCAGCTTCAGTCTGTCCCTCATCCAGTTTCCCAGGAGCGCAGGGCTGAATTCTCAGAGACTTTTGTGGAAACAACTGCAGTAGGCCCGTGTTCTCTGCCTGGCAAGGAGCCCAGAGGCCCATTGGAAGCATGGACAGACACAGGCTTGGGCCCTGTTCCCCAACCATGGTGGCCCAGGCTTCCCTGCTCTGGCCATTCACAAATATTTATTAGTGGTAGCTGGGCGAGCTGGCCAGAGCCAGTGTGCTCTCTTCAGAGTTTGCTGGTGCTAGGTTTCATTGATACCTTTGTCAGGGGCCAGCTGGCTGCTCCCCATGAGACCTGTGGGTTTGGGTTTGGCTGGGTCAGGGTGAGTTGCTTCTACTCCTAGAAGTGGGCGAGCAAGCGCGCTGCATCTGCTGTCAGATGTGTGTACAATGTGGTTTCTCCTCCTTCCCTCTCTCTCTCTTCCTTTCTTTCTCTCTTCCTTCCTTCCTTCCTTCCTCTCCTTCCTTCCTTCCTTCCTTCCTTCCTTCCTTCCTTCCTTCCTTCCTTCCTTCCTTTCTTTCTTTCTTTCTTTCTTTCTTTCTTTCTTTCTTTTCCTTTAATTTCATAATAGCTCCCAACCAGACAGTCCAAGGCCCATTGGCTTATTATAGTTCTCTGCATGTGGGACCCTTTACCACATAATTTGTAGGTCTGCTTAAAAATTCTGAAAGTAAAATTCCTGGGCGAGTGACTTGGAAGCTACACTGGAGCTTGTGTTTCCTGTCTTCGGGAAAAGTGATGATTGCTCATTACAGCACGGGCCCTCACTCCTGCCTACCGCTACAGGACCTGTTCTCGTACTAGCTCCTGCATGCCCTGTCCGAGACTGTGAGGAAACTCAGGGGCTCAGAGTCCAGCCATTTCCCTACAGGACAGGGCTGCTTTGCCTAGCATTAGCACATGAGGCCCAGAAACAAAGAGCCAACCGATACTCGAGCTTCCATTTACAGGATGATGGGAAACTCAGCCAGGAAATCGCAGGGTGCTTTGCTCCTTCATGAAGGCTAATGGGCACTGGAACCTTCCTGTTACCCCGACACCATGCGGCAGATTCTCCCATACTTTATGACTTTTTTACCTTTACTGCAGGGAAGACAAACTCCTTGGAAGTGTGACATGTCACTGTGGGGACTGAACACTTGGATACCAGAGGTTACCTGGCCAGCAGATGTTCCTGTCCTGTGCAGGGTCTTACTGGCCCTGAGCACCGTGTAGCCAGAGGAAACACCTGTCTCCAACTGTGGTCGGTTCACCCTTATTTAAATTGGCTCCACCTGGAGGTTAATTCAAGCAGTCACTGGGCTTACTGAAGTATCCTGGGAGGGCTGTGTGTGAGTGGCAGAAGCTGTCCAGTGTCCCTGTGCAGCCTCTAGGCATTGCCCAGTTCCCATCCAGAGCTAAGTCAGTCCAGAGTCCTGCCCCTGACTGTCCTGATGTCTACCGTGGTCACTGTCTACGCCTGCCCACATTACCCTGTCTCCTACCAGCCTGTTCTGTGGTTGCCCACAGAAACAGCAGCTCTGGATGTCCCGGGGTTTTGTGAATCACAGGGGGCTACATCAATGCCTACACAGGGGCTTAGAGACATCAGTCTACCAGTTACAGAAGCTAGAATTAGCTTCGACCAGAGACAGGAGACAAAGGCAAGCGAGCAGAGTCTACTCAGTCTACTCTTGGGGCTGAAGGCGGGCCAGCGTGTAATGTGTGGAGCCTAGAGCCAAGAATTTTTTTGAGATCATGATAGTCACAGCCTAGCATCCAGTCAACCACAGGCCCTTCTCAGCGCTTTGTCCTGTGCAGCATGCGGGCAGAACACCTTGTAGCCAGGCCTGCTCAGAAGGCCTCCAAAGGTAACAAGAGACTTGCTACTTCCGGGGAGCAGAGCGATAGTACCCCAAATGTTAGCATCCAGAACCTGCGGCAGATATATGGGCGGGGCCACAGACCTGTTGCCAGGACAACGGCCACCATATTCCCAGAATCCATTGGGTTCAACTCCCACCTTTACCTGGACCTACTACGTCACAACCCGTATATATGAGACAATTCCTCCATTTCTCCCTCTCTCTCTCCCCTCTCTCTTCCTGCGCCGCTTATCCCCCTTACTCCCCAGTTAAACCTCTTACACGTAGAACTGTCTGGGCCTGGTGTCTGCAGACGCGTCTGGCGCGACCCAAACCCATCACCAAACAGCCAACATACGTGATGTACGCACAGCTCGACAGGCATAGGCTTCTGCTTACCCTCAGGGAGAGAGATACCACTGCAAACTCCACTCTGCGGTGAGGTCAGCAGGGCACGGGGAGGGTATCTTGTCCTAGTTTGCGAGTGGCCAGCAGAGTGTGGCTTAGAACTTGGTAGTCTGGCCCCTCCTATACAGTCTTGACCACTACGCTCTCCTGGCCCAAGTTTCAACTTTGTTCTAGGATCTTGAGGCCCAGGGTAGCTGGTAGGCTGCTGCAAGAGACACTAAAACCACTGTTCCAGAGGACTTTGGCCAAAATCACAGGGAGAGGGGCTGCCGCGGGTCATCCTGAGACAATGTGGGGGTACAGAAGGGCTAGCACACAGAGGAAAAGGGGAGGGGCAGGAGGCTAGGGCCTGTGGGAAGGACAGCTTGTGTGGAAAACAGCCTTCCAGCCCGGCTCCACGGTGTCTGGGGCAAACCACAGGAGCCATGCACAGCCTTGGGTTCCAATTGCACCGGGACAATCTTTTGCCCATCTCATCTGCGGTGCTTGTGGCTGGAGCCTGGGGGATACGGCTGGGGCCAAGTTTCAGGGTGGCCCTCTGGCTTCATTGTTGCCCCTCGGGGGAGGGGGGGGAATGTGGGCTCTATCTCTGGCAGGGCAGAAGCTAAAGGAAGTGGCTGCCCTGGGGAAAATGAGTGGCTCATAAGCCTCTGTTCCTCCTCTTGCTCTTGTTGGAAATCAGGGTCCTTGGGCACCTTATTCCTTAACGATTTGCTAAGTAACTTTGGCAAGCCACGCAGCCCGAGCTGTGGCCTGGGAGTGTGGACCTCTGCTCGATGCTGCTCAGGGTGGCTTCCTGCCTCTCTGATTCCTGTATAGTCACAAGGCTAGCCCGAACTTTCAATGAAATAAAGCCCAGGAAAGCCTTTGGGGGACAAAGGCACGTTATAAATACGCAGTATTATTTTTGTTCCAGGATGAATGAAGCATTCCAAGAATCCTTGGCCTCAAAGTTCCGAGGCAGTTATGATGTCATGGGAAGAGCACGCGGCTGCCCTTGGGAGCTGTCAGGCTCCACGTGAACCTGGTGGCTGGGTTCCAGGGGAAGGCCCTCGCCCTTCCACTTGGCCCAGCCAGACTTTACGGTCTCCAGGCCCAGCCTGCGGCCCCTCATTGCAGGCTGCTGGCAAGGCCTATGCATCTTTGAGCTGTATTGTTATTCTTCTTGAGCTATGTAGTTATTCAAAATCAGGACTTTGGAACCAAACTCCCTAAGTTCAAATCTTGACACTACAATTCTATCTGTGTAACCTTGGGCAAATTCTTTAACCTCTCTCAGTCCTCACTGTCTCTGTGGATGTAGACAAATTGAAAATGTATTTCCAGTGGTGACTCCTTGTGCTATTCTTCCAACAGTTAACAGCCCTCATAGGGGACCAGGTGGGCGAGTATTCAGGAGATGCCCAGCATGCCCTCCATCTTAAGTCTTTCTCTCTGCTGTTCAGTGCGTGCCCTAACTCCTGGAGTCTCTGCTTCCATCCCACACTCGAGCATGGAGGAGAAGGGCTACCGACAGAGGCATGTGGTCAGCACAGGTGACCTATGGACTGGAGAGAGCATGTCGAACTTCTCTACATCGTTTACACCCGCTCACTTGCAGCCAGGTCTCCAGGACGCGAGAGTGCTGCACCCTCACCTACAGGGTGGCTTTCCACAGTCATACACCTTAACCAAGTCACAAAATGAAAACCCCCCGAGTTTACAAGCCACGGGGTTTCAGTCATGTGCTATTTTCCTGTTCTATCCTACCTGGGATATGAATAGTCCCTGTGATGTATCCACACCGCGTATGCTACCTGCCCGTTAGATACCAAGTACCTGTCATGGTTAGAAGACTGGCTGTTGGGAGACTGTGCTATTTATGATCAAGAGGTTTTCTTAGTAATTATATCATAGCCTGAGAGCTCGTATACAGGTAATGTAGTTATGCAGGGAGGAGCTATAAGGACTTCAAGTAAAAAAGGTAGTTTTTTTGTTTGTTTGTTTTGTTTTGTTTTTTACTTAATAAGGAAAAAGAATAGAACCTTTTGTGGTGGCTAAGAACTACAGCAAGCATGGATCTGCGAAACTGAAGAACAAATTAAACCTGTGCTAGCTTTGCAGTTGGGTTGCAAACTGCAAAAGCCAGGCTCCCTTTGGCTCATCATCAGCATCCTTTGTCACCTCACAGGCACACACGCAGGTAGACCACAGCACAATAAGTAAGGCACATAGAACTGTTACTAGAATGCGTTTCTACAATGGTTCTAACCTGTTGACTGCTATTCATTTCTTTGTTCTTAGTTTACAAATTAAATTGTAGCACAGAGAAAATGCAATGTAGCTACAGTTTCAGGAACCCACTGGGGTTCTGGGGACCTGTCTTCTGTGCTTCTGTGGATAAGGGGGAAATGCCTACAGAATGCATGCTACCTGTGGTGGCACATACGTGCCTCTTTAATCCACAACGGCAGGCGCGAGCTGTCCCATGGGGGTGCTAGGAACTAAACTCAAGCCTTCTGCAAGAACAGTTGGTACTTTAACTACTGACAGAAATGGACCTGTTCCGGGCAAGCCTTGCCTGAGACCACATTTTGCAGCTAGAGCCTTCCTTTCCAAGCTCTGACTCAGGTTATCAGTGTCCGGTGTATCTCACGTAGCTACAAGACAATATCCTCGATTTCGTAATCTTAAAGAATACAGGCAGCACTTTTAGGTCATTGGAAGTCTACCAACAATAGCAGGGCTTGACATCTGGTGAGTTCTGAAGATGTAGTCAGGGGAGGGGGAGGGAGTGGGAAGACACCCAGGACAGGAAAATTGTTAGGAGAGATTAAGAGATACCGTGTGCGTACATGTGTGTGTGTTTACGTGTGTGTACGTGTATTACAGAGATACCATGGTTTGTGTGTGTGTGTTGCAGAGATACCATGGTGTGTGTGCATGTGTGTGTGTGCACGTGTGTGCGTGTGTGTTGCAGAGATACCATGGTTTGTGTGTGTGTGTGTTGCAGAGATACCATGGTGTGTGTGTGTGTGTTGCAGAGATACCATGGTGTGTGTGCACGCGTGTGTGTGTGTGTGTGTGTGTGTGTGTTGCAGAGATACCAGTGGTTGGTGTGGAGATGGGGAAGAGGGTTTGAAGAATCACCCCAAGATCTATGGAGAAACTGTAGCTCTGCTCTGGGTCAGGGTCCTGGGATAGGTGCATATGTACTAACTCTCTGTGAAGAGACCACACTCAAGTCCCTCCTCCTTGCTCTGTGGTTGTCAATTTACTGTACAGGGGCCCACCATCCTCAGGAAGCACTCCCTTCCAGTCCCATCTGTTCATTAGCAAGAGACAGAGAAGGAAACCATGTAAGACTTGCGAGTCTGCCTGCACCCGAGCCCCGGACTCCATGATAAATGGAGTCGGAAGGCCTACTCTCCAATGCTGACGGATGTACTCCTTCTCAGACAGGGAAGGACGAGCTGCAGCTAGCTCCTAGGTTAACCTAGAGGATGTTATCTACTAAGCAGGTGGTGACCCTGAGATCTCAAACACAGTGCCCAAGAGACAGGCACAGGCAGGTACCTTCCAGAGGCCGATCTGGAACCCAGGGCCTCTGAGGAGAGGCGGGTACAGGGCTGTGCTTGGCAGCCTCAGAACACCCATGGAGAACACCCCAGGCTATGGGTGGGTCTGGAGGGCTCCGGGCTTTTCCTAGGTGAAGCAAATGCCCTGGAGGTATGGGATGTCAAGGGGGCTCCAACAGGCTCGGGCTCTGGTTGGGCTTCAATGGGCTGAGGAGAGCCAGGAGTTCCCAGGCTCTGCTGGCCACCACATTAATCCATTAGCCATTCCTCAGCAGTCTCCCTCTCGGGACAGCCGCCTCCTCTCACAATTTCATTACTGACAGGTTCACTGTCCCTGAAGAGCCATTTGTTCCATCCCAGGAAGGAGAGGAAATGCAAAATGGCGTGGACTGAGGCAGCGCTCCCTTGGGTCACATTTTTCAGTTGGAGCTGATGGAAGGATGAATCTGTGGTGAGACATGACCCCAAAGGACCTTCAACAGGCTCACACATGGCCTCATCCTCTCTCCAGCCAGGCCACCTGGGGTCATGCTTCCCAGCAGCGGACACTTTCTTGAGGTAGAGCCTTCCAGAACACTAGGGACTTGTGCCAGACACGAAGCTATAACCTTCCCTTGGAATACCTATGCAGCCAAGCATGTTCAAGGGCACTCACGTGAGTGACATGGACTTCCCTTTCTAGTGCCTGAATGCCGGGGCTGTGGCTTGGTTTTCGGCACTCATGAGACCCTTGGTGTCACCCCCAGTATCACAGTCAATAAGAAAATACCAACCAAAGATGAGTCAGGTACAGTTATGTAATCTAGTAATCCCAGCACTTGAGAGGCAGAGACAGGGGGATCACAGATTCAGGACCAGCTTCCGCTGTCCAGTGAGAGACCTTATCTCAGAAAAACAAACAACAAACAACAAAAGCACTGGTCGGATGGCTCAATGGCTAAGAGCACTCACTGCTCCTGTAGAGGACAGAGCTTTGGTTCCTGTTACCCATATGGCTTCCGAGGGTACCAGACACATACATAATTCACAATACAGACACACAGGTAAGCACACACACACACACACACATAGACACACACACACACACACACACCAGCTTAAGGTTATTCTTTATGGTATAAAGCCAACTAGCATATTTAGAAGGAATGATGAAATTATATTGATATTAACCACCATTTCAGGCAGGAAACATCAATGGAGACCATGGGGTAAAAGGTCCAACACTGGTAGTTTCCAGTGACCTCCCGACATAATCACATAGGGAAACCCTTGATAGTGGAGAACAGGCGTCCTCCCCTTTAACCAGGTGTACTGGCTGGTTTTGTGTGTCAACTTGGTACAGGCTGGAGTTATCACAGAGAAAGGAGCTTCAGTTGGGGAAGTGCCTCCATGAGATCCAGCTGTGGGGCATTTTCTCAGTTGGTGATCAAGGGGGTAGGGCCCATTGTGGGTGGTGCCATCCCTGGGCTGGTAGTCTTGGGTTCTATAAGAGAGCAGGCTGAGCAAGCCAGGGGAAGCAAGCCAGTAAGGAACATCCCTCCATGGCCTCTGCATCAGCTCCTGCTTCTTGACCTGCTTGTGTTCCAGTCCTGACTTCCTCTGGTGATGATCAGCAATGTGGAAATGTAAGGTGAATAAACCCTTTCCTCCCCAACTTGCTTCTTGGTCATGATGCTTGTGCAGGAGTAGAACCCCCCTCCCCCCTCCCCCACTAAGACACCAGCAAGTACACTCAATGCAGGAGCCTAGGACAGCGCCACCTCCTGGTAGGATGACCAGACCATGAACACATGACTTGAGTCTGACCTTGGGACAAGCCAGAGGAGTGGACTACAAAGAGATAGGTCCTCCCTAAGCACAGTCAAGGCCCTGATGCTCTGAGGCCACAGACCTGCCCTAAGTTTACAGACGGACAGGATCCCCATGTCTGGGAAGATTGTAGGACCGCAGAGTTCAGATGGATTCCAGCACATAATCAGTGTACCTTAGTGGACAGGACTCAGAGTTCCAATCCTGACCATCGTCATTGTTTATTTTGCTCTTTGAGACAGGGTCTGATAAATCCCAGGTTGGTCTCATGTTTGCTATGTGACTGAGGATGACCTAATATTTGATCATGTTCCCGATAACTCCCAAGTGCCGTGATTACAGGTATGTGCCACTATGCGCCTGAATTCACACAGCGCATAAACCCCAGAGGTTCACGCACGCCAGGCAAAAACTCTGCTGACGAAGGAACAACCTTCAAACCCAACTTTCCTGAGATTCTGGAACGGCTGCTATCAAAAATTTTTGGTTACAATGGAGATGTGGAGAGAACATGCTGGAGGAAATGGCCGAGTCAGCAACGACTTGGCAAGAATTTTGCTTGAGTTAAGTTTCTTATGTTCCAGGCAAACCAAATAAAACATAGTGGAATCAGCCAACGTGTGACCCCTTCCGTCCCCTAGGCAGGCGCTCACCTCAGACATGCTGTACAGGAAAGGACTTCTGTCTCCAGACACTGCTCTCTGGGGCTCTGTGGTCTGTAGACCACAGTGACACAGGGGTATGTCCTGGGTACCATCTGAAGGGACCTGGGAGAACTCTGAACGGCAGCACCCGCCGCTGCACCCGCCGCTGCACCCGCCCATCACTGCACCT
>NW_022196895.1:71402911-71419652 GCF_008632895.1 Mastomys coucha
CGCCACACCTGCCCGCCGCCGCACCCGCCGCTGCACCCGCCGCCGCACCCGCCGCTGCACGCTGGCTTTCCCTTTCAGATGAACTTGAAAGCTGAACTAAGGAAAACCCTGCATCCCAGTATGGGCTTGTGTGACACACGTCTAGAGATTTGCTATTGGGTGGGTGGGAAAAAGAAGGCTCTTCATTAGTTGTCTTTACCCTTGTGGAACCTCAGGCAGTTTAGGAGTGACCTCAGGCTACCCTTGCTTTGGCCTTTTAGACTGGAAAAAAATCAATTTACAGTCATATATTATCTTGCAAACACTCTTTGGAATTAAAAATCTATTAGGGTAACGAAGTCTTTTTGTTTGTTTGTTTGTTTGTTTGTTTTTGTTTTTTTCGAGACAGGGTTTCTCTGTGGAGCCCTGGCTGTCCCGGAACTCACTCTGTAGACCAGGCTGGCCTTGAACTCAGAAATCTGCCTGCCTCTGCCTCCCAAGTGCTGGGATTAAAGGCATGTGCCACCACCGCCCGGCTCAGAGATGTTATTTTTTAGCATTTTTTTTAAAGATTTATTTATTTATTTTGTGTGTATGAGTACACTGTAGCTGTACAGATGGCCATGAGGCATCATGTGGCTGCTGGGAACTGAACTCAGGACAGCCCTGCTTGCTCCGGCCCTGCTTGTTCCGGTGTAATACACTGTAGCTGTCTTCAGACACACCAGAAGAGGGTGTCAGATCTCATTACGGGATTCGAACTCAGGACCTTCAGAAGAGCAGTCAGTGCTCTTACCCACTGAGCCATCTCGCCAGCCCCTAATGAAGTCATTTGATATCAAGTACAACCTTTAGGTTGATAATGCAAGTAGAAGGGAATTATAATGTACATATTTAACATAATCTTTGGTTTTCTTTTCTTTTTATTATTTGAGTTTTGGAGAAGCTGTCATGGTTTGTAGCCCAGGTTAGCCCCCTTCCACTCAGCCTCTGGAGGGCCAGGGTTACTGATGCATACCAACATGCATGGCAAAATGCACTCTTTCATAACATTCGTAAATAGAAATAAAATTAAACCTGCCCCCATTTAGCCAGAGATGTATGCTCCTGCATTCATTATAAATGAGTTATGAAGTTAAAAAAAAAATCACGGTTTTCTACAGAGAAGTTTCAAAACAACGACCGTACCATCATCACATGGGCGATCACCTCAGAACAAATGAGCAGGATTATCCCCACCTCAGCCCGGCAACCAGTCTTTTCATATCTGTGCTTTTCAGGGATCCCTCCCCTTAACCAAAGAGCATAATGGGTAAAAATTAAATATTTGACTACTAATAAAATAACTTAAAACTCTTAAGCTTCAAGCCACCAGAGTGGCTCCTGAGGCTATAGCGTAACTGGCTGATGGCTGTCTGGGTGGATTATACTGCCCCCACAGGAGATGGGGAAGGGTAGGGGCCATGGCGGAGGAAGCCCCCCCTGGAAGCCAGACTGCTCGAGTGCTGTGCTGACCAGGGTGAGAGTCAGCAGGCCAGGACAGTTGCATCCTGGATGCTGGACAGGAAGAAGGGACTCCGTTCCAGCATGCCTCTGCTTCGCTGTGTCTCATGCTCCGAGCAAGTTATGTGGCACTGTCTGCCTTAGTTTCCCTGTGTGTGAACTGCATATCGGAGCATGCATCATCATGTAATTTGTAAGAGTTCCTCCAACACTTATGTGCTCTCTGGGGATTGATTAACCTCAGCAGGCAGGCCTGGAAAACCTCAGCCAGAGGCATCCAGGAGCCAGCTGGCATCTGGGGATTAATGGATGGCGCCTACAACGTGGACGACCATCTCATCACCCAGCTGTGCCTCCCATCAGCCTGTCGGCTTCCTGGGGTCTCCTCAAGGCCTGCCTTCTGCCAGGCCGATAGTTGGAGGTGCCACCCATACTGGGGATTCCGAGTCTACAGCATAACTTCAAGGCCCTCACTGCTGAGCCATGGGTGCCAGCGCTACTTGTAAGGCAAAGCCACTGCAGAGGGCTTGGAAGTTAGCTCTCAAGCCAGATCGGAAGGGCAGGCTGGGGGACCACAGCAGAGCGGCCTGTGGTCTGAACCTCTTGATCCATTTAACTGAGTATGAAGCCTTTCAGGTCAACTGAATACTTTCAAAGAAGCACCAAACAGGGACTCTGTCCTTCACAGAGCTGTCGAGGGCCACACCGCTAGAGAAGAGTTTACCAGGCATTCAGCTCAGCTTCCTCTTCATAGTTGGGAATATGCAGGAGGGAGAGTTGAGACCAGTGATTCTCAACCATCCGAACATTGCCACCCTTTAATACAGTCCCCTCATGGTGTGCTGACCCCCAACCATAAAAATTATTTTCATTGCTTCTTCATAACTGTGATCCTGCTACTGTTATGGAAATACTGTGATGCGAATATCTGTTGTCCAATGGTCTTAGGTGACCCCTGTGAAAGGGTCCGTCAACCCTATAAAGGACCGTGACCCACAGGTTGAGAACCACTGGTCTAGACAGCGGGCAGTTGGGACTACAGGGAGCTGAAAGGCCCCAAGGGAAGGGGAGGTGGCTTGAGCAGGCAGGTCGAGGTCTTGCTCATGCATTCATTTGTCTAACAAAGGCTCCTTGTGTGTTCACAAGGAACCAGCCTGCTGAAGGGGGTGGTGGGGGAGACAGAAGCAATCTGACAATGGCTGTGCTGTAGACACACCGCTGGGTAGGAAGCTGTTTTTCTGTGGAGAACAAACTCCTGTGTTGAAGCATATGAAGAAGCCCTTGGAGGCTAGGAAGGCAAGAAGAGGGATCAGGGAGTGAACGCGTGTTGCTGGGGACCTTCTCTGGTAGGGGTGCACTTTTGGGTAGACGGGTTAGGATAGGGTCTCACTGAGAAGGTGACATTGAACAGTTACTTGAAGTAGAAGTGGACAGCCATGGATCCAGGATGGAGAGAGGCTCGACGCATGTAGATGTGTCAGCAAGTACAAGGGCCCAGGGGTTAGGAGCTCACTCACGTGGTCAAGATCTCCAAAAAGGTCAGTGTGACCCTAGCGCAGAGTGAGGGGGAGGCTGCAAGACCGAAGGTCAGAGAAGTGATAAAAGCCACATCGTCTTTACATCACTGGAAAGATTTTGTCATTTATCCCACATGAAATGGGGGAACTAATGAAAGGCTCTGAGTGACATTGCAAAGAGACCAAGGAGAGGACAGGAACAGACTCAGGATAACCAGCAGAGCTCTGGGGTAGCGTTTCAGAGGACAGAAGCTGGCTGGGGGGAGGGGGGTGGGGGGTGGGGAGTGGGGAGGGTGTTGTTGTCAAGGTGAAGCTGGACCAATCACTGATGACCTGGATGTGGGTGGAGAGAAGGGGTGGAGCCAAGGAATCCCCGAGGCTTTGAATAAGGGTCAAACATTCCCAGAATTCCACGTGCCGCAGTTTACAATAAAACAGGTAGGTTTTTATTTACTCGTCTGTGTTGTTCACAATTCGTCATCATGGCTGTCGCTGTCTTTTAGTTAGGGCAGCAAATGACCTTTTCACGGATGCATGTTATGAGAACAGGTGATTTTATGGTTTCTTCCTGCTTGGGGGCGGGGGGGGGGGCGGTGGTGGCGGGAAGACCTTGTTCTTAAGATGAGGGGAGGAGGGGCTTGTCAGACGCTGGCAGAGGTGTCAGGTTGTAGAACAGGGCTGCCAAGGGCAAGTGTCTGGCACCGGGTAAGATGATCTCCGTGTGCTTACATTGGTTTAACAGGGACCACGTACAGAGGGCAACTCCAACCAACTCCTGGCCAAGCCACAGGGAGTAGAGCAAGGAGGCAAGACAGCAGGTTTCACATGTGGCTGCATCAGGACCCATCCAACTTCTGTGCATAGTGGGGAGACATGGGTCTGCTGGGTGACAACCTCATAGTAGGTCGTGGGGACAGCACTATGACAATGACAATCGGCAATCAGCAGGAAGACCAGTGTGAGTCTAGGGAGACAGTTGCCTAAATGTCGTGGGGCACCATGGCCTGGATACCTAGTCAGATGGCAGAGGACTGAAGGCCCTGTGCCCTGGGGTGAGAAGGCTAAGACCCGGATGCCTGGCCTATCCACAGGGCACTCCTTACATCCCTTCCTGCTTCTGGAGGCCCCCTAGCTAGGTGGCACAGCTCTAGAAAGTTCCCGCTTTTACTTTTTCCTCCACCGTGAAAGCTGCAGAGTGGAGCTGCCTTTCTAGATAATTCCACTCTCCCTCCATGCCTTTCCATTGCAACCCCCACGCGTAAAGGGCAAGATTCCAGGAAACAAATATGTCCCATGGGAAAAGTCATGGGGGTGGGGTTGGGGGGGAAGCTGGAGAGAACAAAGTTGAGCCATCCCCAAGTGGACCCAGCATGTGCAGCCTCTCCTAAGGCATCACAGTTTCCTGCCCAGAGAACTGCTCCCAGGATCAGGCCACGGCTCTGGCTTCCACTCAGTGCCAAGGCCGAGAATGCCTCCAGATTCCAGCGATGTCATGGAACTGCTGATAGCCTCAGAGCAGGCAGCATACAGGATGGACGACTTTGCCAGGCGGGAGAAGTAGTGGCATCCAGCCAGTCCCCTTCACCTTCCCGGTCCCCACGTTCCTAACCACGGCCCCCGTGGGAAGTGTGGAGAGGGGCCCACTTTCTGCACTGACCCTGTCTTGACTCGCTGTACATTGGAAGGTAGAAGAGGGGGTCTGGACACTTCCCCTAGGGGTGGCTGGGCAACTGCGGGTTTTCATAACACTCTGGGGAGCAACAGTCGCTGCCATGGAGAAGCCAGGGAAAATGCTTCGTGGCAACTATTCCCAGGAACACGGCCATCCCAACCACCAGACCACCCTGGTGTGCCCTTTCCACCTCCTCCACTTCCCAGGACATCCGGGATCACAGGCGGCCCTGCCCGCTGCCGTTCTTCCCTTTGTAAACATTTTTGGACCAGTTTGCTAGCTCTGCCCTGCATGCAAAGCCAGTCTCACTGCAGGTTCTCAGAAGGCACGGAGCGCCTACCTTCCCACCAGGCTTCAGCGCCTGGGCATCTCAAATTCTGCTCTCCATCTATTTTGATTGGAAGGACCGCATCAGCAGCAAGCATTCCATAGTCGGTAGCCTGACCAGAGTTAGGGGAAGTGTGTGTGTGTGTGTGTGTGTGTGTGTGTGTGTTTGTGTGCATGCACGTGTGTGGGTGCAACTCAAGATTTGAAGCTCCCAGAAAGCGGCAGAAGCACAGTCTGAGCGGTGTCTTTTCCCTCCTAGCCAGTGTCCACAGCAGCTTGCAGCCTCATCTTCTCCTCTCTTTCTTCCCAAGGTCACAAGCGTCTGCTCTCTCTACCCATTG
Source organism: Mastomys coucha (assembly GCF_008632895.1). NCBI lineage: Eukaryota > Metazoa > Chordata > Mammalia > Rodentia > Muridae > Mastomys > Mastomys coucha. The sequence continues at coordinate 71,408,251 of NW_022196895.1, forward strand.
CCCATGCCAGGGACAAGCTCTCATGAACATGGTGCCTGCACAGCTGAGTTGGGGGCAGTGGGGGGAGTGTGGCGGACTGGTGCACGGACGGCTCTGACTTTCTGAGGTATTTTTGGTCACATTCACATCTCTGACCTGTTTGCCCTCTGAAGCCCCTCGAAGGGCTCTCTGAATAAGGGTGGCCTGCTTACTGTCCCTGAACTGCACCAAGCAGCAAGTCCTGCCTGGATCTTTGCTTCTGTCTTGTCAATTATTGGGAGTGATCCCCCCTACCCCACCCCCATCTTCTGACCAGCTTACTGGAAGGACAGATCAGGAAAGCTGCTTGACCCCAGTTAACCTCAGAAAGCCTTTTCTCTCTTAAACCCAGGTTCCTGCATTGTGTTATTTATGTAACACACACACACATATACACACATACACAACCACACACACACACACTCACATAACCACACACACCCAACCACACACACACCACACACGCACATACTACACACACATAACCACACACATATAACCACATGTGCTACACACACACACTACACACACACTACACACACAAACACTATATACACACACATACGCAACCACACACACACTACACACACATAACCACACATATATAACCACATGCACTACACACACACACACACACACACACTACATATACACTACACATACATGTACAATACAATACTCACACATAGATGTGGAGACATATATATATAGAACACACATTTAAGCATACAGCATGTGTAGATACATACATAAATGCATGCACGCACACCCATGTTTATTTACAAGCATGTAGACACGAGCACACACACAGCTATATTGTCATGATACGGGCTTTTCGGGATATCTTACTTTCTGTTTTGTAACTAGACCAATACGTTCTTTGAATGCTTGGCCCACGTGAAAGCTTGCAAGACACATTGCGCTTCCCTTCCTGACCTCTTCCAAAGGGACTGCTGCAGGGTCCCCATCACTCTGGGGACCATAGAGGTGGGACCTGTGGTCTGTTTTCCAGTGGGCCTAATGGGCGTCCCTGTTGGCTGCTCCCAATTTGGGTTCAAGCCCGGTTCACAGGACAGAGTAATATGGACTCATTATCCTAAGCGGCTCTGCTGAATAGTATCACTTGGCAACATCTAGCTGGATGTCTCTATTCACCCCTAAAAGAGAGACCCCAATAAATGGACAGAGGACTCTAAGGATGGAGGAAGGCCTCAAAGGAAGAGTGGTCTGGTCACAACTTCCTGGGGGAATTATAAGAGTCTGCTTAGCCTAGAAGGGTCACTGTTGGTCTGGCCTAGAAGAGACCAGGCAAAGTCACTTTTCTCACATTGTTGCTGAATTCTGCTCTGGCCACATGAAAAGCCTGGCAGACTCACCATTGTCCTTCCTCTCAGAGGGCCATACTCCTCTATGATAGAACGCATCATCTCTGCCCTTGGACACCAATCCCTGACTCAAGACCGACCCACTGAGATGTAATCCCATTCTCCGGCCACACCAAGAGTCCTCCTGATGCCTTCCAGGATGTTCCCTGAGCTTGGGCTCCATCTATGGCCTCACAGTTGATGGGTTACTCAGGGAGCTGTGGCCATCAGAGACAGCCTGGTCTGCTATCTTCCCAGATAGGAAGGCAGGGGCTCTGTGGCGCATGATGGGATTGCAACTCCCACCTGGGACCAGCCCTCACAGTTTCCTGCATGGCTCCCATAACCCCTTCTTTATTCACAATCCACTTGGCTTGATAAAGCCAATAACAGGCACATCTCCATGCTCAGGGTCACCACCTCCACGAGGTAGCTCCGTTTTGGAGGGAATTATAGGGATTGTGACTTGATCTAATTATTTAATATGAATACACTCTAGCTGTCTTCAGACACACCAAAAGAGGGCATGGGATCCCATCATTACAAATGGTTGTGAGACACCGTGTAGTTGCTGGGAATTGAACTCAGGAGCTCTGTGGAAGAGCAGACAGTGCTCCTAACTGCTGAGTCATCTCTAAAGCCCCAGGATTGTGACTTTTTAACCTAAACAGCGCACACCATCAATGGAGGCGCAATCCATAATAACCTGGGCACCCTTCACGTGATAGTGCTGTCTCTTCTTCTTCCTCTTCTGACATAGATCAGTGTCTGAGGAGATTCATGTGGCTGATGCTAACTAAGGGCAGAGGGGTGAGTGAGCCTCTGAGATACCTGCTCACAACAGCCAGGCTCTTTCGCTACCACACAAGACAGAGACCTGGGCCGAGGGCTGTGCTGCAGGTCTTCTTGCACAGCTAGGATGGGACGGCGGGCACACAGGCAGAGAGCCATACTCGCTTTATGCTGTTTCTCTGGAGGAGGGGCAATGCTGCTGCGGAGCCCTAAGGCTTGAAGGAAAGTTCTTGGATCCAGTAGGCCGGGGAAGGCCAGGCAGCCAAGTGCAAGTGTCTTACCACTTTCTGGCTGAGCTCTGAACTCTGGGTTGAGGAGCTGCAGCTATTCCCACAGAGGTTGAAGCAGGCTTGTCCATGGCGAGGTCTGGAGGCAGCACAGATACGTACAGGAAGATGTGTAGTCAGCCAGATATTGAGGCAATACTTGCCTCTTGCCTGCTGACCTGCCTGCCTGCTTGCCTGTCTTTCTGTCTGTCTGTCATCTGCCTGCCTGCCGACCTGCCTGCCGGCCTGCCTAAGGCTTGCCTGTCTTTCTGTCTTTCTGTCTGTCTGCCATCTGCCTGTCTGCCTGCCTGTCTGTCTTCCTATAGGCTCCTTCTCCTATTCTGTTCAAAACCATCTGAACCACAGAATAAACGGGTCGAAGAGACTCCTCAGCCTTGCAGGTTCAGTTGCTTCCTCTTGGTTACCCTTGGGGACTTGGAGTTTTAAGCCTCCCATGGCTGCCTCAGGCCAGGCATCTGAAGCCTCTAGATTAAATTAAGGCCCAAAATGCGCCTCTGGGAATATCTCTTAGGTCAGACAGAACTGAATAAAGACTGACTCAAGAAGTGGGACAGGCATGAAAGAGACGCTGCCTCCGGACACTTGGCCTCCTCAGCTCTGGGGTGGGGCAGTTGCTGTACTGATCTGTGACATCTAAACCAGGGACTAGTTGACTGTGGGCCCAATCCAGCCATCCTTTCTTTTGCAAATGAAAGCGCACCTTTCTGTAACATTGAGGCTGCCTTGGTTCAGCAGTGGCAGAACAGAGCATCTGTGACGGGGCCTAGGCCTCACAGAGACCTCTGTAGATAGTGCGCTGGCCCCTGATCCAGCTAAGGTGCTTGGCACAGAAGGGATCCAGTAGGATCAGCAGTAATTATGGTTGTAAACGGAGCAGAGGGACATCAGTGGTTCTGTCCCTAACCTAATCCAAGCCAGGGAAGTCCTCTTGGTTTATGTGGCCAGTTTCTATATAGTTGGGAGAAACTATCCGTCTACACATCACCCCTTTACCTGCCAACACCAAACCTAGCTCTTTTTGAGCTTCTGAGCTGCAGATGTGTCTTGGGCAGTTTTTATTTTCTGGGAAGGAGAGGGCTAGGGAAACCTACCTTACTGCAGAGCAGTGGTTCTCGACCTTCCTAAAGCTGCGACCCTTAAATACGGTACCTCGTATTGTTACCCCAACCGTAGAATTATTTCACTGCTAATTCACAACTGTGATTTTGCTGCTGTTATGAGTCGCACAGTAAATATCCAACATGCAAGAGATACGATACGTGATCCCTGGGAAAGGGTTGTTCAACCTCCAAAGGGGGTCACAACTCATATGTTAAAAACCAATGTCAGGGGCCACAATAGGAGGTCTAAATGGTAGAGTGTGTGTGTGTGTGTGTGTGTGTGTGTGCATGTGGGCACGCGCTTGCGTGTGTATGTGCATGTGTACTCTCTAGACTTCAGAACGTCCCCGGTGCTTCTCCCATGTTGAAGGGTCTGCTGGCCTTACCTGTGAACAAAGCTCTATACTCCACTCTCAGGGGCACCCCACACCCGGTCTCAGGGTCCTGCCACCTGGCCCACTGTTTCAGAGATAGGAAGAAGGCAGGTCCTGTCCCCCAGCTCCAGCCTCATCTCTAGCCACACTTCCTGATCCCCCGAGGGGCCTCACCTTGTTTCTCTCTCAGCCATCTTATTCTCTGTCAAGGCCTTGTTTCTTACGGGGCGGGCCTCTAGACCCTGCCAGCCTTTCCACTCTGCCCTCCCCTATACCCGCAACCACGCTGCACCCTGCCTGCTCTCTGGGTCTCTGGGCAAGTTTCTGCAGGGAGGGGCTGCCTCACAGAGCTTCTGTGAAGACAAGAGTGCCTATGTCTGTGCCATCCACTGCAGCAGTCCTCGGCTCCATGTCCAATGTGGCCCTGTGTGACTGCATGACTGCAGGTTAATGTGGTGAGAGGTGACTTGGTGCCTGCACGAAGCATACGAGGCAGATGGTCACTTTGCTCCAGTTCCTCCATTTGGGGACAGAGTCTCTTGAAGTGCTTTTACCAGGGGTACTTCCAAAGTGGGTGGAAGGAAGGGGTCAGAGAGTCCCCTTTATCTCTACCAGCACCTAGCGCGGTGTGGTAGTTCACCATCTCTTAGCACACCTGTTAGAATTTACCATTCTGACAGCCTTCTCTACTGTGCCCCAAAATCAACCACAGAAGAGCTATCCTTTCCCAGGTGGGACCCCTCACCTGGGTCAGTGTACAACTTCAGGTCACTTACACTGAAGGGGTAAAGCGAATGCCCCCTACACAGGACCAACCTTCCAGGACTCTACGGAGGGAAGCGTGTGCATTCAGAGATCTGAGACACTCAGCTCCGCAGGTCTCTAGTTAGCTGCCCAGCCTTTCTGAGGTCTTACACACCTCCCTCGTACAATGAGGATGTAAGCGCGTATCTTACTTTCCTCTTGGACCCACTTCAGGGCACTCTGAGAGAGACTGGGCAAGACATCATTATTTGTACTGTGAATATTTGTATATTTTCCCATCTACCCATGGAAGCCTTCCGTGCCAGTTTCTGGCAGATTCCAGTGTTTTGGTATGCTTCCAATGAAAAGTGCAGCCTGTTGTAATGATTAAGATTCTAGAGTTTATGTGTTGAGTGTGCGCATTTGTGTGGTGTGTGTGTGTGTGTGTGTGTGTGTGGTGTATGTATGAGTGTGTGCATGTGTGTGTGTGTATGCCTGTGTATGTGTGTATGTGTGGTATATGTATGAGTGTGTGCATGTGTGTGTGTGTGTGTGGTATAAGCACGTGTGTACCTGTGGGTATGCACATGCTCATGGCTTGGAAAGTTCCCTTTTCCTGGAACCCTGCCGCCGGCTCCCCTGGGGGACAAGTACAGGCAATGACATCTTCCAGCTCCAAGCCTTCTCCAGGGAGGAGACACTTAACTCATCTCCACTGCAGACGTGTAGAAGACAGCCATAATGGGAAGGAGGTGGTGCAGAGCAGCGAGCTGGCTAGGGAGGATGTTCTTAGAAAGTCCGGAAGTCGAACTAGAAGGCGGTCAATACAAAAATTTCAACCTACTCCAAGCTTTTAGTGAAGTTTCACATTTAAAGTGGAAAGGGGCAGGGCACAATCAGGAAATTTAAGTAGATAATAAAGTCCCTTCACTCCTTCCTCGACACTATTGATTTTAAGATTTATTTATTTTTTATTATTTTTCAGTGTGTGTGTGTGTGGGGGGGGGGTTGATGCTCAGAAGAGATGGTTGGAGTTCCTGGTGCCAGAGTTACAGGCAGTTGTGAGCCACTTGACTCAGCTGCAGGGAACCAAACTCAGTAACACGTGCTCTAAACCACTGAGACCTTTCTTCAGTCTGAACAACAGAACATTTTGAAATAGGATCTCTTGGTTCGCGGGCTGCCAAGCACGTGACATTCTCCTGTCACTGCTTCTTTCTCCTCAGTGTTGTGCCTTAGTGAGGGTTCCACTGCTGGGAAGAGACCCCACGACCATGGCAACTCTTATAGAGGAAAACAATTTAATCCGGGCTGGCTTACAGTGTCAGAGGTTTAGTCCATTATCATCATGGTGGGAAGCATGGCAGTGGGCAGGCAGACATGGTGCTGGAGGAGCTGAGAGTTCTACATCTTGCTCTAGAGGCAGCAGGAGGAGACTGTGTGCCACAGTGGGCATAGCTGGGAGCATAGGAGACCTCAAAGTCCGCCCCATTCAGTGACACACTTCTAACAAGGCCACACCTCCTAATAGTGTCACTCCCCATGGGTCAAGTATTCACACACATGCATCTCTGTGGGCCATTCCTATTCAAACCACCACAGTTGAGGTAAAGCTCTGTATCGCCAAGCCTGGCTGCATGCTTGTTAGGTCCCTTTCTCCACTGTATAGGTTAGCTCTGTGTGGCTAATACAATACAGCAGAAGGGGTGACAGGTTGCTTTCCACAGCGGAAGAGTGGCTTGTAAGAGCCCAGGTAATTTCCACTTCCCCCGTTCCTTTATCTTATCTCTGTCACACTGTCTCTATCTCTCCCCCTTTTCCTCTTTCTTCTCCTTCTATTCTTTCTTTTTCCTTCCCATTCCTCTCCTTTCCTCTTTCCCTCCCTTTTCCTCTTCTCCTTCTCTCCGGAGCATGAACATCTTGTATAGCGGCCCAATTGCAAAGAAATGAAGCCTGCAGCCTAAAGCCAGTGGGGGACAGGCCTGCCAACATCACATCTGAGAGCTTGTAAGTAGAAGCTCTGGCCTGTACTGACGTCACAAGAGACCTTGAGCCAAAGGAACTCAGCTTTGGTGTTCTGGATTCCTGACCCCCAGAAGCTGTGGGATAACAATGCTAATTCTTGGACTAATTTATTACATGGCACGAGATAACCAATACAGCTCTTGTGCCTAGGGATTCTGCTGCAGCAAAATCTCAAACGTGGGGATGTCTCGGGCCTGGGTAGCAGGCAGGGTTTCAAGGTGCATGTCTGTGAGAGCTAAGGCCCTGTGGAGAAACATGACTTTAAGATAAACCATTGTGAGGATTCATGGGCAGTGACAGGCTTAGAGAGACCACAGGAGGGGACCTTATGGGAAGCATCCGAGATACCATGCTGAGGGGAAAAGGTATAAATATCCACAGTGGTGCGGTGACCTTGCCTCAACATTTCCAGCCCAAGTATTCCAAGATGATGCCTGGTTCCTTCTTGCTGAGTAGCACAAGCTGGGAGAGGAGCTAGACAAGTTAAAAGAAGGACTGTGTCACACACACGCAAGGAACCAGAACCTGCTAGTTCTCAAGAGTCCTAGACTTAACCAGATGGCAGATGATGCTAAAATTAGGAAGTGACTTCTGGGTAAAGATCAGAAGCCAGCATGCTCAGGAAAGCACAGTCCCAAGACTCAAGCAGGGGACGTCGTCAAGATCTAGGGAGGACTGAAGGTGGCATGGCCCAGCACAGCTCAGTGAAACAGAGGTGCCTATGACTCTCCTCAAGGGTTACTCTCAGATCTTCCCAACCATATTTCAGAGCCCCAAGAAGCTGGAGGGCACTCTTTCTGCAGACGATCAAAGAGAAGGAGAGACGATCTTTGAGGGACTCGAAGGTGGGCTCTTCCAGTGGTGCGGAAAACACCAGGCTTCGCAGACAGTTTCTTGTTTTCAAAAGAACCATATCAGTGGGACTAGAAGGGCCAGAGACTACAATGGGGAAAGAAGCCATTGGACCCTAAGATCTACACACAGAAAGCCAGCTGAGAAAATAACTCAGTTGTAAACACATGCTATCCTTCAGAGACAGAGAGGGGTGACTTGGGAGGTAGATCTGAGACAGAGAGGGGTGACTTGGGAGGTAGATCTGAGAGTGAAGCATACTCCCTGATCACCGACCACCAGCACTTGAGAGATCTCCATCTTATAATACTGATCCTGAATGCAATAACATGAGAGACCTCCATGTGAGACTTCCATGGCAGAGGGTGGAGCCAGAGCCATGTTGAGCAACTCCTGATAGGGACAGAGCAGGATTCTACTTGAGGGAGGAACTCCAGCATTTGCCTAGCTGAATTGCAGAAGCGCTATAGACAAATGACTTATATGCTCCCCTTTCTTAAATGGGTGTTTACAGTAGTGATCCAGTGTCTGTCCTAGAGTTATATACTGGGCATGTGTATATGTAAGAGCACAGATAACTCATCTTTTTAGACCAGAGGCCCATAGATCTAGAAAGAACCAGAAACAAAAAACTACACCCAGAGTCTCGCGCGTGTATGTTGCACCTGACCTCTACAGATGGGAGGTTGATCTCTGAGCTGATGATGTCACCAACTAGTAACAGTGGGAGGAGCAAGTGCATTCTGTATGGAGGAGGGATGAGTCATTGGGGGAGGCAGGCGTGTTATAGTAGTCAGCATTCCGGATGGCTCTCGCCTTCTGGACGGTCACACCCTTGGACCTTCTGGTGACACAGAAGATTGTCTGGCCAACAGAGGATGGCAGAAGAGATGGCATGCCATCTCTAAAATGAGTCATAAAGAATAGATCACTGCAGCTTCCATGTTAGTGTCTGATTGCCTATCTGTCTATCCATTTGCTCCTTCCTTGGGTTATTCTCTGGGAGTTAACTGAAGCCATGAGCATGTAATGAACATGTGTATGAAGAGGCCTGCCTTATAACCCAGAGCTATGGAGGAAGTGAGGCGTGTCAATAACCTGGTAAACCAGGAAATAGATACCCAATCTCCCAACTGAGCCCCTGACAACTACATCCCTGTTTGACAGCTAGACTCCAACATCAAGAGAGTCTCTGAACCAGAACATTCTTGGTGAGCTACTCCTGGGTTTGTGGCCTTCTGAAATATTGTGTAGGATTATAAATACTTGGGGTTTTAAGTCCTACATTTTAGGAATTTTTTTGATATACAGTAATAGATACCCAACATAAATATTAATTCTGGCCCTTTGTTGTTTTAAAGATTTATTTATTTTATGTATGTGAGTACACTGTAGCTGTCTTTAGACGCACCAGAAGAGGGCATCAGATCCAATTACAGATGGTTGTGAGCCACCATGTGGTTTCTGGGAATTGAACTCAGGGCCTCTGGAAGAGCAATCAGTGCTCTTAACCACTGAGCCATCTCTTCAGCCCATGGTCCTTTGTTTTATTTTCAGCAAACTATCATTGGCAATGCTGATTAGCAGGGTCCCTAAAACAGTCACTGACAGACAGACAGACAGACAGACAGACAGACACACACACACCACATACACATAGACACAGACACAGATACACAGACACATATAGATATAGATAGGAGAAATAGATAGACAAGACATGAGCACAGAAACAGAGAGAGAGAGAGAGGAAGAGAGAGAGAGAGAAGAAGAGAGAGAGAGAGCAAATGCAAACCTATAAATACAGATATAGGTACAATATGAACACAAGCACAAGGCTCTCAGGTTCTGTAGCCATTGGTGTCGGAAGCTACTCTCCAGGCATGGTCTGACTTGCACTGCAGAGTCTACCTACAAAGGAGATGGGCTATTTGATAGAAGACGCACCACTTCAAAGGGGCAAATTTTTGCCTTGAGGCTACTCACAGGGCTCAAACAGAGTCTAGACGGCTCAGCACACTTGTGAGGCCACCTACGAATGTGGCTGGAATGCAGGCCCTGCCGAGGCTCACTCTGTGTGGCTTCCAGACAATGGATGCACAAGGCAAAACGCGAGTTTGCTCCAAATTGGATGGTTTTTAGTTTTAAAAACTAAAAATCCTTCTTTCAACAAATGTCCCCTCTCACCCTCAGCTCCAGAGAACCTCCCACTCACAGGATGGATGGTCTCATTAATGTGTTGCAACTAGATCAGTCTCTTAACTTTGGGTGGCCATTGAAGGTGTTAGTGAAAAGACAGAGATCTGCCTGGGTGATCTATTAAGGGCACATTAGCCAATGATTCCTACTTCCCAAGACCCTCTTTGTGCCATAGCTACAACTCAGGTTCAAAGGCACCAGGTTTCCTGCTCAGCGTCTAGAGGCTCAGCCATTCCTCAAAATATGCCAAGCCACCAAGGCGCGCGTGGTGACCACTTAGGCCACCAGCCCCGTCTCATCTGTTTTGTTTCTAAAACCATCTTTTTTCCCCAGTCTTTACACATTTCCTTTTCTGAGTTCAGTGCCACACTGACAAGCAGAATGGGACATTGAATCCTTTGTCCTCTTGAAGTAGCAGTGTCCCCAAGGGAGGTGAATGAAGAAGCAAAGGGCTGTTTTCTGAGTCCTGTATGCTATCAGGGTTCCTGTCCATTACTGGGTCCTCAGGCCTGACTCACCTGGGAACTAGACTGATATCATGATGAGCACCAGCAGAGAACAGGCAGAAGAGTGAGGGGCAGTGGATGGTCCAGCAGAGGATGCCTGGTATGGTATTTGAACATGGTTGGCCCAGGGAGTGGCACTGTTTGCAGGTGTGGCCTTGTTGGAATGGGTGTGGCCTTGTTGGAGTAGGTGTGTCATGGTGGGCGTGGGCTTTAAGACCCTTGTCCTAGCTGCCTGGAAGCCAGTCTTCTGCTAGTGGCCTTCAAATGAAGATGTAGAACTCTCAGCTCCTCCTGTACCGTGCCTGCCTGAATGCTGCCATGCTCCCACCCTAATGGTAATGGACTGAACCTCTGAACTGTAAGCCAGCCCCAATTAAATGTTGTCCTTATAAGAGTTGCCTTGGTCATGGTGCCTGTTCACAGCAGTCCAACCCTAACTCAGACACTCGGTGAGAGGAGTCCCAGGGAGAGTCCAGCCAGTGCAGGGACAGAAGCAAACCAGGCCTACTTAAGGAACTAAGAGAAGATTGGGGCCTGGTGAGTAAAGACAAGAGGTGAGAAGGCAGGCAAAGAGAGCCAAGGATAGGCAGGGAGAAATACAGCAGGTAGATGGAGCAGGCCCTGGGGTTCTTGGAAGAGGCACTGAGGAGGCTTCTGAAGGCCTAGTCAAAAGCTTATGAACAAGCCGGGCCTAGAATTCTACTATATAAAAAAAAAACTTCTGAGGATGCTTCTAACTCAAGGCCTCCTTAGACTGCAGAGTGAGTAAGCCCAGGCAACTGAGTGAGACCCTGCCTGGTGAGAAGAGGGCTGAGGACATGGCTCAATGTCGAAGCACTTGGCTAGCATGCGGGAAGCCTTAGGTTCATTCCCTAGCACTGGAAGGGGGAAAAGTGATGAACTCTTTGGTGATTCTTCCAAAGACATCTCATTATTAACGCACCGACAATAAGGATGTTTGTATTTTCCATGCATGGGTGGTGAACTGGGTGTCTGCCGACTTGTAAGGAGGATCTGCGGACTGTTTATAAGGTGGTCTGTGGAGCCTACCGTTGGCTTGGGTTTGACTACTTTGGTGCTGGGCCATTTTGTGTCTTTCCAGGCCTACATGGAAAACCTGGGTAGCTCATGCTGGGTGGGG
>NW_022196895.1:71419789-71429463 GCF_008632895.1 Mastomys coucha
GTGGGGTGGGGTGGGGGTGGGTGGGAGGGGAAGATCTCTGTAGGTGCACAGGGTCGAGAGAGCCTGAGCTGCCACATGTGGCACCCTAGGGTGGAGAGAACCCTAGCGCCACATGTGGCACCCTGCTGGCCATTTCCCCTAGCTTCTCCCATGCGTGCTACACAGAGGCGTCACCTCTAGGGACTTGTTTTCCTGAGTTACGTTATTTCTGTTTGCTGGTGTCTTGCCTAATGGAGTCCCTGCATCAGTTCTGGAAACCAGGCTCTCCCAAAATACTCTAACCCTTAACAGAGGCTACATTGGCATCCCTAAAACACATGCATTGGAATAAAGTGGCTAAAATTAAGTTACTGGGAAGATTCAGAAATAACTCCCAGAGCTCAGGGTAAACGCTGACCCAGGCAGGAAGGCTCCTAGGTATTTTTAAAACCTGTGGCCTGGTCACTGCTAGGGAGCCTTGTGGGGGGTTGAATGTACCTTATGCCTTGGTTTGGGCCTCCTGATTAGAAGCAGAGGGCAGCTAGAGGAAGCCCTCTCTTCAGGGATGCTCATTTCCCTGTAACTTCCATTACCTTCTCTTGGGCCTCTCACTGCGTTGGGTTATAACCTGAAAAAAAAAATCTGTGGTCTGCTGCGGAAACTTCCAACATCTCATGGATTTGCTCTGTGGAGGGAAGGCAGGGCTGGCCTAGTGCTGTGGCTGAATAGACAGTCTGGTGGGTTTGACTGAGGTCTTTTCATACATCCCTTCTTTGGCATGAGGCAGAGTAGTCCCTCTCTCTGTCCACTTGAGAAATGGAAGCCCTATCCTTACAGGACCATGGAGCCTTGAACGGCCTGTGACTACGAGTTAACTGGGTCTATGCCAAAGGCAGCGAGGGTCTCAGGACAGGGAGTGGGGAGGGAAGGGAAGGTTCAGATTAGAGCTCTGATGAGAAGCACAGGTTCCGAAGCCAGGCTTCCTAGCTGCTTTATTTCCTTCTACATGATATTTTCTTCATCTGCAAAATGGAAATAAAAATAGCATGCCCTTCCTCGGGACGTCGGGGAGAGTGTAAGAACTAATATTTGTTTAAGGCTCAAAACAGTGCTCTTAATATAGCGAGCCTTGGAACTGCTCACAGAGTTGCCGAGTGACTTCTGGCCTGGGCTGAGGGTGGGTCAGGCATATCTCAGGATCCAGCAGAAAGACCCATATCATGAACAGATCAACAGCCTGCTACTCCCTCAGTACCGGATCAGTACCGGTGATCCCAGACTGGTCCATCTTCACTATCTTACCGTCTTATACACCCTCAGAACTAGCGAATCTACAGTCTGGTATTCCTTTAGAACCTGTGAACCCACAGCCTGTCACCCGTTTAAATCCAGTGGATCCACAGTCTGCCACCCCCTTAGAACCGGCACATGTGCAGCCGACACCTCTGTAAATAGGACGCGCCTCTGTGGTGTCTGGACTTAGAAGCCAGATGCAAAGAACATGGCAGCGTAGCTCAGGTTGGCTGGGGGCCAGCATACAGATCTGGACTAGATACAGACAGGAAAGACATACTCAGGAGCAGAAACATGTCCTGCTTGTCTAGAACTTTCTGGAAAGATTTTCTCTGAGAGCCTGGGCCAGCTTCCATAATGTTCTCAGTTCTGCCTTCCTATGGTGAACGACTAGGTCAGGGGAGACTGTTTTTATCTGTAGCATGAACCCTGCAATACCTTTGAGAGCTAGAATCACAGCCACACTTCACAACAGAAGAACTGGGCTCCTAAAGCATAAGGCAAGGGCCCTGGACCAGACTCCAGGGCTCCTGGTCCCACATCCTCTCCTTCCACACTCACAAGGGGAGGGTTGTCAGAGCAAATGGTAGGAGGAAGAGGAATTCATGAGTATATATGAGTACACTGTAGCTGTCTTCGGACACACCAGAAGAGGGCATCGGATCCCTTACAGATGGCTGTGAGCCACCATGTGGTTGCTGGGACTTGAACTCAGGACCTCTGGAAGAGCAGTCAGTGCTCTTAATCACTGAGCCATCTCTCCAGCCCAGAACTCATGTTTTTTGAGGGTCCAGTTATTACTTGGTCTTCCTACCCCAACATATAATCTAACGGCATCCCTGACCCTGGGAACAAGAAGAATAAATTCATTGAATGTCTCCCCGCCTCTGCCCTGTGCCCCCTCGAAGAGCTGGACCTAAAATCAAGTGAGCCAGGCCAAGGACTTGGCTAGCACCGTGCACACTGTCCCTTGTGGGAGACTTGGATGAGTTGGTTGACCAAAGCTTGGTTATTTGAGCCTCGCGTGGAGGAGAAAGAGCTGGAGCCGTACGTGTGAGCCACTCCTTCAGAGGACGAATGGCTAAGGCATCTGAGGTGGAGTAGTTAAAGCAACTGGGGGCTGGTTCCTAGGCTCCTCTGTATCCTGTCCCAGTCACAGACACCTGGAGCTGCATCAGTTTCCTGGTCAATAGCCCTCCAGTCCCTAGGCCACAAGGCATGTCCCCTACCCACTCCTTAGTTGCCTTTCTTGATCCTGGGTATCCCTGCTTTGCTCTTTAGAACTTGCAGGTCTGAAAGAACTCAGACAGCTGGACAAAGGGGGTAAGAGCGATAGAAAAAAGGAATGCCAATTAGTCAGTTGTGGACACAGTCCTGGGAGATGGACACTGCCCATTTGCCCAGGGAGCCTGCCAAATGTATGGCAGGCCACCTCTTATGTGTGTTTGGCCCCCATATGGTTGGGAGTTCTAAGTTCGAGACCCTCCTCATAGGAGAGGGTCCCCAGGGGTCTGTATTCTCATAAAGCATGAAGCCAGGAGTGGGGCCTGAGCTTGGAGCGTACACCCCAGAGGAGAGTGGTAGAAACAGGATCCAGGAGGTACATCGTTCACAGGAGTGTGTGCCCAGCCTTCATGGGGACCAGGAGCACGGGCGAAGCATCAACACTCTTCAGAGGATGGTGTGACACGTCATGGCTTGTTCACAGCCTGGGGGCTCCATTTCAATCTAACAAGGATCATGAGGACCCGGACATGTGGCTCGAAGCGATGAGCTGCTCTTCTTTCCAAGAGAGCCCGCCTGGGGGTGGGCGTGCGGGAGGAGGAGACACCCTAAAAATAATTCCTATTTGACTCATTTTGCTCCCAATCTGACAGGGCTGCCTGCCAGGCGGGGGTCTGCCTGGCCCATTTTCTTATCTATCTTTAGCAGGGACTTAATGAGGGCAATTTCCTTGCTGAGAGAGAAAGAGAAACCGTGGGCAATGTGAGCATGGATCTGTCTCACAGTCTCCCAGCTCCTGTCAAGGGGATGGCAATGACAGTCACTATGGGGCTGAGTTGTCTATGAGGGCTTTGGTGACGGCATCATCCCCGGATGGCACAAATGAAGCAGCTAAATCCAAGCCAGTGACAGCCAGCTGGGGTAGGAAGTGCCCACTCCTTTCCTCCCTGCCCCATCACTACCAATGTGTGAACATGCCTAAAGTCCTATTGCTCCCCACACATTCTCCCACCTTCAGTATCTCTCTACCCTCTTTTAAAGAGCAAGCATAGCTCATCTTTGTTGTCCAGGAGGCTAATTTCCAGAGTGTCACTGGGAACACGGAATTAGCAAGCACTGGGCTACTCCTCCTCTGTTTACATGTTCACCGACTCATCAATGTATAATCTCTTTTTATATGTGTGCTTCTGTTTATAGTCTGCCTATTTATTTTTATATTTTATTATTTAATTTGCATGTGTATAGGCATTTTGCCTGCATATATGTCTGTGCGCCTCGTGTACGCTCTGCCTGGGGAAGCCAGAAGAGGGACTCAGATCCCCAGGGGTTGGAGCTACAGGGTGGTTGTCAGTCACCCTGTAAGTATTGGGAATTGAATCTACATCTCTGGAAAAGCTGGCAGTATTCTTAACTATCTCTTCAGCCTCCTACAGACCGTTTACTTACTATATGTCACCGACCTGCTAATGCTGAACTCACTGTAGGACTAAGACCTGCCGGCATGAAGATTATTAAATGTTTGTTCTCTCTGTAAGGCACATCACAGTTTTCTTGAACTTGGGATCCGGGGGATGAAGAAACAGACCTGTGATCACGCTGCCCACAATTTCCTTTTCTATCCCATCAAGGAACGTGAATGTAGGGTCACTGCACAAACCTCCCGCAGGCCAACAGCAAAAGCACACAAGAGTGAAAAACATGGCCCTAGACAAACCATGATCAGGATAAGAGGGCAAATAAGGGTGGTAGGGTGGTACGTGGTGTGACACTGGGATCCTGTGTCGCATGCAACTTAAGCTATCTGCTATTCCATGTCTGCCAGTGATGGAGTGTCAAGACACCACAGGCATTTTCACGGTACAGTAAGTTTTAGCAAGTAGGCACACTTGCACTATTATAGAATCCATGGACGATGAGCATTATCTATATGCCTAAGAGGATTAACTGAGCAACTTTATGTGAATGAGCTGATAGAAAGACACAGGGCTGGGCTAGTCAATTCCTGATCAATTCCCGGAAGACAAGCTCCTTTGTAGAATAGAGAGTCCTATGATGGATGGAGAGATGGTGCTCATGGGAAAGGCACACTCCAGAAAGCTGCTGAGGAGAGGTTCCCAGAGCGATCACACTTGAGTCCCTGTGCTCAGTCAAGGACCTCCACCCTCATCCATGTACACAGGGCGTCATTCAACCCATCAGGGGAGGGGCATGGTACAAAAGAGAGCTGAACTGGCCTGCTGATGTCTTAAGACACACATTCATGTTCTCCTGGCCTCAGACTTGGTTCTTGCCTTTTGGACCCGAAACTGAATTACATGGCTGGCTTCCGACAGCGGTGCTCATAGCATGGCGGCGGCCTGTGGCGTTCTGCCCTCCATGACCGCAGGAGCTAATTCTGATAGAAAATGGGGAAAGGTTGAAGCTACAAGCATACAGTTCTAAATTTCAAAAATTAAAGACTATAGATGGTTTAGAAGAAAGCAGGCGATTATTAATTCCTAGCATAGCTCTGTAGGTTAGTTCAAACCAGACCAAATCTGTGTCCTTTCTTGAAAGGGTCGCTTTCCTGGTACATTCAAGGAACACTATAGACACTAAGATCCAAAGAGGGCTGCCAGGGGCCTTTTCCATCACTCCATCCTTGAACTTTCTCGAGTCATAAAACCAAACTAAAACCCTGAGACGACTCAAGAAACCAACAATGATAAAATCCCACTATTTTTTTTTTTTTTCCAAAGATGAGTCTGGCAGTGCGTGTCTTACAAAAACCGGGGCAGAGAATTATAGTTCACAGAGTCTACACAATGAGACCCTGCTCAAAATTTTAACAAAAAATTGACACATAATTTATTAGTCAAAAAATGCAGTACAGAGCTAAACAAAGAATTCTCAACTGAAGAATAACAAATGGCCGAGAAGCACCTAAAGAAATGTTCAACATCCTTAGTCATCAGGGAGATGCAAATCAAAACAACCCTGAGATTCCACCTCACGCCAGTCAGAATGGCTAAGATCAAAAACTCAGGTGACAGCAGATGCTGGAAAGGATGTGGAGAAAGAGGAACACTCCTCTATTGCTGGTGGGATTGCAAGCTGGTACAACCACTCTGGAAATCAGTCTGGCAGTTCCTCAGAAAACTGGACATAGTACTACCTGAGGACCCAGCTCTACCACTCCTGGGCATATACCCAGAAGATGCTCCAACATGTAATAAGGACACATGCTCCACTATGTCCATAGCAGCCATATTTATAATACCTAGAGGCTGGAAACAACCCAGATGTCTCTCAACAGAGGAATGGATACAGAAAATGTGGTACATTTACACAATGGAGTATTACTCAGCTATTAAAAACAATGACTTCATGAAATTCACAGGCAGATGGATAGAACTAGAAAATATCATCCTGAGTGAGGTAACCTAACCACAAAAGAACACACATGGCATGTACTCACTGATAAGTGGACATTAGGCAGAAAGCTCAGAATACCCATGATACAATTCACAGACCATATGAAACTCAAGAAGGAGGAAGACCAAAGTGTGGATGCTTCAGTCCTACTTGGAAGGGGGAACAAAATAATCACGAGAGGTAGAGGGTGGGGGAGGGACTTGGGAGGAAGAGAAGAAGGGAAAAAAAGGGGAGGGAACAGGATCAGGTATGGGAGGAGATTTGCAGAGGGTCAGGAAATGGAACAGAAGTGTGTGGTGATGGGGGATGGGGAACTGGGGGTAGCCACTAGAAAGTGCCAGATGCCAGGAAAGAAAGAGGCTTCCAGGACCCAACGGGGATGACATTAGCCGGAATACCCAACAAAGGGGAGAGAGAACCCGTAGAGTCCATATCCAGAGGTTAGGCATGGCCCCTGTTTGAAGGATAAGGCCAACCGCTCATCTCTAAAATTTTAACCCAGAACTGCTCCTGTCTAAAGGAAATACAGGGATAAAGAGTGGAGCAGAGACTGAAGGAAAGGCCTTCCAGAGACTGCCCCATCTGGGGATCCATCCCATATGCAGATACCAAACCCAGACACTATTGCTGATGCCAACAAGTGCTTGCTGACAGGAGCCTGATACAGCTGTTTTCTGAGAGGCTCTGCTAGAGCCTGACCAACACAGATGGGGATGCTCACAGTCAACCATCGGACTGAGCATGGGGACAACAATGGAGGAGTAAGGGAAAAGACTGAAGGAGCTGAAGGGGTTTGGAAACCCCATAGGAGGAACAACAATATCAACCAACCAGCCCCCCCTCCCCCAGAGCTCCTAGGGACTAAACTACCAACCAAAGAGTACACATGGATCAAACCATGGCTCTAGCAACATATGTAGGATAGCCTTGTTGGACATCAATCTTGTTGGACATCAATGGGAGGGGAGGCCCTTGGTTCTGTGAAGGCTCGATACCCCAGTGTAGGGGAATGCTATGGCGCTGAGGCAGGAGTGGGTGGGTGGGTGGGTGAGGGAGCACCCTCAGAGCAGCAAGGGGAGAGGAGATGGAATAGGGGGTTTGAGGAGGGGAAACTGGGAAAGGGGATAACATTTGAAAAGTAAATAAATAAAATAACCAATATAAAATGTAACCCTATGAAGACAGAATCAGTGTTTTTAGTGTATTTGTAAGTATACTAGACTAATGGTCTTTAATCTCACATGCCCTGTTTGTTTTTATCAGTGACACGCAGTGTTTATAAGGAACTTGCAAAATCAAAGCTGCTGGCTGATGCTTGGGATCTGAGTTTGTGCTGGCAGAGGAAGCGGAGAAGATTAGATCCATAACTGGTTCCACAGTCTGAGGACACCAAGCCATAGTCACGGTCAGCTATAGGAGAGACACCACGGCAGCCCTGCAGCGTCCAGCATGTAGCCCAACTCTGCACCCCAGGGGGGGATGGCTTGCTTGCGGCTTCTGGTGCAGTGGAGCCATCTGACGCTCGCCAGGATGGCCAAGGTATTCTTTACTCCTTCCTGGCCATCTGCTCTGCACATGGAGTACACTAACCATTCCGGGACCTCACATAACGAAGCAAATTAATTTGAAGGGCTCTCCTCACTCCTGACAGCACAGGTGGGCATCACACAAAAGACCATGACCGTGTCTGTCTGTCTCCCTACTCTAAATGATGACAGGCCAGATGCATGTTTGCCTCTGCTTCTAGGGCGCTGTGGGTGACTTCTGAGGATCCCTGGGGCATCATCTGCCTAGTTGTGGCTTTTTTTTCTCCCTCACACTCTGTCTCCCTTTCAAAGTCTTCTGGAGTTTCACTGGTGGTTGAGTCATTACTCCAAAAGTGGGGCATTCTAGAATCTCCCGTCACCTCAACACCCCCATGATGCCCTCTCCTCTTGAGGTACCACAACTCAGATGCTACACAGACACATACAACACTCTGGTTAATTCTGCAGCCAGAACGTCATGGTGCCAGCTCCACCTCAGGCCCTTGTATTCTCCAGATCACAGAACATACCATGGAGAACAATTCTAATTTTGCGAGGGGGGGGGTTGAATGAGAAAGGCCCCCATGAACTCATCTATTTGAATACTTAGAAATGTTTGAGAAGGATTAGGAACTGTGTCACTAGAAGCAGGATTTGAGGTTTCAAAAGCTCGCACCATTTCCAAATAGCTTTCTCTCCTCTGCCTTGTGCTTGTGGATCCAGACTTAAGATCCCAGCTATTGCTGTAGCGCCATGCAAGCCTGCCTGTCACCATGCTCCCTACCACGATGGTTATGGATCCACCCTCTCAAACTATAAGGCCCTAATATACTCTTTTTATAAGTTGCGCTGGTCGGGGTGTTTTGTCACAGCAATAGAAAGGCAAATAAGACAAGGGGTTTAACAGCACTTAATTTGGGGGGAGCCAAATGTACTGCCTACCTCCCCTTTTAGAAACAGCGCTCACCCCTCTGTTGCCCCTTTGGAAATGGCCCTGGTCCTGCTCAACCTCAGACCACACCCCTTTCTGATGATCAAAGGATACAGCACATAAAGTTCTGCAGAGTCACTGCATCCTAGGCCATGTCTCAGAAGTCCCTCAAACTCCAGAACTCCCTGTAGGATCAGAATATCCCACCAAGTCTGCCTTGATGTGGGGCCTGGGCAGCCATGCAGCCTTGGGGAGCACGCCTGGAGCAAAAGTGGGGTCAAGGCACGGCCAGAGCCTGGAAATCTCATGAGATCATCAGGAGTAGGCCCGCTGCTCCCCACTGCCCCCCACCCCCACATGCTGGGCCTGCATGTTGCCCCACCACAGGAGGCCACATAGCCTGGTAGCCAGGTTAAACATCCTTTTCTCCAAAGGTCATGCCCTGCAGCACCTGGAATGTCTCCTTATGCAAACGAGGCATCCCCAACACACTGGCTCCAGTCAATGATATACATTTCCCCCAAAGACCCCTGCTCACTCCTTAAAGTTTAAATAACCTTTGTTTTCCCCAGTTAAAAGAGCTGTGTCACTGATGCCTGTCTCCCTAGAATGGTCCCACCCTTATGGGTGGACGGGAATGATACTCTTGAGCCTAACTTCTCTGCCTGAGCCTGCGGCCTTTGGCCCCTCCCACAGCATGCCTTCCAAAGCTTGCCCTCACCCCGAATCTGTCCCCCAGGCTGTAGGTCCTGTGGCATGCAGTGTTTGTTCACTGCAGTCATGCATTCATCTCTTAAAATAGAGCAGGGGTGAGGGGAGTGAGGGTGGGGGGTGGGAGGAGGGATGCAGAACCCCTCCCCCTCCCACAGGGATAAGGAGACCCACTGAGTTAATGAGCCCAGACCTCAGCCCCTTAGTGAATGTCTTCCTAGAATGCTGGGGCTGGGCAGAGGGATTTAGGGGACCGTCTCAACTGTCCAATTCCTACCTGGCAGAGATGGAGCATGCAAAACCAGGTTACTCCTAGGGAATGCATAGCATATTCACTTACTTCATTTTTAAATCCCTCAATGCGTGGTTTTATCTGACATCTGTCATATGTTATCAGCCTCCCCCCCTACCTCCCAAATAAGCAGGTGGTTATGAGTTGTCCACATTTTGAGAAAATATTTCATAAGGAGAAAACCTTTAAGCTGTCCTTGTGGTTAATTCCTCTTGCAAAATAAGGGAAAGCCAGCTACAGCTTAGTTTTCATCAGAGTGCCTGAAAGTGGCCCGTGGGGAGGGGGGCCCGTGGGGAGGGGGGCC
>NW_022196895.1:71429790-71463255 GCF_008632895.1 Mastomys coucha
GGGGGCCCATGGGGAGGGGGACCCGTGGGGAGGGGGGCCGTGGGGAGGGAGGCCCATGGGGGTGGCCATGGGGAAAGGGGCCGGTGGGGAGTCGGGGCTGAGCCTAAGGTTGCTGCTTTGCAGGGGCTCTGCCTACCATCACTGTCCTGAGTTGGGGGACGCCATGGTTATGAGGTTAGACTTTGAAGACAGTAACAAGAAATGCTTTCTGTGCCCTTTATAGCTCCCCTGGCACGGAGGGCATGTGGCTGCAAAGACCGTTCAGGTGCCTTACAAGAATGTGCAAACCTCTCAAGTATTGGACACATTTTATGAAAGAAAGAAAACACGGTTTTCAAGAACTGAAATACCCTGGGGGGGGGGGCAGGATAGAGAGATGGCTCAGCAGTTGAGAGCACGGATGGCACTTACAGAGGACCTGGAGTTCAGTTCCCAGCATCCATGGTGGGAAGCTCACCATTGCCTGTAACTCTGGCTCCAGGGGGAGCTGATGCCTCTGGCCTCACATATGTGAGAAACCAGCACATATGTGTACACACGCAGATGTATACACACACACACACTCACGAACACACATGTACACACCTTTAAAAAATGAAGCAACTCATCCTACCCAGCCCCTATTTCCAGGGCACATGCTTACACGGCTACCTGATTTAGGTACCTAATGCCTCCACATTGAATCAGGAGAGAGAAGCACCCCAAGGCACACAGAGACGCCTAGAGAGCTATGCAGGATTAGGACAGGTGGCAGACTGCTGTATGGAAGAGGAGGATGCTAGGTCCCAGTTTTGAGAATGCCTGTTCTGGCTGGAAGGTACCACTCAGTAGTAGGCCCAGCAATTTGTCATGGCGTCTGCAGCTATCAGACTCAATTCCAGTCACTCCGTAGGAAGACAGAAGACCAAAGAGTCCTGCAGGCATGCCACTGGGATACCAGCTGGATGTGGCTTGCCACTTCCCTTCTCATGACAAACGGTAAGATCTGAGGTAGTATATGGATGCTGGCTGTGTTCCTAGGTTACCATCATTGATTCTGGTCATCTCTTCGTGACACCTTCTCATCACGGTTTATGCTTTCAATGCTAGCAAGGCTAGTTTCAAGTACACATGTTGGGTACCTAACGAGGCCACTGTGGAGGGTCATCTGGGAGAGCTGGGGTTGGCTTGGTACTTCACAGACAGTCTATCTGTGAATACCTGAGTCACCACCAAGGTTCCCAAAGAAAGCCTCAGGAATTCCCCAGCTTTTACATAATAAAGCCTTTCAGCTACATTGTTACCTGCTCTATCTACCATATGGGTGCTCTACAGCGGACACTCCCCCCCTCTCCCAAGTGATAAACAGGCTGTTTTATATTTCTGACTGGTTCCTTGTCTAGCACATACTTCAGCTGCGTGTGTCTGCTACCCTGAGCTGCAGTCCGACTCCAGTGGCCAAGATGTTTCCTCCGTGTAAACACAGGCAGCTGCCGCTGGTGCTTCCGCGTAAATCTTTCATGGGTTCCACCATGTGGATGCTCTTTTCTCTACCCCACCCCCAGCCCTCCAGGCCTTCTCACAGGACATACTTTCTGTCCCTTTAATCAACTTTATTGCTTCTCTTTGGACGCTGGCCCGGTCCACATCCTTTGTGAGGTGCACTGGCCTACACAGAGCATTCACTTCCATGAGTATGGATAATCGGGTGTCCAGCTTCCTGGTCCTCCCTATGCATGCACACTCCCTCCCGATATTCCTGGGTCATGTCATTTCCAGAGGCCTGCCCCCATCTAGGAGACTCCTGTAGATCATGGTGACCTGGCTCAAGAAGCGACATGTAGGCTGACCTGGATGCCAGTGCCTTGGTCCACAGAAGCCTTCTCATCAGTAAGCTCGGAGAGTCTTGGCATCTCTGAGACACGCACTGGGGAGGAAGGACCAGAAAGCCTTCTGCTCTCTCTGACAGCTTCCAGCCCCTTGTAAACAACATTTCTCCTTTGAGGGCTGCTCCCCATTTCTTTCCTTTACTCAGAACCCAGAACCCAAGAATTGTTCTGTGTAATGCTACACAGCAGAGAGGAGGCACACAGTAGGCAATCAACTGTGCCCCAGTCAGGGTAGGGGCAAAGGCAAGGGCAAGGGTTAGCCTAGCTCTCCTGACTCAGTTTCCTCTCCTGATGCCTGTTGATTCCCAGTTTCAGTCAGGACAGACTGCCTCCCAGTTAGCTGGACACTCATTTTCCCTGCGAGCTTTTGCAGTGATAAAAAAATCTACCACTGGATGACAGGCATTTTGGGTATCCATCTTCCACCCACCTGCCACTTTCTGGTTCAGGATTTTCATGCACAGAGAGGCCTAGGTTGGCCGAAGCCCTGAAGCCCGGCAGCTCCAGCTGAGGCCACACAGCACCCAGGGTAGGTGCTCCTAGGGTTCTGCATTTTAGGACAGCAGCTGGCTGTTTCTTGTCTCTTAAAGAACGTACCCTGTTTACTAAAGCCACAAGCCATCACCTTTTGTCTAAGAATAAACTCCCTCTAGGGAAACACCTCATTTTAATCCCTCAGGCATAAGCCTTTTTATTCTTTCTTTTTTAAGATTTCCATCCTGAAATGTTTTTTGCACAATTCTCACTCCCCCTTTAGCACAAATGATCTGCACACAGTAGGATTCTGCACCTGGAATTTTTCATTTGAACAATATCAAGAAGACCTTCCCACATAAGAAAGCCTTGTAGACTACACACATGCATTTATTTCTTGGCTGCTCGATCTTGGTTGCTTGCTCTGACACAAGCCACCTCGTCATGCTTTTCCTGTCCCCTGGTTACTACTCTGGACTGTGAGGGTCACTGCAAAGTAATGGTTAATACACAGGACAATTCCTAATGGTGGAGAAACAGGATGAGGAGTGCCTCATCCTGAGCTTGGGGAGCCTCCTGGAGGCCATGCCTCTAAGCACGCAGCCCAGGGGCCCTGTTCCTTGAGCATGCTGCAGCTTTGGTTTATGGAAAGAGAGCAAGCATGTCTGTAAATCCTGAGCAACGCTCACTCCCAGGAAGGAGTGGAGACGGTGGCCTTCTGCTGGTCTTCTGGAGGGACCTAGTCCCTGGGCCAAGCACAGACATGCAGATTCCACACAACCATCGCGCTCTCAATCTCACCTCAAAGGTGAGCATCTCATTTGCAGGTATAAGTCCCATCACAGCAGAGACCGGAGCTAAGATGGATGCCCAGTAGCCAGCCCAGGAAAAAGTGACAGCCGTCACAGGTCTTTCTTACCTTCGGTCGTTTCTCCTCCTTCGGAACAGCTTCTTGGTATGTGCAATCTCTACTTCGTGGGGCATCGGATGGTAGCCCTGCGGCATGGAGAAAGAGAAGACACGAGTCACTTTTGCCAAAGAGCAGAGTGTGTCCAGCACCACATTCACCGTGATAACACCTGGTAAAGGACACGGGAGGCCAGATTCTGACCATCAAATCACACCAGAAAAATGGAAGTCATTAAAACAAATGAATCCCTACCAAGGGAGGATGCTTAAGAGTCCAGACTCAGGGAAGGTTCAAGCTCTCAAACATGTGTTGCTCAGGCCAAGGCTGAATGTGTAGCTGAAGGCTTTGCAGAGAAGGGAAGCAGAGTTAAGGCCACCCGCACCCTCCCATCCTTCTCTTTAGAGACTGATTCCATGAAAACAGAGCAAGGGGGTCCTTCCTGTGGAGTCCTGAGCCAGAGAGCTAAGTGTTCCCCTGTCACCCAGAGGGTCAGGTACATAATAACCAATGACTGTAGAAAGAGGACAGGTTCTTTTTCCAGTCTCCAGTTAGGCATGCCATCACTTTCTACCATAGGCCATTGAGAAGACTGGAGATGAGTGTGCTAAGCCCAAGCCTGGGGCACAAGCTGACTCTGAATGGAATCATAGGGCCAAATCCCCCAAGCGATTCCTTTACCTTGGAAGCATTTAGGGAAAACATGCCAAGAGCTGATTGTCTTCTAGACTTCAAAGGAGGGCCTGGGGAAAATTCTAAGGGTGGTTTTTCACACCATCCTTAGGATGATAAGGATTATGGATTGACATCAAGGTTGGGGAAAGATCTCCTTAGAATGTCAATCTTACCAAATGCCCAGGCAGGATTATTCACAGGAGCTGGTCTGCACACTGGACCTGTGAATGTGTCCATGTGGGGGACATGACCAGGAGCACTGGTATTCCATCCTGGGCAGCTGGTGGGATCTAGGGCAAGGGTTCCAGTCTGGGGCCTGGGATACCTCAGAGACCTACGGTTTCTCATACCACCTAGGCATGAGAAAGAAGCCTTAGATCCAGGAATACTGGAGAGTGACGAGAGAGGGTCATCAGGTCCCACGCCCCACTTGGTAGACAGTGAGATCAAGGCCCAGAGAGGCCAAGGAGTGAGCGAGAGATGGCGGTTCTGTAGGCTGCAGCTCCCCTCCCTGGGACTCCCCAGGGAAGGCCTCCCTTAGTCTTCCTTCATGGGGCAAGGTGGAAGGCACTGGTGCCCCTGGCTCTACTCAGACTGGCCAGTTTGATGGAGCTTCCCAGAGAGGTGATGGGAGGACACGGAGCCAGGCAGACACGGGATCTCGGAGTTATGGCTATTTGGCACAGACTTCTATTGAGTCCAGGGAGTAAAAGACATTTTGAACTATTTTAATGATAGTCCTTCCCTCCCTCTCTGGTCTTTCTAGCCTCCAACAATCTAGTCAAAAATGTGTGAATGGATTCCAGGCTCCAGGCAGCCACAATGGGCCTCTGGGACCTTCAGGATATGCTTTGTTTAATGGGGTTTTTCAAAGGATATTATTTGTTTTCTTTAATATAAAACACAAATAAGGAAAACCACCAAGTCTTCCTCTCTCACTTCCTGTCTCCCACCCTGACCAGGTTCTGGCCGAGCTCCTTCCCCTCCTCCCTCCCTCCCTCCCTCCTACCTCACTCTAGGCCTCTCCAGGTCACTGTAGGAACACACTGGGTGTGTTCTCAATAGACAATGGCCAGGAAGCTGAGACTCCCTCCCAAGCTAGTCCTGAGCTGGCAGCAGACCAGGATCTTAGCTCTGGGTTGACAGATGGAGCTGCCCATAGTGCTTGGCATAACATGAGCCAGGAGGTGCCAGTCTCTTCAGCCCCACCTCCGAGTTCTGGAATCTAACGCATACCCAGGCCCCTCCCCACATGGGCAGCAGCAGTGGGAAGTTGCCGTTTTGCTCATACCCAGGACTATAGGAGGCGACCATCCATCCCCTCATGAAAGTCTGTCTCCCTCAGTCATTTCATCTCTGGGAACAGCTGACCTGAACCGTAACCACTGAGATAAGCCTGAGAGAGTGGCATGTCCTAGATAGAGTGCCCAAGGACAGAAGTGACCAGTAAGGAGCCTGGAAGGAGCACTGGTTGTTGTTCTGATGGCTTGCTCAGGCCGGGGGGTGGGGGTGGGGTGGGGTGGTGGTGATGGTGGGGGTTCTGGCTTCAGACCAGAGATGTACCTGCTTTTCAGAAAAGATCCCCTGGTGGAGAAGGAGCCCCACCAGGCTGTCAGAGCATCCTTGAGAGTACCTATGGACTTGGTGCTGCTTGCTCAGCACATCTCCAGCAAGGGAACCAGCCTTGGGTCTTGCATGTGCCTCTGTATGCATACGGCCAGATCGATGCCTCTGAGGTATCACCCTGGACCTAGACTGCGACTGAGTGCCTATTTTTCCTCAGCTCCTCTCTGGGATACCACTTACCCTTTGGCTTTGAGACCCGGATACAGTCCCTTAATGTCTAACCTATGGCCTTGTGGACCTTGACCTGTGTGGGGGCCTTGGAGACAAGCAGCTCACAGAAATAGAGCTTCCTGCGGACGGAGAAATGGAGGGAGGTGGAGGGAAGGAGGGAGGGAGGACAGAGAATCCCTGTGCACCCAGTGCTGGTTGAGCATATGTGAGACACAGACACACAGACACACACAGACACAGACACACAGACACAGACACAGACACAGACACACACACACACACACACACACACACACACCTTTACAAACATGCATGTCCTCATGCTGAAGTCTAAGGAAGTCTAAGAGGTAGCTCATCATTGTTGTAGTCACAAAAACAAGTTCTATAAAATCAGCCCACCCTGGCGTGGGCTTGGTGAGGGGAAATCGCACACCTAGTATGCTGGTTGGTTTTTATTATCAACTCTTCACAATTTATTCACCTAGGAAGGGGTGACCTCAAATAAAGAACAGCCTCCATGAGAGTGACCTGAGCAACTGTCTTGGCTGATGTCTGGTGTGGGAATGCCCAGGCCACTGTGGGCAGCACCATCTCTCAATGGGTGGGTTTGGGCAGAGAGTTAGCAGAGAATGTGCTGGAGGGCAAACCAGTGATCAGTGTTCTTCCACGGTCTCTGCTTCAGTTTCTGTCCTGACCTCTCTCAAAGAGGGAATATTTTATACAAATATAAGCTGAGATGCTTTACTCTGTGAGTCGCCGTTTGTCATGGTGTTTACTACAGCAACAGAAACCAAACTAGAATACCTACTACAGTGGGTGTTTCTTGGGGATTAAGGACAGATCCAGCACTTTAGCCCCAGAGAGTGAACAAGTCCAGGCTGGGGTGCAAATTCTCTGAACCAATGCTCTGAACCAATGGCTATGAAGAAATCAGTCATGTGTCTGTAGTGAGGATGCAGGGGGCAGGGCAGACACCAGGAGCCAAGAGCCGGTCTGCTGGAAGCTCTGAGAGCAGCTGCCCTCTCCAAGCATCTGTCCACACATCCCAAAAGCTGCCCACTCTTCATCCATTTACCTATCTTAGAAACTATGGCTGCGGTACTGAAAAAAACATTCAAACTGCACATTCTTACAGAATACACACTCTAGTCAAAACAGAAGGCCTTAAGTAAACAAGAACATGTGATGAATGACACACATACTTGAGAGGAGGAGATGAGTAAAGGTTGGGAGAGGAATATCTGTTAGAATATTAACATCTACCATCTATCCATCCATCTACCACCCACCCATACATACACCTATCTACCCATCCATCCACCCATCCATCCATCTACCATCCATCTATCCATCCATCCACCACCCACCCATCCACACATTTATTCCATCTATCTACCGACCCAATCATCCACCACCCACCCTACCCATCCATCCATCCATCTATCCATCCATCCATCCATCACCCACCCACCCTACCCATCCATCCATCCATCCATCCACCCACCCACCCATCCATCCATCCAATCACACACATATGCATACATCCATCTACCCATCCATCTACCACCTACCTATCCATCTATCCACCCATCCATCCATCCACCACCTACCCATCCATACATCTATCCATGCACTCATCTACTCACTCATCCATCACCCACCCATCCACCCACCTACCTACCCTCCCACTCATCACCCACACATCCACTCATCTACCATCACCCATCCACCCACCTACCCACCCACTCACTCATCACCCACACATCCACTCATCTACCATCACCCATCCACCCATCATCCATCCATCCACCCACCCACACCCCACCCACCCATCCATGGTGGTTTGAATGTGCTTGCCCAAAGAGTGGCACTACTAGGAGGTGTGGCCTTGTTTGAGTAGGTGTGGTCTTGTTAAAGAAAGTGTGTCACTGTGGGCTGGGCTTTGAGACCCTCCTCCTAGCTGCCTGGAAGTCAGTTTTCTCCTATTTGCCTTTGGATCAAGATATAGAACCCTCAGCTCCTTCAGCACCATGCCTGGCTTGATGCTGCCATGCTTCCCACCATGCTGATAACGAATGGACTGAACCTCATAACTAGTAAGCCAGCCCCAATTAAATGTTGTCCCTTTATCATCATGTCCTTGGTCATGATATCTCATCACAGCAACGGAAACCCTAACTAAGACACGATCTATCCATCCATCCTTCCATTCTTAGTCTTTATTCAACAAACACTGAAGGTCTGCATACCAGTGCATCAGGTGGAGAAGAGCAGGTTGAACAAAAGCAATTCCTGGCCCTAGACAGACTAAGTGAACACGGATAAGGAAGCCAATGCATGCCGAGTGCTGAATGGTCCAGAGGAAGGATGCCACCAAGGGGTAGACCTGAACTTGAGGATATCTATAGTCTTCAACCCACACTGGGCAGAACTGTGTCCTTCAGAACATTTACTGGACTCTTTATCCCGAGTGCCCACAGATGTGACCTTATTTGGAAATAGTCTTTGCAGATGTACTCAGGTTAGGATGAGGCCACATGGGGATTAGGTTGGGCCTGTAGCCCATAATTAGTATCCTTAAAAGAAAAGACTTTGGACAGAGGGAAGATGGAGGCAGTGTTTTCAGAGAGGCAGCTGCAAACCAAGGCAGGCCAGGGACTCCAGAGCCCAGAGAGCTGGGAAGAGACAAGAAAAGATTCTCCCCTAGAGCTCAGACATCTTGATGGTTCTGTGAGACCACGCTTCTCAGCTTTGGTCACTTGTCCCGGCAGCTCTAGAAAATTCACACCCACGTCCCCAAACCCCCAGGTAAATCCCACACCAAAGCTCCCAGCATTTCTCCACACCCCTGGGCCTGTCTGACTGCTTCTCCACATCTTCTAGCTAGCTCTTCCTGGGTGATCCTGAGTCCATCTGGTACCAGCCTCACACATAGATTCTAGCAGGGGCTGCCTCACTGGGCAATGCCAGGCTTGTGCCTACGCCTTCAGTCTGTAGTGGCTTCCCAGCCTTATCAAATCAGTAGCTGCTCAGGTCTCCACTCTAACCTGCTGTGCTATTGAAGAGGAGTCCGAATCTCTGGGGAAACATGTAAGAACAGGTGCTTCACCCAGCTGGAGGGATGGGGAGTCGGCTGGGAAGAAGAGGGATCCTGAGCTCAGTGGATCTCAGGCTGGGCTACTGAGATGGAAGCCCATTCACTCAGAGCCCTTCTGCATATGACACACCTCAGCCTCAATTTTCTTAGAAAGTACCATCAGACGTGAATCGCAAGAGGACAGTGGAAAATTGTCTTGATGTCTGTGGCACCATAGCATGGAGTGCTGTCTGACACATGGTGGGTGATGTTGAAATATTTGTTGAGAAAGAAAAAAAGGCAAGAGGGAATGAGGGAGCAGGGGCTGGAGCTGATTGGGGCTGCTCTATTAAACAAGGGCTCTGCAGGGGAGATGGTGGAAATACCATGAGCGGAGCTTCAGGGCCTCAGCTAGGGCCATACACCCGTTCTCCACCTTGCCCCATCCAAGGCAGGGCCTGTGGGACTCAATGTACCCCAGTCTCTACTCAGTTAGCTGACAAAGGTGAACCTCTGAATTCATATTACTCCATCATTGCCTGCCCTCAGAGGTGTGTGTGTGTGTGTATACACACGTGCACACATGTGGCAAGTGTGTACGTGTGCACAACTGCTGTGGTTTCCACTTCCTTCCCATCTGCCCCAAGGAAGTTTAGAAGTGTCTCATTCAGGGAGCTCAGAGCACCAGCTGGTCGTTTCATGGACCGCAGTGCTTGTTTAACCCTTGAGGGAGATTTCTTTTCTAAGCATTCCCATGAGCTTTTAGAATTAATTAATTAATTTTCAGTACTGGGTACTGATCCCAGGGCAAGGGCTCTACCACTGGGATCCATCCCAGTCCCCCCCTTTTTTTTGAGATAGGGTCTCAATAAGTTATCCAGGTTGGCCTTGTTATGTAGCCCAGGCTGGCCTAAAACATGAATTCCTCCTTTTTCAGCCCCCTCGATAGCTGCAATTACAGGCTGACAGTATAGGGTTCTGCCCCTGGGTCTTTGACTTCTGGCTGTTGGTCATGGATGTGGATCCAGTAGAGTCATCCCACCAGAACTCCCTCAAGGCCGATTATTATTTTCTCTCACTGAGTATCAGCTCTTAAGGAAGAAAGCATTACACATATACTAGTACGTCTTGTTCCTGGTGTGTTAAATTCCTCCCAGACAATACAGGACGAGGTCCTAAACAAATGGGGAGCCGAGAAGTTCTGAAGAGGATGGGCTTAAAAAAATGAAGACTAGATATCCTAAGATAGACAGAGGGAATGATGGAGGTGCTGAGCCGGAAGGGTTTTACTGCTGTGAACAGACACCATGACCAAGACAACTCTTTTTTTTTTTTTTTTTTTGGTTTTTCGAGACAGGGTTTCTCTGTATAGCCCCGGCTGTCCTCGAACTCAGAAATCCACCTGCCTCTGCCTCCCAAGTGCTAGGATTAAAGGCGTGCGCCATCACCGCCCAGCCAAGACAACTCTTATAAGAATGGCATTTAATTGGGGCTGGCTTACAGGTTCAGAGGTTCAGTCCATTACCATCAAGGTGGGAGCATGGCAGCATTCAGGCAGGCATGGTGCAGGAGGAGCTGAGAGTTCTACATCTTCATCTGAAGGCTGCTAGCAGAAGACTGGCTTCCAGGCAGCTAGGATGAGAGTCTTAAAGCTACACCCACAGTGACACACCTACTCCAACAGGGCCATACCTCCTAATAGTGCCACTCCCTGGGCCAAGGACGTACAAACCATCATAGTACCCAAGCCTGACTCCTGACCAGGTAAGCCCTTCTCTGTTCACATGGATACATCTATCTGCCTATTGTGCTTGGTTGTCAGAAAAACCACAGTTTCTCCACTTGTTCATGACTTTGTATATTGCCCTCTATATCCCCCTTTCTTCCATGAACATCTATAGCTGACATAGGAGCTTATAGGTGCTTGGCATAGAAGAGCCAACTAGACTTTAGCTCTCCCATGCCTTCTGGGAAGATGAGCCCCAGGAAGCCAGGGCGCATCCTGTGGGGTTTGGGGAGGGCACCTACCAGCTCCAGGCTTCTCAGATGGGCTCCATCCCCAGCTCTGGATGGCAAAGGTTAGCGCTCCAAAGGGGCCTTAAAGCGTTTGAGAACTAACTCAAAGGCCCAGAGAGATCTCAGCACTGCTCCTCCGAGGGCAGGGGCTTCCTCCTGCTGGGCCTTATGTTTTTCCACAGCTTCTAAGAAGTTGCCCTATCAAGGTCTGCCTCTGCGTGGGCAGGAAGTGTGGGTCACGTCCAAACAGAAATAAACAGGTAATGCTTCTAAAATTCCTGGAATCTCTAGACTGTGCCGCTATTTAGAGAAGCCGACATGCTTCAGAGAGTAGGACGGAGGGGAAGGCCTGCTTGCAATGTTTAAATTGGCAATTTTCTCGTAATTTATTTTTTCTAATCAGTGGAAACCCTTTACAACAACAATACCTCAGCTGGAGTTTCAATATAAAAACACAGACAACAGCAGGGAGAGATGAGACCCAGAGGCTGCCCAGAGCTCCGGAGCCGCTCCGCCATCTTGTCCTCCCATGTACCCGGAAGCATGAACCTGCCCCACCCACCACCGACACACCGCAGTCAGCGAGGAACACTTTTCTAGATGAGGTGCATGATTGAGATTCTGGTCAGGTTCCCGTGGAGCCTGGGAGCTTCCTGAAATCGCATGTGGTTATTTTGTTCCAGGCAGTACCTTGGTAAGAACCCACAGCATAACTTTGTAACTTTGCAGTCTGGGCCTCGTTCTAGAGCTGGGTCCTTTATGGAAGACATCTTTAGACACTGCTAGCATCTAGATCTGGAATGTCCCCTGAAGGGACACTGACATTTTTGGTCACAGCTTGGTGCAACTGGGAGGTGGTAGAACCTTTTAAGAGGAAGAGGCCTAGCAGGAGGTCATAGGTCATTGAGGGCAAGGCTCTGAAGGGCACAGTGGGACCCTATGCTTTCTCTCTTCTACACCTGGTTATTAGGTTAAGTGCCCACTGAACGTGGATATGGATTCACTGGAACCACTATAGTCGATTTTTCCCCCAGGTCTGTTATCTTTCTCCCTCCCTGTGTCCGATCTGTAGGTAGAAAGAAAGCACTTCGCACACGTGAGAAAGTCCTGCGATCAGGGTTATGTTGCCTCACCTTAACCGGAAACCATGAGAACAGTCCGATCATAGACCGAAACAACAACATCCGCCAGGCCAAACACACCTTTTCTCTCCATAAGCTGGTTACTTTTGAGTTATCTGTTATAGTTCCGGAAAGCTGACTTATTCAGATCTCCCAAGACAAGAATCCCTTCCTATTTTGCCACCAACGTGCATTCCTTAAGGATATAGTCAACGGAATCCAACATAGTGCACACCTCCTTTTAGGCGGCCAGGGTTTTGGCAGCTGCTAAGCCTGGGCATCACAGAGCGGCGACCTTGCACAGCTCTTGTTGTGTAAAACAAGGATGGAAATCTTACCTCCCCCTTTCCTTGGCTGTGACCACGAGTTTTCCTTTCAAGAGCTGGGAGATTCTTCTATTTTTTTTTTTTTTTTTAAATATTTTGAACTGCTTTTCTTGCAACCAAAAGAGTTCTAACTAACTGAACACGGCACAACCTTAGGTGCAGTGCCTAACCGCATTGTGTCCGTACGATGTTAACAAAACATGAGCAACTCGTCTTCCTTTCTGCTCCTCAGGGGGAGCCATGCCGGCCCAATTCACTGGGTCATGTCAGATACAAATGACCTTTCCACTTATGAATTTCTAAATAAAGCAAGAACTAGGCAGAGACACCCTTGCAAAGGGCAGGAGCCAAGAGCGATCTGGTTAATGGTGGAAGGTTGGTTCTGCGTTAGAGAGCATGGCAAGTCAGAGAAGCGATTAGTCAGCAGGACTGCCAGGGCCCACCTGCAACTGGGGAGTGTGGAGAAGGTGTCTGCGTGGGAAGGGGCCCTGGAAAGAGGCCTATGATTCTGGGTCAAAGACTAAATCAGACCAAGAGGCCTCAACCCTCCTTTAGGGGAGGGGCCCATGGCTAAGAGTCCTGTGTGTCCCAGGATGCAGCCCATCTGGGTTCGCGATGGTTCTGGAGGGGATGAGCCCAAGGCTAAGAGTCCTGTGTGTCCCAGGATGCAGCCCATCTGGGTTCGGGATGGTTCTGGAGGGGATGAGCACAAGGCTAAGAGTCCTGTGTGTCCCAGGATGCAGCCCATCTGGGTTCGCGATGGTTCTGGAAGCTCTCAGACATGGGAAGGGACCCAGAGAGGTGCTCCCTACTTTCAGGACATGCAGTACTCATAAGGGTCCTGGTAGCCTTGATCGAAAGGGACAGCACTGACACAGCAAAGCAGGAAGAGCCCAGGAATTGTAGGGGCTCATGTCAACCAGACAGCCACTTCTCAGCCCCCAGGCTGTGTCCAGAACATTCTCAGAGGGCCAAACAACAGTCCAGTGCGACTCAGCCTTCCTCCACCCAGAGGTTCAACTGTGTTTCATCCCGAGGTTGCCACCTGTTCCTCCCTGTTCCTTGCTTTCATACCACACGGGACGCCTTATGCAGCAGACGTCAAGACAAGCCGCCTGGAAGGATGCTCAGAAGGTCCAGTGAGAGAGCCGCTTCAGGGCTTTGCACAAATCTATCCGGTGATGGAAGGTCATACCATGACCCGACACCCGTGGCCAGGGCAGGAGCCTTGACAGCGAGCTGCTTCTGATGCTTCTAATGCTAAGAATTATATAGAGGAGATAGCTTTTGACTAGGCTTGGCTGAGAATCCACAGGGACAAGCTCAGTGTTGGCACCGGCGGGGAGCGGTGGGGGTACGAGAGGGCTGTGTTCTGATCTACGTAGGCAAGGGGTGTCTGAAGCTCGCAGGTACCAAAATCCTCACGGGTGCTGGAGATGCAGCAGTGAGTTGGGCTAAGGACGTCTGCCCATCCGTCTGCTCTCTGGTAGGAATGAGCAAAAAGCTGCATCCACTCAAAAGACACCATTTAAACAGGAAGTGCGCTGAGGAGCAGATGTGAAGGCATGATGCTTCAGACCAGGGGGGGTACTGAAGAAAGTTACAGAGTGACCAGATCCAGAAAGAGAAGAGGAGGAGACCAAGATGTCAGCGAGATGGCTTGTTACTCAACCCTGATGATGTGAGATCCATCCTGGAGCCCATGGTGGTGGCAGAAGGAAGAACTGACTCTGACTGCTATACATGTTCTGTGATACATGTGCATACCCATACCAATGCACACAATGATAATATACTGAAACAGAACAGTTTATAAAGTTTCAAATGGATCATTCTTGCCCTTCTTATTCTTCGCTATATGTAAATCTGTTTCTTTAATAAAAAAAAAAATTCCAATTTATACTGGACTTGTAGTCCCCAACATTTTAAATCTTAGATTCCAGAGAAAACTTTGAGAACTGGGGGATGAGTGGTCTTGACTTCGCCCAAGGACATCCTGAAGGGCTTAGTTTCGAAATGAAGATGGTCTTTGCACGGACTGATGCTGGCTCCGTAGGAAGGGTGTTCTTGACAACGTCTTGGTCAAGTGTGTGTCTACCTCACTCCAGTTCACCTACAGAGAGCTGGATGACGGAGCACTCAGGTCTTTCATGGGCTTACACACTGGTGCAGCAGTGTGCACACTCACACAGGTTAGCACTGGGCTGGGAGGCATCAGAGGGCTTTCAAAAGCCATTGTGACTCTCAGTAACCATTTTTACTAAGCTCCAGGCTGCCGTGAAGCTGCGATTTCTCTCATATTGTAGACCTAAAGAAAAGCTCTCTGGCTGGGCTGGCCTTAGGAATGGACCTTAGTGTCAACCTTGACTTTCTTGGTATAAAAATCAAGTGTCCATATCTATTCAGACACACTCTCTTCTTTCTCATGGCACTTAGTCAAGACAAGCAGTGTTGGGTATGGCTCTTTAAGTAATTCTTCATATGCTTTCACAGCATTTTTTTTTTTTTAAGACAGGGTTTCTTTGTGTAGCCCTGGCTGTTCTGGAGCTCACTCTATAGACCAGGCTGGCCTTGAACTCAGGAATCCGCCTGCTTCTGCCTCCCACGTGCTGGGATTAAAGGTGTGCGCCACCACTGCTCAGCTCTTCATATGCTTTTAAGGTGCACACAGGGTACTTTTTTGGGGCTCATTCGCTCATCAATTCTTCTATCCCCAGCTTTCACCTTACCACTTGGACCGCTCATCAAATTATAATTGCTTCGTGTGGTCACAGATCAATCCTGGGATTGATACAACCCTGAGATGCCAGTGGCTCCCCAAACCCTTTCAAGGCCAGCCTACACCTGGGCTATCTCTTGTAATAGATTTCAGTCCAGTAGAAAATTTCCTGTGGTCATCTTCCCTTGTGGGCTGACAGTTTCCCTCATTGACAAGGTCATGGGGGTGCCCCGATTCTTCTGTTCTCCCCCGCCGCCCCCCATGGCTCTGCAGGTTGGACTATGGGAGGAGGGCATTTTCTGGTCTCACCATCCAGCCCCTGACCCCTGCTCTCGACAGCAGTGTCTCAACCTTGATCTGCAAGGCCAGACTGTACGCCTTGGTCTTAAAGCATGGGACCAGACAGCGAGTAGAGAGACTGGGACGACTGCTGGGATGGCAGGGCTGACATTCCAGCTGGAGAGGTGATCATATTCGCTTGGAGGATGCGACTCTTCAGACTGCCACTGTACCATTCATGGGCCTTATCTCAGGAGCAGCCCACCCAGGAGGAAAGCCCCAGTGGCTGCTTTCATCCCACTGGTCTGGAGAGCCTCTTCAAGCTCTCTTGATGGAAACACAGAGAAGGAGAGCTGGGCTGAGGGCCAGGACGCAGCAGTGTCTGCAGCGGGGTTTCGAGAAACCTAGCGATCCGCCAGCCAGGGATCTCCAGGGACCTCCACGCCTCTCAGTCACCCCCCCCCCCACCATAGAAAACATTTCTCTTTCTTAACTCCAGCTTTCCCAAAGGCTCAGCTTTTGCCCCTTAGCACAATGTTCCCGCCCTCCAAAGCTGGCTCTACTTCCCATGAGAATGAGTCCATGTGGTCAGAGCAGCGGGGCAGACTCCCGAACACTCCATCTGTGCTCTGAATAGTCCAGGTAATTGCTGACACATTCTCCTTCCCAGCAAAGCTGTGCAAACGTACAGGAGCTCAGTGCTATGTTTCCTTTACTTGAATGCTCATGATGCCTGCATAGGGCCTTGCACACCGTAGATCTCCACGACTGCTTCTCGAAAGAAGTTAAGACAATGGATAGCCCTGGATGAGCCAGCTTTGGGCTATCTCTGTTCTATCCACATGGACTAAGAACACTTAGAGGTAACCTAGGGATCCAGGGGCCTGGAGTCTATGGTATGCAAGGAACTACTTCTATTTCTAGCTTTGCAAGAAGTTAGCTCTTTGATGGCCCCATCAGCTCTCAACCTAATATACAGCTGGGTGTTTAACAAGGACCATCTATTCTTTTGTTAAACAGGAAGGATGGTGGCTGTCTGGATCCTTTATCCTTACTTGGACTGTGAGATCTGAGGATCAAGGTTGTCACTCACTGGCACGCAGGGTGAAATGGCACGCCCACAGCTTAATTCTCTGTCTTATAATAAATCTCAGTGTTGCTGAGCAAGTCCTGGGTGCAAAGCAATAGACATGTGTGGTCAGACATCCTCTCTCTGAGCTGGTGTCCTCTGTTGAGAATAGAGAAACTGGATACTGGCCCTTCATTGTGAGGAAGAAATAAGGTGCTAGAAATGGAAGCAGGTGGCATGCTGTGCTCTTGGCCAACTCTGCCCATAAAGAGAATGTTGCAAGGATACCCAAGGGCCATGGGGCTGAAGCCAAATATACGATGGTGTCAGTGTCCACAAAGGGAAGAAACGATCTGGTGTGTTTGTGCAAATAACATGGGTTCAGCATGGTGAGATTGGGAGCTTGATCATGAAGGGTACAGGGCTCAAGCCCAAACTGGGACCAGGAGTCAGGCATCAACTGGTGTTCCCCTCACTGCTCCCCACTTGGTTATTGTCATTGATTATAAAATGCAGAGAACCCCTGCTCTCTGTCCTGGATTTGTATTTTTTTAAAAAAAGATTTATTTATTTATCTTATGTATATGAGTCCACACTGTAGCTGTACAGATAGTTGTGAGCCTTCATCTGGTTGTAAATTGACTTTTAGGACCTCTGCTCGCTTGCTCTGGCCCAAAGATTTATTTATTATTATAAATAAGCACACTGTAGCTGTCTTCAGATGCACCAGAAGAGGGCGTCAGATCTTATTATGGGTGGTTGTGAGCCACCATGTGGTTGCTAGGATTTGAACTCAGGGCCTTTGGAAAAGCAGCCGGTGCTCTTACCCACTGAGCCATCTCATCAGCCCCTGGATTTGTATTCTTTATTGGCATGAAAGGGTTGGGATGGAGGTAAATTGTAGCCAGGAGTATAGCCTAGATAAAACTGGAGGACTCTGGCTACTCCTAGGGTCCTACCTTCCCTGCCTGAATGCTTAGCTCTATCAGCAGAGGTGGATGTTATAGATGCTCAGTGGAAATCTTCCAACCGACAGATGAGGTTATAGTTGGAGAGCAAAGAAGAACGGCTTCGTTGTGTGGGACAAAACCTGTTTGCTCTGTCCCTTGCCTTTTCAAATAGCTACTTTGTGGGTCACTGCAGGGCGGCCAGAAGACAAGGAGACAACAAAGCTATCCTTGTGCTCAGACATCCTTAAGCTGAGTCGCACGTGCAGAGAAGCCGCCCTGACAATGAGGGGAAGCTAGATTGCCAGCTCTTTCCTTCCCTACAGCGCGCCTGATAAATATACACCCTTCAGCTTACGGAGTGAGCAGTCTCTCCTGGAAGATACTCAAGAGAAAAGGGATGCCTGCACGGATTCTGAGCCATTACAGTGCTAATCACACTGACGTCTGCACACCGAGGTACTACTGTGCCTTGCATGGAAGAGATGAGTTAAACCCCCCAACAGCTCTGAAGGGAAGGCGCCATCATGATCCATCCCCAGCAGGGGTGAGAAAGGAGACAGGCTTTACTAAGCAGCAGTGCTAAAGGTATACAAGTTGGAACCAGCGTGCCAACTCTTCTAAAACACAAGAGCCGATCTGCCTATAGCTCAGGATCAAACATAATGACAGTGAAGCACAATAAGAACCCATCTGGAAGTCAAGGGAGGGACCTGAGCCCCAACGGCAACTTGTATAGCAGGTACTCAGCAAATGCTGGCTGATAGAATGGGGAAGCGATGGAGACAGTGTTAACCCAGGTCTGGAGTGCTACCGTGGGTATCCAGTCTGTAAGCAGTTACGGTACAGAGAGCACACATCCATGGGGCTGCTATTCCAGGCCCTCTGTTCACTCTGTCTCTCCTTCTACATTAAGACGCCAATGGCCATGTAGCTGGGCTGAATATAGTCAATGGTAGGAGAAAAATACTGGACCTCCCTGACCAGGGGTTGTCCTAAACGCAGAAAAATAACCCCCAGTCCCCCAACTAAGGAAGCTACCCAAATGAAGAAGTATGGAGTCTAAGACAGTTTCCTTCCACTTAGGCAGAAAGATAAGAGATCCATGAAGGTCTTAACCCGGTGTTGCATGCTGACACAGCTACAGAGAGCTGTGCTTGGGCCAGAAGTCCTATGCCAAACGTCTTTGGGATATTAAGCAATTGCCTCAATGTGTTAACCCCTCAGTGACGCCCGATATTTTAAGGACACAGATTGTCTCTTTCTCCGGACTGTAGTGCGCTCGACCATGTCAGAAATCCAGCATTTGCTCCTTCCCAGAAAGCAAGCCTGACCTTGTGTCACACGGGAGTGGGCCGTTGAAGATTCTCTGACACGTAAAAGGGTCTTGCTGGGTGATCTGTGTCCATGAAGCCATGGGTTTTAGCCCGCAGGCTTACTAGGTAGTAGCAGCCCCATGACCTACTTGGTGTCTATTTCCCTCAGTGTGGCTGGAGCAGACAGTGATCTGACCTACTTTTAGGGGCACCATGGTGGCACAAGAAGAAATAGAGGAGAATCTGAGAACCTGTGCTCAGGATATTGAAGCGTGCGTGGCCTTCTGGTGTCTGCTGGCGCTGCCCTGCATCCGTAGGTCCCGCTCAGTGAGCCCTATGTTCCCGCCTCTGCCATACTTTATCATCCCAGGGGAGGTACAGAGTTCAGCCCCAGCCCAAGCCACTAACCTCCACAGTCTATGCCAGTTTGATTTGAGACCTAATTCTCTGCTGGGAGGCCAGAGAGCAGATGGCGGCTCACATATAGCCCAATAGGTTCACCAAGACCCCCTCTGTATCGGCTCGGCTTTTAGGGCCACTAAAAAATTATAAAGGGCCTAAAGAATGGTTTAAAATTTCCCAGCATATGCGCCATGTCAATGTGTAGACTGCAGCCGGGGAGTCTATGCGGGGTCCCCCCCAGAGCAGGGGTTGGCAGGCTTTTCCTGTAAAAAGCCAGTGACTGACTATTTTAGGCTTTGCAGGCCATATGGTCTCTGTCACAACAACTCAATTTTCCCATCCTATAGCGAAAGCAGCGCAGAAGAGTGGCTGTAGTCCAACAAAACTTTATAAAGCCTGGCGGAAAGTGGAGTTTCGGGTCCAGGTCAGGTTCTGCTGGCCCCAACTCCAGGGACCAGCTAGGGAGCTTAAGTGCATTTTACAGCGGTTGGGCCTCAGTCTCTGCCCTTCTCCACTGCCAACTCATTGGTGGCTTCTTACATCTGAGGGGTGCCCAGCACCCTCACCCCTTTCCCTCTCTTGGTTTCAAGGAAGAGCTAGAGGAAGATAAATCGATTGTATTTACATTTGCATCCATGAAGA
Organism: Mastomys coucha; assembly: GCF_008632895.1. Classification (NCBI taxonomy): domain Eukaryota; kingdom Metazoa; phylum Chordata; class Mammalia; order Rodentia; family Muridae; genus Mastomys; species Mastomys coucha. The sequence continues at coordinate 71,449,425 of NW_022196895.1, forward strand.
ATGGAGTGCAGTGGCTTTAGACCCTGCTTCTCTGTAACAGCCTGTGGGGAACTTGAAACCTTGCTGCTTTCGGGTCTTCCCAGGCAGACTCTGATGCATTGGATAGGGGGCATGCAGCCTGGGCTACGGAGATCTGGGGCTCCTAGGTCAATCTAAAGGGTTGTCAAGTCAAGACTCATTGCCTCAGAGCAGAAGGAAACAGATGTGGGCAGCAGAGTTATGTTCTAAACAAGTCAAGGGGCCTGGCCCTCTCCTCTGTGTCAGTGGAGAAAGTGAGAAACAGGTCCCGCAACCTCTCCTTCTACATTAAGACAGGTCTTTGAAACCGTGCCTCCTAGAGCACCATGGGTAAACTGGGTATCAGGTAGATCTCACTATGCTTGGGAAGGTCTACAGATGGACCCTGACATAGTAGGGTTCCTTAGGAAGGAAAGGGCTCTGTTGATACTTGTTAATCATCAGTTAATTATCAAAGAGCCTGATATGTAGTGTGCCAATCAGCACACACTCACACACACACACACACACACACACACACACATACACACACTCACATAAATCACACTCACACACACTCACATAAATCACACTCACACACACTCACATAAATCACACACACATACACACACACTTACATCAATCACACTCACACACACATAAACATTCACACATGCATACTTACACACATTTACTCATATACATACACACACTTTCACACACATTCACTCATACACATTGATCACACTGACACACACACTAGTATATACACTTATACACACATTCACATACATAGATATACATACTCTCACACATACATACATAGACATACATATTCATACATATACACACATATACACACTCACACACATTTACACACATACACTCACATATACTCATGCATACACTCACACAATACAACACACAAACTCAAGGGAGACAAAGTAAATGTGGGTAAAAGAAAAAATAGCCGGGCCCACATTTTCTGTTTCCACCCCTTCTCTCTGTTACAATCACTCTGAGATATCACAGTGCATGCCAATAAAGTCAGAATGTCTAAGGTAGGAAATTGGTACCCATCTCAATCAATTATTTTTGTTGTTGTTTTTTTGAGACAGCATTTCTTTTTGTAACCCTGGTTGCCCTGGAACTTGCTCTATAGACCAATAGGCCTAGAATTCACAGAGATCCGCCTGCCTCTGCCTCTCAAAGTGTTGGGATTATAAAGGCGTGTGCCACTGTTGCCTGGCTTCAGATCATTTGTTTGTTTTTAATGCAATTTCAATGTGCAGGAAAATCTGGAATTCGCTGTCACCAGGTCCTATGGCTTAATATAGTTCACAGGTTGCCAGCAGCAACAGTGTGCCTAGGGGTTGGACAGAGATAAAGAAGTCTGGGGCTTCCCCAAGTCCTCTGACTGGGAATCTGCATGTTTAACCAGATCCACGCACTGTGTGGACGTGCTCCAGAGTGGGAAACGTGATGAGGGAGGATAGGTCATGTACTCAAAAAAAAAAAAAAAAAAAAAAAAAAAAAAAAAAAAAAAAAAAAAAAAAAGCACTGATTCCAGAATATTCCATCAGAATAGTCAGGGAAGCTTTCTTAGAAAAGGGAGACATCTGAGACTCTGAAGGGGTGGGAGAATCTGAAGCAGAGAGGTTGTGGCTGGGAGAATTAAGGAAGGCTTCAGAGGCAAGAAAGAACTAGGTGTGTGTGTGTGTGTGTGTGTGTGTGTGTGTGTGTGTGGTGTGAGTGTGTCTCTGAATGTGTGTGTGTATGGTATATATGTTTGTGTATGCATATGTGTATGTGCGTGTATATGCATGTGTATATGTCTGTGTGTGTGTATGCATGTGTCTGTGTGTGTGTTGAGCACGCACATTAATGTGTGCATGTGTGTGTAACAAGAAATAGGAAAAGGGTTTACCATGGCTTTTATATGGTAAACATAAGTTAAATTGCATTTACTCACACAACGAATTGAGGGCTTTTTGTTTTTGTTTTTGAAAGGCTGTGGTGGTAGGAACAAAGTTCTGGGGAATTTGGGGTGCTCTGCAAGGGGGCAGTAAACAGAAGAAGGAAAGAAAGGAAAAGCTTTCAGTCTTATCTGTCTCCCAGGCCTGTGGAAGGCCAGGGATGCTTCCGAAGTCAGGGAAAGCAGTGCTGGAGAGAAAACCAAGTGAAGGTGCTGTTGTTCCTTTGGTGTGGGCAGATCAGCGAGGTGAGCAAAAAGGGAGTGGAAGGCAGGCTGGGCGGCTCCGCCTTGAGCAGGCCTGGAGGTTGCACAGAGCTACGCAGGCAAAAGCCAGGCAGGAAGGCGGGCAGACTGGGTTGGTGTAGGAGCAAGGTGCCACTGAGTGCTCTGGTCTGTATGGTCAGAGGAAGCTCTGAACAACCATGTGCAGTTCTAATAAACGCCTCTGAGAATGTCCCCCAGACGTTATCCATGGGAAAATCCAAAGGCGTCAAGCCAACATATCCCCAAAGGGAAGGAGAGAGGAAGAAGAAACGTGAATACAGCTTTGGGACTGTCTAGCACCAGCAGGCCCTGACACCAGGGCAGCCCTCAAGCTCAGTCCCCTTTGTTTCCAGGCCTCCCTGGAAGTCCAGTTGATTCCCAGTTGAGTTGGCAGTGACGGGAGAACTTTTCCCATATTGCAGAGGGCTGGAAACAATACATCAGAGTGAAATGTTACCACAATTGTTTCCACTGAAGTTATTTTGGGGGAGTTGAGGAAGATTGTCTATTCCTAGACATTTCCTTCGCCCGATTCACTTTATAAAAATGCAGAGGGAAGAGGCCCATGTTACCACTAGTGTGTTTGGTCTGCCTGTAAGCACGTGCACAGTGCTGGATGCAAGTGGTTCCCAGGAGACCCCAGGGAGCTGCCCTGAACTCACTGATGCTCGTATGGAAGCCCTGAGATTGCACTGGAGTCTTGTTACTTTCAAAGGCTCTCCCAGGCTTGCTTCATCCTCATGACAACGATCAGGGACAGCAGCTAGCAGGGAGATTTGGCCATCTCCTTCTGAATACAACAAAACAGAAGTCTAACTACTTTGTCAATGCCTTTCAGCTTGGAAGAGCCAGGTCAGGGCCAAATTCAGCCCTTGGGGTCCTCGGATGATGTAGGGTGGACCAGAGTTGCTTACACCTATGTTTGCATCCACTGCCAATCCTTGTGCCAGGGACCAGGTTAGGATGCATTGCGGGTGCAGACAGGATCCCACAAGAGGCCACTGTAGCCATTAAACAGGGTGTAAGACAGGCAAGATGCGGTTCCCAAAGCTGGACAAGAGAGACGGGGTGTACATGGGATGACATGCACCATGGAAGATTTGTCCTGTGGTGGTGGGGGTGGGGAGGGGAGGGAAGGGGAGGTCAAGATGGAACAGACCAGTCAAATGGTTGGGGAAGTGCCCCTCTGTAAATCACGTGGAGTAGATTGATCAGGACAGGACCCAAACACACACCAGGTGGCCTTAACGATGGCCAGAGATCAGAAGGACTACTGCGGGGTTAGGGAGGCAGCAGGGGCTAGCGGGTGGGCAGCCTACGAATGTTTGAGGATAAGACTATGTAGAGAGCACAACAAAAGGTGGGGTACAGGCCTTGGACAGAAATTAAGTGACAAATCAGACCCAGTCCCTGCTCTGACACAGCCTGATTTCTTAAAGGACATGAATAATGAGTGTCACTCAAAGCTGGGTGTGACTAATCCAAAAAAAGACAAAAGCCACGGCACTGGGATTTTGGAAGTGTGGATCCTGATCCCTTACTTTTCTATGACGTGAGCCCCTTCTACAGCGGGGACTCCAACCATCCGGTGTTCCTGTCTGTGGGTTTGTCCTCTCTGGCTCTTGGAGTCAAGCATCCTCCTTCAGGAGAGAGACACCCTCACCTGTGGGCCGGCCACCAAGGCTACTGCCCTTCCGGGTGTCCTCAAAGGACCCTGCAGAAGGGAGGGAGGCATGTGCCTGACTCACGGCACGCCAGCCTGACAGAACAATGCTCCTCTTGGTGTTGGCAGGAGGACCACAGAGAGGAACATCTTTTCCTTTCTTGCCAAGGGAATGTTTCTATTTGACCTGGCGGGTATACTGAAATAATGGTCTGGAGGGTGCAAAAACCACAATGGGGTTTCCGGGCATTTTTGGCGTGTTTGTAAAACACACCCATGGGATCTTGGTGGGGGAGCTCTGTCTCCTGGATCCTCCTCCCTCCCTCCTTCCCTCTCCCTCTGTATGTGTGTGTCATATGAATAGAACAGCAAGCACTGTCCCTCACACAGGCAGCCTTGGACCAGCTGAATCATTATGTTATCAGCTGGGCCAGGTAAAACTTACAGACCATGGCTCAGGGCTCTATCACAAGCTTTTTGCTTCCTACGGGCAACTTTCAACTCAGGATCTTTGTAATGAATTCCTTCAAGTGAGCCTTAGAGTGTTGACTTGTGCTCACAATCTGACTTAGGCTTCCATAAAAAGAATATGCTTCTAAGGAGATGACATCATCTGGGACAGGTGAATGAGGCAAGCTGCTGGGGCATGGCCGAGCACTCAGGAATTTCAGAATCCTGGCAGCCTCGTTTAGCCTTGCACATCTCCTTGTGCTAGTGCCCCCGCCCCCCCCCCCACACACACACTTTGACTTCTGGCTGCCTCTTCCAGGGTGGAGTGACCTCTGATCCACAGCAGACTCCAGAAATTGTTCATCTGCTCAGAACTGGGGAGAGCGGATGCTCTGGGCACAGAGTAGGAGCTGTCTGGGCTTCAGGTTTTCCAGCTGCAAAAAAATGAACGGATGGAGTCCCATAGATCCCAGCCCCCAAATGTCACATGCTTTTGAAAAAGCCGCTGGTTGTTCTCCACAATCTGATGTTTAAGGCTGAAGATCCCACTTAGTTATATTATTAAAGATATGGAAATTGACCTGGTGCCCAACTAGAAGCTTCAACCATACTAACGTTCAAGGTGCTGGAAGGTACTCTGTACACAACCAGAGGATGAAAATAACCGTCTGTCTTACCCGGCTTCAAACCCGGATGAAAATAATCGTCCGTCTTACCCGGCTTCAAACCCTGTAAACCACAGTGAGTTGTCCACAAGATATCCTGGTGCAATAGTGGCACATATGTTTTGGGGTCAACCATATCTGTCAGTCTGTCTAAAACTTGAATTTTAAAGGCCCATAAAATGAAACCCATATATCCGATACTAATTCTGCTAAACTGGCCAAGAACCTGAGGCTAGATAGAATATGGGCCCTGGAAACCTACTACTATTTCCCTGTTAAAGAAACATATCAATAAAATGACTCCTAGTTACATATTGTTAGACGCGTAGATCAACATTTTTACTCAGCTCTCTCCAGAGAAACTTCCTCTCAGCAGATGGCACTTAACAGAGGCTCACAACTGGGCAATGTGCAGAGTAAGAGATTTCGGAGCACTCAGCGTAACCCTAAATGGGATGTCTTCATCAACACCTACACGCTACACCCCTCTCCCCCACCCCCAACCCCCAAGGCTCAGGGATTTTTGCAGATGAGCCGAGGTGGAGAGACCGTAAGAGCCAGAGGAGGACTCGAAGGGAAGAGCATCTTCCAGACACACCAGAGCTGAAGTACATATGCACTCACAGAGACAATGGCGGCATGCAAAAGACCTGCACCAGTTCAAACTGGACAAACACCCACCCTAACCAAAAAGCCATTTGTGGATGATAACTGCTGGGAAAGAGAAAATCTGTTTTTTCCAGTGGGATGTCACAGATAGGACAGCTATACTTCAGGGCGGGCCCCATTTGCAAGAGTATTGCCAACAACAACAACAACAACAACGACAACAACAAAAGAGATTACATGTTTTTGCTGTATGTGCTGTATGTGCTTTGTTTTGTTTTACTGGTTTTTGGTTTGTTTTTGTTTTATATTTTGAGAAAGAGAGAAAGAGAGAGAGAGAGAAAGAGAGAGAGTCAGGAGCTGGGGAGGATAGGGGAGGAGTTGGGGGAGGGGAATTAGTATGATCAAAATATATTATAAGTAAAAAAAACCTTTTTACATAATAAAAAGTTAACCCTGATATTTTTTTATTTATTTATTTTTATAAGAATGGCATTACACTGGACGACTCTGAAGGGTCCTTCCCGGTATGGAACTTTATGACCTCCCGACTCCCTCACCCTTAGGGGCACAGTGGGTGTCCTGCCTTCTTGGCTGGCAGACATATTCCCAGACAAGGTTCTCATCCTCAGCCAGCTGTGTTCTAATCTCCAGATGCAGCTTTCTAGAAAACGAGTAAGTGGCTTGGATATTCGACTCAAACGCCATCTGCTTAAAAGTGGGACCAGGACATTGCACATCCAAACTGCACGCAACCCTGAGAGAGGTGTGGTCACTTGGTCACAGGCTGAGTTCATTGACAACTTCATCCACAGGTTGTTAAGTGTATTAACGAAAGAAGACTGTATATTCATTGTTTCCATATTGACCAGGGGCCACACTGGTCCATGTACCACATGCTTTTCTTCCGGCTAAACTATGAACTCCCAGCGTCCTCAGGGGCACAGCATGAAGAGCTACAGAGGGCTTGAAGCAGCGTGACACGGCAGGTTGTTGCAACGGGCAACGCAGAAAAGAACCATTTCTGAAAAGTGTTTTTATGAGTGCGTCTTCCGTGCTGACCTTCTGTGAGAGCCTTGGGCACATGAAACCTAAAGAAGGGTCCCAGGGAGACCCTGGTTCTGGGTGGGGACTGCCCGTCAGCGGCTCCTGTTAGCACTGCGCTTGGGGCCCATGCGCAGGGCGGTACCGGGTTCACAGAGGGCGGTAGTTTGCGGAGGTGAGTGGCAGAACGATTCTTTCTCTTTCTTCTTCCTTTCTTTTTTCTTTTTCTACTTTCCTCTCTACAGAACATTTTATGTGCAGACACTTTAGTGCTGAAATCTTTTCAAAGGCACCTACTTGATCATGATCCCTCAGAAATTCTAGAATGAATTATTAAACAGATGTCCTGTGAGCCCCTTTCAACGACCAAACAGCCAGGATCATAAAAGAAACAGTAGGCTGTTGGAGAAACACAGTGGCCTGGGAACCCTGGGCCTCAAATCTCAGGGTGGACTAGCTGTGTGGTCTTGGGGACAGCCCTTCTTTATTAGAGCCCTGTCTCCTTCTTTAGATGATGTGTTCAGAGTGGTGATGGACAGACTGTCTTCAGGATGCATGTCTAAAAAGTGTCACCTCTCCACTACATGACAGAGCACCACTCGCTCCTTCACCTGGCCACCAGGCTGAGGCAGCCAAGTTTTCCATGTTCTCTGCGGCTGGTCTGGGTATTCGGCCTTGACTTCCTACCCTTGAGCCTTCCCTTAACCCTTCCTCTCCTACCCACTTAGGTCAACCTAGCACAACACATTTCTAGCTCACATTATCAACGTCCCAGGTGACAACGCTCATAGGACAAATCCTTCAAAGTACCCAGCTGGAAATGAAGTATTTTCAGGAACTAGGGCCATTCCCATAGTCCTTTGCCCTTCAGGCCACTTAAGAGTCCTCTGTCAGCACCTCAAGTTCTCAGGTGACTGCCCCCTTAGCAACTAGGTTATGATGTGCTATTCCAGGGTAGATCGTCAATCTGACTTAAGGGTGTCCTGGCCCACTTAAACATTTCCAGATGGGAGGAACTCTCAAATAGGAAGACTAAAAGTTACTAGAAGTTCTACACATGTGGTTCTCAGGACAGCTTGCACTTTACATGCGGCCTTCTGGGACCAGGCCACTCATGGGGATGGGGAGGGATCATGTTTCTTAGTAACACAAATGGGGAGAGTCCCAGGTGGCCACGGAAGAGAGTAGTGATACTTCGAGGCCTGGAAGTCTGCGAGAGTAGCTTTTCGGGGGATGGCTCTCTCCTCTGCAGTCAGTTTGCCATCTTTCTCTAACAACACCTTTCGAGTGACTTTATGGTTCCAGTATGGACAGAGCATCACTTGAGTGCCCTGTCCCTGGACAGGGGTATTTTAGGACTAGAACCCAGCTCTTAGGACTCTCAAGGCTTGCTGGCAGGAGTGTGACTACTAAAGAGGTCAAGTTCAAAGGTAGACTAGGGATGGCTGGAATCCTAAGAGTATTGTCCTTGGGTCCCTAAGTACCTTCTAGGCTGGCGGTTCTTGTGTTCAGCCTCAACATTTGTAAGGTCAGAGCCTAGATTTTCCCAGGGACCTCAGACAGCTGGATGATGGTTCTTATTCTGCCTTATGTGTCGTTCTACTGATGCGTAAAATTGTTGTGTGCTGTCGTGCACACGTGTGTGCATGCACGCGTGAGTGCATCTGTGTGTCTGTGTGTGTCCATGTGTCCTTTCCTAAAGCTTTTGAAGAACAGGCAAAAAAAAAAAAAAAAAAACCCTACATCTGGCCTTCAGGTATATCAGATTGTTCCCTTTGTCCTCTAGCCCCATGACAACGCGCCAGGGGCTCTAGCCACGGGCCAGTTTTCTTCTGTGGATTAAGAGAATGGATTACTTTATCTCTTGACTCCCAAACAATCATCGGCTCCACTTGCCCCTGGAGAGCACTGTGAGCAGAGTCTTGCTTGTTCCCCCTTGTTCTGACTTCCCTTCCTTGTGCTGTGTATGACTGTGCATGTTCACATGCATGGGTGTATGTGTGTCAGGTGCATACGCACACTTGTGTGCTTGTGTAGGGAAACCTGAGGTCAACTTCAGATGTTTCTCAGGTGCTGTCCCAGCTTGTTTTCTTGAGACAGGTCTCTTGTGAGCCTGGAACACGCCCCAGTATGTTAAATGGGGTGGCAAGGGAGCCACAAGGATCTGGCTGCCTGGGATCGTCAGATCACACCACCAGACAGGCCTGTTTTCTACTGTGACATCTGCGGAGAAGCTCAAGTTCCTGTGCTTACAAGACGAGTGGGTAAATGTCTTAGAAACTGTGCCTCTGTGCAGATTCAAATAGCTCCTTGCTTGCCTAATGATGAAGGGGAAAATGTTACTCCCCAGTGTTGAGTCCTGGGGGTGGGGGGGTCACTGACTTGGCCAGGTGCTCAGCGTCCCTTCCTGCAATCCCCCTGCCTCCTGGTTGATGCACCAAGGAGGAGGAGAAGGCGCCTCTTCCAAGGCATTCATTTAAAGCCTGTGTGTGTTTGATCATGGAGAATCACCGGTCAAGCCCACATCAAGGAGCATTATGGGAAGTAATTAGGCTGTCCCTTGCAAAATGGCAAAGGCCACTGGAAGAAAGGTTGAGGGAAGAGATATGCTTTGGATAGTTTTAGATAACTGAAAGCCAAATACGATCTTGGGTTCTAAACCAAAAGCAAAGCAAAATAAAACAAAGAAAAGATTTAAAAAACAAAACAAAACAAAACAAAACAACCCAACCCAACTCCTCAAAAAAAAAAAAAACCAAAAAACAAAAAACAAAACCCAAAAAACCAAAAAACCTTCATCTATAAAGGGCATGAATGGGTTAACTGGCAAAATTTAAATAAGATCTATAGACTAAGATCCAGTCTATCGATGTTCACCTCCTGGTTTTGGCCATTAAGCTGTGGTTAGGTAAAAGGATATTTAAGAACACTGAGGGGAGATGGCTCTGACCCACCACACATCCCCCAGTGATGCTCTACCTCACCGCAGCGATGGAGCCAGTTGACTATGGTTTAAACCATGAGTTAAAATAAATCTTTCCTTTTAAAAGTTGAGCGATGAGGTACTTTTGTTATAGTGATAGAAACCTAACACATAGACCTTTCAGAGTTATTTAATTTTTATAAAAGCATGTTGGAAACAGAACTAGATGATTATAACTCTTTGGGCTCATACCCTGTAGAACAGTGGTTCTCAACCTTCCCAAGGCTGTAGCCCTTTGACACAGTTCCTCATGTTGTGGTGACCCCAACCATAAAACTGTTTTCATCGCTACTTCGTAACTCTAACTGTAATCTTGTTACCATTATGAATGGTCATATAAATAATCTGTGTTTTCAGATGGCCTTAGGTGACGGCTGTGAAAGGGTTTGGACCCCAAAGGTTGGGAACCACTGCCTCCGAGGATGAAGTGTGGCCACAACCTCCTCCTTTCCTTCTTTAGAACCTTACGTGAACAAGGCTACTCACTACTGTGAGGTGGGAAGAACTGACTGTCAGAGTCACTTCATCTGACACACCTTAGCAGTGAGGCACAGTAGCTGCTAGGCCACCTAAGTCAGTGTCACATGGGTGGCAGAAAGCTGGCCTATGCTCTACTGACTGCTCAATACAGACCTTCTGACAACAGCTCTGGGCTCCCTGGAGCAATAGGGACCTGTGAACATCTAGCACAGAATCCTCAGAGCAGGTGTCCGGCTGCAGGGCTGATCTTGTCTCAGTGGATGAGGCGGCTGCCATTTTCTTTTTTACCAGATCCCACCAGGCTCTGGTATTCCCTCTGGGAATCGCATCAGAATGGCACATTAGATCCTCCATCAGTGACAGAAACATATGCCTGGGTCTGTGGGAACTGGGCAGGGCCACTCGCTCTACACAGAACTGTCTTCTAAGCTTTTCAGACTGGAGCCAAAAGGGAAAACCCTTGTCTTTGAAGAACATACAACTATATAAAATGCTTTTATCATCTGACAAGTCCTTTCTTCAGAAGTCCTCAGCTGAGGACAGTGTGTGTGTGTGTGTGTGTGTGTTTAAGAGAGAGACAGATACAGAGAGAGAACAGAGACAGAGAGAAAGAGAGAGAGAGAGAGAGACAGACAAAGACACAGAGAGCGAGTGTGTGTGTGTGTGGTTATGCACGCATGCACGCATGACAAACTGGACCCAGAAGCATGGTGCAGCCTATACAGGAAGAATAAGGTAGGGCGGGGGTGGGGGAGACAGGAAATGAATATCTGTAGTAGGGCCCTCTGCTCACCAAGTGAGACCACAGAGGGCAAGGCCAGACTGTTTCAGTTCCGGCTACTTGATTTCTGCAGTGAGCTCGGGGCCTCTCTAATGTCAGCTCATGATAGCTTCCTTTGGGGACAGAAATTTGTTTGCTGGTTTATTCCTGGGTTGGCTTTTGCTTGCCACTCAGTGTGTAGAGGCAGGACTTTGTGCTGACAAGCGATGAGGTTGGGAGCAGCATCTTCCACTGTCGGTGGCCGTCCAGTGCACATGGAGGACAGTTCGTCCGCATACATGAAGCATGAGCAGAAGCAGAAGGAAGGAAACTCCCCAGAATGGCTACACAGTCTCCCTCCATGTATGGACCAACTGCCACCAACTCTCCACCCAGTTGACGCTCACATGGCTGAGCTGAGCTTCATTGGCCCTGACAATAGGAGCCTCCCTCACATGGCTGAGCTGAGCTTCAATGGCCCTGACAATAGGAGCCTCCCAGAAGCCCTGGTCTCTAGGGCTCTGCCAGGGCTCTAAGGCTTACACAGCCAATAACAGAACACTGGGGGGCTGTGCCCTCCCTGTGTCCCCTAACCCTTCACAAATCTCCATCCCAGGTCACCAAATACAGCAGGATTCTTTGCCCTTCATTTGAGAAAATTGATGAAGAAGAAAGTAAGAAAGAAAGAAAGAAAGAAAGAAAGAAAAGAAAACCCACACACAAAACAAACAAAAACAACCAAGCAATCAAAATCTTAGCCACTGATAGAGGGAGACAGGGTTAGGTTATATCAACCACTTAGTAAATTATCAGCAAGTTATTAAGAGCTGTTGCTACGTACAGGGTACATACTTATAATCCAGCAAGTTGAAGCAGCCGTATGAACACTTTGAGGCCAACCTGGGCTACGTACACCCAAATCCTGCCTTAATGCTTCACACATACCCCACCCTGCCCTATACCCAACAAATTAACCCACATTTGCTGTTTTTGTTATTTGGCTCTGATATTACAAGTATGAGGCCCAGGGATACAGTAATAGGGTATATGCCTAGTCCTGGGTTCTAATGCCAGCACCACGAGGGAAAATTCAAATGGCAGCCTTCATGAGAGTCCTGTGGAAGTCTGTGAAAACTTCTGGGTTCACAGATCTGGGTTCAACCTTGAGCTTCTAGCTCACTTGGAGGGAAGAGAAATCCAGGAGTTAGGAATCTGTACTGATAAATTTCCAGGGGAATTCTGATGCTGATGAAGGGGAACCCCACTTTGAGAACCTGATGCAGAGTTGAGTAAAGTGTGTGTTCAGCCTAGGGGCTGGAGCACATTAGGGTAATGTGCACACCCAGTGACGAGGAAGGGGCAACCCTGTTTGTTCTATGCATGCATGAAGTGTGCTCTGACTCTCTGGGTCAGCCAGAAGAGGCCTCAGGCACAGGCCCCATCTTGCTGGCATCCCGTTGCAAAGCTCGGGAGCATCGCAGCCATTCCAATATGCTTGATCTGGCCCCACATTTCCCCCAAGACCCCCAGCTCAGGTGACTACACCATCACACATATTGCTGATCTCTCTAGGGCTTGACACCACCAGCCCCCAACTGGCTGGGCAGGACTTCGAGGCCTGGGATTGTGTAGCAGCTCACAATGGAAGGAAGAGGGTGTAGGAGGGAGGTCCCTGCGCTGACCCTGGTATTGTTCTTGGGCCAGAAGAAGGCTTCCTCCACCCAGCTACCGCAACACCAGAAAAAAAGCGACATCAAGCCAGTGAGAGTCAGCGCGTCCTGGGGGGGCCGCCTGCTGGGGCTGGCCTGGGAGCTGGGGCCCATTCACAAATGCCTGCCGGAGAGCACGTAGCCTTGTCCGCCCCCACCGCCACTCCTGGAGACAGGAGCCTGGGTAAACGAAAATAACCGGCTTCTCCTCCGCCTTCAAACCTACCGCTGCCAGGAAGGCGACCAGAGGCGGCCCCTGGCTCATAAAGGAATAATGGATACTTCACACTCTCACAACACCTTCCCCTTCTCCAGCTTCAGGGCTTCTTCCGCTGGCTGGCGGATCTCAGGCGAGAGAGCAGGAGGTAGACCGGCATGCAACCTAGCTTACCAAAAGTGGCCCAAGCCACCAGGAGCATCCCTAAAGTGGTGTGCATGCGTGCGTGTGTTTGTGTGTGTGTGTGTGTGTGTGTGTGTGTGTATGTCTATAAGTGGTGAGGCCACAGGGGAGGGTAAGATTGACCCACCCACCACGGGCCATAGGTGCTGTCCTAGCAGAGATTAGTGTACCAGTGGTTAGAAGATGCATTGCCTCTGTGCACCCACAGGTAAGGCCTAGTGGGCCAACTCATGGTCTGCTTCCAGCCCTGAGTGTTTGGCACCTCTGCTGGCCGCCTCTTCCCAAGTCCCTCTCACTCTCCAGCAGGGTAGCACAGGGGAGGGCAGGTGCTTTTGTCATAACATTAACCCTGAAGCAGGTAGTGTTTAGCCTGGCCTCCCTTAGGCCTGGGACTCTACTTCCCACACATGCTCTCCAGCGCAGGCTGGCTTTATGATCATCCCCTCATGACCGATGGAGCCTTCTGGAATTCAGCCAAGGCTTATGGGTATGGTTTGGCTCAAAGTGGGACATGGAACAGATAACCTTTCCAGGGGTGGTAAGATCTGTCATTTACAGTCCCTAACCTGACCTGAACGGGGGAGCCAACCTAGTGGCTGCTGAGCTGTGGACGACTGGAGAAATTCCCGGTAGAGGTCTCAAAGGAGCCCAAATCCATGGCTTCCCAAAGCCTTCTTTCACTTCACTCAAGAACATCCAGCAGAGCCCCTATGTGGCCCTGAGCCTCCACCAACCGATCCTGATGCTCACAGAACTGTCCCGCAAGGCCCGGCCCCTACTCTCCTTCCGTTCAGTACCATTACCGCCTTCTGTCCTCTGCTGCCCTGTTCTCTTT
>NW_022196895.1:71463265-71492103 GCF_008632895.1 Mastomys coucha
CAACCAAGACTGAGTTCAAGGCTTCCCTCCTCTGGGAAGCACAAACACACGAGGAGTCATGAAACATGAGACACACTCACAGCTGCCCTAGCATCAAGTCCCCAGGAGGCCCAGGGAGGCTCTGAGGGCCAAGGTTGTCTGATTTACTCGGGATGGCTTCAAAGAAGAAAGAGAGGGACGCTTTGGGAAGGAGTGGACAGGAAACAAAGAGGATTGGGTGGCTGGGAGAAGCTCCCAGCCTCTCTAGTGAGCTAATGGCAGGCATTCTTGCAGCACTTAGCTTAAGGGAGCCACAGGAATCCAAGAGAGAGAACCTCTGTCCCCAGCCACTCCAAGCCACCCAAGCATGGCTCCTCGTCCGTCAAGCCTGCTCCTGTGTGTTCACTCTGGTTGGAACTGGGCCGGTGGAGGAAGCGCTTTGCAAAGGCAACTTACACATGCCCGTCCATCTCTGTGCGGCTCACGCCTTGGACTCTAGCCTAGTCTCACAATGCCAAACAGGCAAAACGATCCTCACCGTGCCGCTGAAGAAACGGAGGCCCTGACAGGATTATTTTAGATGAGGTGTGTGATGCTCCATGGAGGGGGAATGGCTTGGCCTTCTTCCCGTTGATGTTCCAGGCCAGCATCTGGCCTTCTTCTGTTAAGGACTGGATAGGAAACGCTGTAGGTTCGGAGTCAACAGGGCGGTGACCTGGCTATACAGCTCGACGAGGACCAACGCTGCCCCAGCCAGTGAGCAAACAGAGAGCAGAGGCTAGACGGCAATAAAACTTGCAAAAAAAAAAAAAGGTCAAGAGGACTAGCCTTTGTGTGTGGACTGCAGGTGGCCAGACCCTGGCCTCCTTCCGGGTCATGTAAGGATGGTAAGCTCCTTGGACCCCTAGAAGCCAGCCCTACCCAGTTCCGAGGGCGGGCGGGCGGCAGCTGCCACCTCGGATCCTGGCTCCCAGGATTCTATTCCTCATGGGAGTGGGAAGGGCCCGTGGGAACCTGCTTGGGCTCAGCCAGTTGCTTCTTCCCCAGGGCCCTTCCTGGTTCTCAGCACCAGAAGTCTTCAACTCCCAAGTAGTCATTTCTATAAAAGACTCACAAGCGGTGGAAATAACAATAGGCTAGGCTCACTAGCACGGTGCTCCCTGTTCAGCATGGGCCCTGCTACCTGGGGCCTCAGACGGGAAGCCAGGGATTGAAGAGCTTCTGGTCTCCTTTATTTTTATCTTCTTTTTGTCTTAATTGAGGAGACTCTGGGGGAGGGGAGGGCCAGCAGGGAGGGGGAGCTTCGGAGACCTGTCTGATATTTGACCCTTCCTTAAAACAGTCATAAGGATTCTCCTCCTCTTTTCCCCACCCCCTTCCATATGGATCACCTTCAGAAGTAGAGAGAAAAGACAGCCACTTTCTCTGTGCCAATCAAGAAACGGCGTTCACCTCTAACTTGCACATCCTTTGCTACCTAGAGCCTGCAAAGTGGCTTGCAGAACTGCCGCCCTCTCCTCGCTGTCAACAAGTGGGCCAGGCTGTCCAAATCCTAAGGTGACTGACGCCGCTCTCCAGACCATAAAATGACAATGGAGCGAACCTGTCACTAGGCGGCTTTGAGAATTCAGGGACAGGACATACAGGCTCTATTCACAGCACCTATGTGGTAGAGATAAATGTTCTGGACCAGAGTGAGTGTAAGGTTGCTCTCACAAGAGCAATCGGGGCTCATTTACATCCAACCATGAGCCCCTTGGACATGTCCATGTGCAGCTAACAACTAGTGAGCGAATGAAGAGAAGCATACGATCAATATAGCATGTGGTGACAGGTATCAAGAGGAAGGGTAAAGAGGGGGAGGCAGGGAGCCAAGGGACAGCGTAGCTCCAAGGGTCTTACTGGGAAGGCGACATCTGACCAGAAGACATGCAAAATGAACTCAGTAAAAGACATTTCCTCGCCTGGCAGTGGCCAGCTGCTCCTAGTCCTGGGATGCCTTTAGTCCCAGCACTTGGGAGGCAGAGGCAGGTGGATTTTGAGTTCGAGGCCAGCCTGGTCTACAGAGTGAGTTCCAGGACAACCAGGGCTATACAGAGAAACTCTGTCTCAACCCCCCCCAAATATATATACATACATATATATACATACACATATATATACATACATATATATGTATGTATGTATTTCCTCAGCTCTAAATAGGATGTGTTCATCAAACACCTCCCTTCAAGGGTCAGGGAGCCATGCAGAAGAGGAGGTGGAAAGACTGTAAGAGCCAGAGGTGGTGGGTGACCTCAAGGAAATGTCGTCTTCCAGACACAACAGGGCTGATGCACATACAAACTCACAAGAGACTGTGACAGAATACATAGGACCTGCATAGGTTCAAAGTAGACAAACCCCCCAGCAATTGACACCTGCCAGGAGATGGAAAATAAGTTTTCTCCAATCGAGTCTCAGTGGGTCTATCAGCTATACTCCAGGGCAGGCTGCATGCCTAGGAGCAGCTGGCCAACACAAAACAGACTCCATGTTTGTTTGTTTGTGAACTTTTTTTTCTTTTGAGAGACAGAGAAGGACTATGAAGTTGAGTCAAGAGGGGAGTGGGAAAGACACAGGAGGAGTTTGGAAGAGGGGAAAGAATAGGATCAAAATATATTGTATGAAAAAAAATTAAAGCCAATACATTAAAAAAAAAATTTAAAGACATAGGTGTCTTCAAGAGAGCACTTGGTGTGTGTTAGCAAGTGGTAGTCATTGCAAACGCGCATCGGTGGTGTCTTGCTGAGGGAACACTAGAGAATGCTGTGCACCACCTACAGGGAAGGTACCCAGGCGCTGCATTTGAACCCAGTCCATCAAAGGTACCCAGTCAGTACTCGTGCACGGAATGAGAGAAGTCAGAAGGCTCCTCTCTCAGGACTGTGAGGTGACTAAGAGCCTCACAGCCTTAAGGGCTGACGGCTGGGCTGTGTGTGTGTGTGTGTGTGTGTGTGTGTGTGTATGTGTGTGTGTGCATGGGGCTTTGTGTTCATGTGACTTTTGTGCCTAGGCATTTCGGGATGTTTTACTAATCCTGTGCCTACGAGTCCCCAGATCCCGGAAGTTTCCAGAAGACTTGGCAAGAGAGACAGCACAGCCCTGGGGAATGACAGTCACTCTTTCCCATCTGGACAGCCCCTCCAGCCGCAATGCCTGTCAGACGCCTGTTATCACATGGTAACAGTGCCACCTGCTGCAGGACCGAGGCAGCTCCTGCCCCAACACCAGCTTTTACTTTGCCAAGTATTAGATGAAGCAGGGGGAAGGCTTGGCTATCATTTATGGGTGACTGCTTTTCCTTTTGAAATTACCTTTGCCCCCTCAGGTTTCCAGGGGGTGAGGTGACTGTGGAACTTCCACCCAGTCTTCATTTGATGCACGGAGGGGAAGAATCTAAGAGCTTACCCCTAATTAACTATTCTCATCTGTGTCTTCTGCCCTCTCTTGTCCTCTTGTGTGGGGGACAAAAATGCTTCAGACACATTCTCCTGAGGTCAAAAGGCTACTTACTGTCCCCTGGGCCTTTTGGGGTCCACCACAGGGAGTGTCTTGGGCACATTCATGAGGCAAAACATTCCATTTGACTTAGTTATGCAGGACGTTCAGTAAGAGCCTGGCCCAGTTTTCCTAACCCAGCTAACCCAGAGCCAACCAATAATTATTGACAGGCATAGAATTTAGTTTACAAATTTCCTAGCAGAGACGCAAAACGAAGAAGTAAGGTGTACTGTCACTCCTGTTGCCAAACAGATCACAGATGGCATACCATTTGCCTGAAAGGAACAAAACATGTCTCTAGCTGGGCATAGTGGCACGTGAGTATAAATCCCACACACGGGAGGCAGAAGGTGAGCTGGTATAAGTTTGAAGTCAGCTTGGGCTGCACGGTGAGATTTGTCTCTAAAACAAAACTCCAAAACAACAACAACAACAATAGCAACAAACCAAACCAAACCCAAAGCCCTCAAACCCCCCACCACCACCAAACCAAACCAAACCAAACCAAACCAAACCAAAACCCCTCAAAACCAACAACAACAACAACAACAACAACAAAAACACCACATACACACTGTAAGAAAAACCACCAGATGCATCAAGTAACACTGCCTTTCTAAAGAGTTTTACAGAACACACTAAAGGCACCCGAGACGTGAGCACGGGGGTAAAGGGGCATTCCATCAGGACATCAAGGCTCCCCTCTGTACCCTGGAAATGTGAAGGAGATCCCGGGGCTGCCTAGAGATCAGAAGGACAGCATGACAGCTTGGTATCTCTCTACAAAAGCTGCTAAGAAGCCTGAGGTGGGGTGGATGGGGCAGAGATCAGCAATGAAGGGAAATAGCTTGTGAAGCCATCACACCTGGAGGTGACAACGCCCAGGCTGGGATTTCCTTTAGCAGTGGGACGGAGGTAAGGCCAGGGGTCTGCAAGAGGAGCTGACCCATTCCTTTCCCTGAGTTTGAACTGGGATGGCTCAGCTCAGGGACCCCTCATCTGTCCTCTTGTGTGGCCTACCAGTTCTTGTCTTTCCAAGGAGGGAGGCTGGCCCTTTCCAGCTCCCCAAACTCAATGCTTCATGCTTAGGCACCTTGGAAAGGCCGTCGTCCTCTTGCCTGTGTAACCATCTTCCTGGGGGTAGCAGCCACATGCTCTGAGGGTTCCTGGCGATCTTATCATAGTAGAGGGTGTTTGGCCCTGAGTGGTGTGTCTTTTACTTTTTTTTCTCTCCTCGGAAATTTGAGTAGGGGCGTTTTGGGACAATGTGGTCACTGGGCATTGATATGGAGGAAAGATTTGACGCTGGGGACCAGGGTCCTTGCTCAACCAGACAAGGAGCCCGCAGGTGGTGCATCGACACCCTCTAGTGGCAGAGCGGTGCATCGACACCCTCTAGTGGCAGAGCGATGCATCGACGCCCTCTAGTGGCAGAGCGGTGCATCGATGTCCTCTAGTGGCAGAGCGGTGCACTGACACCCTCTAGTGGCAGCATGCAGCCATCCATGACGGTAACCGAATGCCCGCCCGCTGCACTGAGAATGGCAGGCAGACCGTGGCGTCAGTTCATAATGCAGTGCCACAGTAGCATATCAAAGTCCCCCAGGGCCCCACCATATGGTCTGCCATGTGGGTCCCAGGCTCCGTCTGCCCTGCCTTATGGTTTCACCACCTAGAGTGACTGAACCCCGAGTCCATGCCGCCTTCTGATGCTCTTAGAGAGCCATGGCAGGCTCGAACCGCACAGAGCGGCAGGTGCTCGTGGGTGCTGTAAAGCCTGCCTTGGGCTTTCACTCAGCCCAGTCTCCCGCTCTTCCTCCCCTGCTGCTGCCACAAGGGGGATGGACCTTGGTGACTCTTACATCACCAGCTGAGGTGGCTCAGTAGGTGAAACACTTGCCTCACAAACAGGAGGACCTGAATTTGACACACACACCCCCAGAAGCCACATTAAATGTATATGCTTGCAATCCCAGCATTGAGGAGAGAGAGACAGGGGGATTCCCAAGACTTGCTGGCCAGCCAGTTTAGCCGTCAAGCCCCAGGCCTGTGAGAGACCCTGTCTCAAAGGAGGCAGGAGTGCCTGAGGAATGACACCTGAGGTGGTCCTCTGGCCTCCACAGAACACACACACACACACACACACACACACACACACACACACACACACTATCTAAAGGGGGACAGGACAAAGCCGAACCTCACCTACATTGGCCCTTACTAAATGCTATTTGTGGGTAGGGAGCCGTTCTTATAGCTGGGGTTCCTAGAGATGCAGGTGTGATCTCTGGACATGGACACCTACTTACCCCAAGACTATAGATAGCTCTGAGGATCTAGGCCCACAGGCCTCAATAGCAATGGAAATGTCTATGGTTTGCACAAAAAGGGATTCTCCCTAGGCCCCACAGTTCACTGTAAAATACACCCAGGTAGGACTGCCAAGGGTAGGGTCCTGGGCTCTGGCTACAGGGGCTGGACCAGGGAACACTGTCACATCTGATCTCCAACTGAGGACATACCCAGCCCCCCCCCGCCCCCCAGTGCTCCCAGAAGAGCTACCACAGTCATTAAGCCTGGAGCCACTGGGGTCCTCTGCTCTGAGCTGGGACATGCCCCCCACCCCAGTGCTCCCAGGAGAGCTACCACAGTCATGAAGCCTGGAGCCACTGGGGTCCTCTGCTCTGAGCTGGGACATGCCCTCCCCCACCACCCCCCAGTGCTCCCAGGAGAGCTACCACAGTCATGAAGCCTGGAGCCACTGGGTCCTCTGCTCTGAGCTGAAGTCCCAAGGCTTTAGAAAGTGAACAGCTTGGGGAGGAAGGAGGCGCCTGACGGGAGGGGACACAGACTGCCACCCTAAGGGACTGTGACCTGGGCAAGATGCTGGGCCTTTACAGCTCTCACAATGGGGCATTCGGTCTGTGACTCCTGTCATTTCCTTGAAGGGACCGTGTCCTTCTTGAGGAACAAATGCCATTCTCTCTAAAAGGCCAGGTCAGAGAACCTACCTGAGAAGGTTAGTTGAGTGAGGGAAGGAGAGAGGATGATTGATCGGTGGCGGTGTCTGCTGCACACTGAGCAGCTGCCTGCCCCCACCCCCATTGCTTTACAGTCGAGTGTAGTCATGTGACTAATTCTGTCCAAGTAATTCTTGTGGGACCAAACGTTTAAGACCCAGGGCATGAACCCCTTACTCTCTCTCTGCTAGGGCTACCTAAATACCCTTAGGGTGGCAAGACGACATACGGGGTCTGACTGGACCCCTGAATCCCCGAGGATACAACTTGGGGGACATTTAGATCCCTCAGCACAGTATCAGGAGAGTGTCTGTGTAGGCAGCCACTGAGATCTGAGGGTTTAATACTGTGTCATGGCCTATAATATCCTAACGCAAGAGACGATGGAAAAGCCACATCCCAGAAACCACATCCAAAAGAGTATCAGCAGGAAGTGAGAGGGGATGCTCTTAGCTGGGGGGCAGTATGGAGGTGTAGGGGTGAAGGGAATGGGCTCAATGACAGGACAGATAAAACTCCCAATTTGTAATCCCCGGATAGCCACAGTCATGCCTCTAGAAGACCATTCTTCAACGGCATTCTCTCAAGGACCAGGGTTATATTGTGAAGGTGTGCATGGCCTGAGCGTGTGTTATGAAGGACATATAACTACAGCCTTCCAGTGTCCTCATCTAGTCTGACTTGTGAATGAGAAGGAACCTTGGGACAGGAACCATCCTGCAGGGGTGAGAGGAGGTGTGGGGGACTGGGAGGGGAGGGTTTCACAGGGGAAGTGACCTCACCAAGACAAGGCCTATAAGGTAGAACAAGCACAAGCTAGATGCCAGGCAGAGGGAAAACAAAGAGGAATGAAGGATCAAGGCGGATGGGCCTGGGCCCAGCGGCACTGCAGGTAGGGCAGACCGAGCCCAGGATGGAGTCTGGGGAGGTTAACTGGATCAAGACACTGGACAGTAGCTTGGGCCTCTATGGGAAGGGGAGCTGTTAGGGACAAAGCTGGAGGGACGTCAGTGTCTATCTTCTCTTGAGGAGAGGGTGGAAGGCAGTGGGAAATGAGCTCAGGTTAACCCCCTTTATCTACTTCTTGGCTCTAGATGGGAGGGAAGGGAGCTGGTGGATTCCTGCCTGGGAGCTCATTTATCTCTACACATGCCAAGGGATTCCAAAGGGGAATTCCAAAGCTAGAGAGGGGCCCCCTTCTTATATGGTGGTCTTCACGGTCTTCACTTGAGCATGCAGTGCCTTCTGGGTAAATTTGGAAGTGACAGTGTTTGATGGTCCCTGTGCACGCTCTCCAGTCACTGGCTCTCAGTGACTGAGGCTAGGAGTTCAAGACATCTTGCATGGCATTATATGTGACTCCATGCAGTGAAGCCCGGCACACGCTAACACTACTACTGAGTGCGTAGCTGGCACTCAGGAGCCTCAGCAGACAACTTGGCAGGCACCTTCAGCTGTGTGGTGTTTTGAGGGGTATTACACACTCTCAGAACAGTCATCCCCTGAAGAGCTGCTTCTCTGGGACCTGGAATTCTCGTCTAGAGAGCTGTGTCAGCATCAGTGAAGGGAGACCTATAGGAAATGCAGATTCCCCCCATGCGGTGGCTTAGCCAAGGTCAGAATCCGCTGGGACCTGAGGTTTCTGACTGTATTGTATGTAGGAGATTCCTGTAGTGTTTTAAAATCACGGAGTCCTCTGTGTGAGACTGCAGCTGAGCAGGTCTTCCCATAATGCAGCAGGCTCAGTCTGTGCAGCCCGCCACATGGCATATGGGAGAGCAATGCCGTCCTGTCCTTCTGAGATGAGGCTGTGAAGGCAGGACACTTTCACTCACCAAAACATCTTCTTCCTTACATGCTTCTTGCAGTTGTTTTGTAAAAAGAATTTACTTATTTGCCTGTGTGTGTGAACGTGTGCGTGTATACATGTGTGCGTGCATGCATGTACATGATGTTATGTGGAGCTGCTCAGGCAACATGTGTTACATGTGCAGGTAACCTTGTGGAGTCCTTCTCTCCTTCCATCTTTGTGTGAGTTCCAGGGATTGAACTCAGGCGGCCCACCTTGTACAGCAAGCTTCCCCCCTGCCCCCCACGAGCCACTTCACTAGCTCCTTCCTTCCTTTCTTGACTCTGACAGGCTGGGAACTATGACCTATAAGCCAGGCGTGGTGGCACACACCTGTAATCTAGCACTCAGTAACTTAAAGCCAACCTGGGCTACACAGAAAAGACTCTACCAAAAGAAACTAACTAACAAAACAGGATGGAATGGTTCTAGCCATAGGGAAGTGGAGAAGGACATCAAACACTGACCGGAAGTTATGTCTCACGCTAAAACACATGAGAGATGGAAGGCAGGAGAGACAGACCCACGGTAACTTCTAAAAAAGAGAAAACACACCAGAGGGGCACTACTATGCTTAGACATCACAAGAAAAGAAGAGTGGGCATGAGGGCATGACAGCGGAAGCTGCCCCAAATAAAGAAAGTGGGGAAATGACCTTTAAAAAAAAACAAGCAGATTTCTGGCAAGCCCTGGGGAATGAGAAGTGGGGCCTGCAGACATTGGAAATGTGCAGGCTGGGGAGTGGCCGGCTATAAAGTGCTGGTGTGAGAGCAAGAGGGCCAGAGTTCAAACTCCAGAATCTGTGTTAAAGCTGGGCACGGTGCTCTGTGATCCCAGCTAGGGGAGGTAGAAACAGGAGGACCCCCGCCCGGCGCTTGCTGACTAGCCAGTTTAGTTGAACTGTCAAGCTCCAGGGTGGTCTATATTCTGGTTAGGTTTGTTTTTGTTTTGTTTTGCTTTTTTTTTTTATTTTTCAACTTGACAAAAGCTCAGGTCATCTGGGGAAAAGGAGCCTCAATGAAGGAAGTCACTCCGTCAGACTGATCTGGGGGCCGGTCTCAAGGAGCATTTTCTTGACCTATGATCGATGTGGGAAGGCCCTGCCCACTGTGGGCAGTGCCATCCCTGAAGGCTGAGCGAGCCAGGGGAAGCAAGCCAGTAAGCAGCACTCCTCCATGGCTTCTGCTTCAGTTCAGGCTTTCAGCTTCCTGCTCCGACTTCCTTCATAATAGAACTGTGAACTGAAATTAACTCTTTCCTTCCCAAGTTGCATTTGGTCATGATGTTTACCACAGCAATAGAAAGCCAAGTAGGATTCAGTCTCAAAGAATAAAGGAGATGGCAACTGAGGGAAACCCTGTTTGCCAGCTCTGTGTATATATACACATAGGGACATACAGACACATCACACACACATACATCTCAAGCATAACACATACACATCACATACATCATACACACACACACGACATACACACACATCACACACACATCACACACACACATCACACACACATCACATACACAAACATCACATACATACATCACACACACATTACATATACACATATCACACATATACACACCACATACACATGACATACACATACATCAAACACACATACACATACATCACATACATACATCACATACACACACATCACATCACACACATACATCACAGACACATCACACACACATACACATATATCACACATATGCATCACATACACACACATCACATCACACACATACATCACATACATATCACACAAACATCACACATACATCACATCACACACACACATATATCACACGCACACTTCAAAATACGACAAACACACAAATTCCAGATTTAAGAAACCCAGTAAACTCAGAGAGAGAATGGGGAAAGAGACCCTGCCAGCCCGCCCTCACTCAAGTGCTGGGTCCACACTGTAGACTCCCTGGTCTCTCGCAGTGACAGGCTCGAGGCAGGGCAAAGAGGAGAGAAGATGGAAAAAAAAAAAAACAAGTTTGAGATGGGAAAGTGTGGTGAATAAAAGATTTGGGAATGAGACGAGCCCCACTCTTCAGTCCCTTCCCTGGGGACCATGGCTCTATGTGCCATCTCTGGAACAGCTAGGTCCCTACTGTCCTCTTTTGTCTCAGAGCTCTGACCCATTCTGGGAAAGGAACACAATCAAGGACAGAATCAACAATCACAGCAGGTGCCGGAGCTGGCAGGGCAAGCTCATTTTTCAAAAGCCACATTAGACACTCTGTAGATCTTCTGCCCATGTGAGCGTGCTATAGAATGCTCACCTGCTGTGGCATCGGGTCAAGGGGAAAACTTCCAAGCTGAGAGGTAGCCAGCTCAAATCCCCTTCATTCAAGAGACAGGGTGTCCTTATGGTATCACCAAGGTGGGTTGCCACAAACACTGTCAGTGGGACAGCTGGTCCCTGGCGAGTCCCCATTCTACCTACCTGCTCCTATTGCCCACGCTGTAGTACATCACTGGCTGAAGCAAGGGGCAGGAGTGCCCAGGCAGAGAAGACTGAGGACCTACCTGCCAGGTTGGGAGGACCTTCTCAATGTCGTTCAGGCTGATCCCATCTCCATCTTCCAGCTTCCCCTTTCCACATCTAGGACCACAAAAGACAGAATGTATTGGGAGGATGGCTCATCAGGCTCTTGTCCCTGCCTGGCTGCAGGAGAAGGGGGCAGGTCAGGAGAGGTGTGGGCCTGCTCTCAGCCACTCAGCCAAGGAAATGGCCCTAGGGTGGACTTCTGTAGCTCTCCTGCAACACACATCTGAAGGGAGGTGGGCGATGAACCCATTGATATACCCCCTTCTAGGCACAGCTGCTAAGCTCCCAGCTAATGACTACCCTACCCCTACAATTCCTGAAAATGCTGGTTCATTTGGCCCCACTGCACCAAAGGGAAAAACAGCGAACGGAGAGACCAAACAACCATCTCAAAGTCACACAGGCAGGCAGGAGATGGCAGAAACCCAGCGCAGCCTCTTTCTCTTTGTTTGCCTTCAAGCTGGCAACAGCAGCCACTCAGCTAGATTGTGTGTTCTGTATTCAGGGTCTGTGGATGGGTGTGGCTGCAGACTGGGGGTGCCGGCCCACTTCACCGCTCAAAGCGCTCACTCTTTTGCCCACTTAAAGGTACAGCCGCTAGCCCCAGACTGCCAGAGTTTGTACTCTGGATGCATCCCTTCCCGAGGGACTTTGTAAATCAGTTTCCTACACATCTGCTTCTTCATTTGGGGGGTGGGGGTAATAGAAGTGCCTGAAATCATAACCTGGTTCATGGATTAAAATGATAAGAACATAAGGCCCAAGGTAAGTATATACCTTCTGCCACGGCCAGTCCTACTGTTATCACGCTGGTACAGGCAGAGGGGCAGGGAGGGGACGTTTCTCATCCCTGAGTCTCCCCAGGGACAAACACCTCCAGCTTCAACTCAAACTCCAGAGTAACTTTTTAAAAAGTATTTGCCTAGCATCGCCTCTGGTTTCCTGACAAGGAAAACAAACCAGGTGTGGTTCCAGACAGGCACCTTAGAGCGCTTGGTAAGAGGAAATTGAAAACGCACCTCCTGGGGCTGTGAGCCTGAGCTACACTAGAGGGCAGCATGAGACAAGAGTCTTAATAGTCTGGTGGTGTGTGTGTGCGTGTGTGTGTGTGTGTGTGTGTGTGTGTCTGTGTGTGTGTCTGTGTCCTGAAATCCAGACAGGGAAAAAAAAATCTGGCAGGCCAAACTAGCAAATGTTTAGATGGGAGAAAACTTGAATCTGAATTTGGCTCCCATTAGACCTTTCTTTTCTTCATCAGGCATGGCTACACTTGGGCTAGGGGTCTAGTCTGGAACCTAGGTTTATCAAGCACGGAACTGGTGGGAGATAGCCCAGTGGAATTGTGGCCAGTACCCTATTCAGGGTACAAGGCGATGGTGTGGAACCCAGAGGGGCGGGGTGTAGAGGTGATGGATAGAGAGCAGGAGGGAGGACCACCTGAGGGGAGGGTCACAGGCCATTGAGTGGGAGGCACAGTAAAGCCAGGAGTTCAAATCAAGCTACCCTGTAAGCTGGACTTTGGGTTTCATTTTTCTGGAGAACAAGGTATGTGTTGAAGCGGAGGGCTTTTGGCAGAGGTAGCCAGGGCTGCCCAGGCTCAGGCAGGTGGAGATGGAGCAGATAGGGCACGAGGAAGGTGTGACAGGTATAAGGTGAGAAGAGAAAGGCCAGACCTTGGGTACCACACCCATTGTGAAGTGCTGGCCCACAGTGAGGAGGCAGGGAAAAGCCTACCTGGACCATGCAGCCATCTTTGGACTAATCATTCGGCCTGACAGTGATGGGCTGGCCTGGGAAAGCGCCAATTGTGTGTCACTGGCCTGTGGAAGCACCAACTGTGTGCTATGCGCAGGCCAGAGATGCTGGGAAGAAGGCCGTGGGGAACTGGCCCCATGGGAATGGCTGCTCCCACTCTTTAAGGTCTCATGTGGGTAAAACAGGCCTGGGAACTGAACTCACCAGATGGAACTGGGCTCACAGCCCATGGCAGATACCATCGAGCAAGTGTGGGCCTGGCCTTTGCCCTTTCACCTAAGCAGTCTGAGGTCAGCATTGGGCAGTGTACTAGCTTGCCTGGCCAGGGTGAAACTTCCTACTGAGCTGCAGGTGTGGCAGATGGTGGCTGCAGACCAGCTGAGTCACTGCTGCCAGCAGGGTTGCCAAGGCAACCACTCGCTCCGGTTCTGTCCCTCTATGGAACACAGGCTGTGGGAAGCCTTGGCAACCTGCTGTGGGGGAGGGGGCTGGGGGGGGGCAGGTTGCAGCGGCTGGACGCCTGGAGTCCATCTTTCACATGGCAAGGCCAAGGGGGCGCAGTTCCTGTCCTAGCCACAAGGTGGCCACAGGGCACTGCCCATAAATCCTGAGTGGTAGGGTAAGTCCAGGACCAGGGGGTCCATCCCTAGAGAGTTGAGTCAGCTTCTGCTGGTGGGCGAGCCTAGCCAAAGAAGTAGGACCTGCAGCTGGTGAACGGGGTGAGGGTGGGGGTGGGGTGTCCTGGTCTTCTGGCTTTAGAGGGGGCAGTGTTGTTGGGTACAGAACAATCTTCTCTGTGCAGCCATTAATCAGCACCTCCCACAACCTGCTCACCTGTGTAAGTGAAGCTGACCCACCCTGTGACGGTTTGTATATGCTCGGGCCCAGGGAGTGGCACTATTAGAAGGTGTGGCCCTGTTGGAGTAGATGTGTCACTGTGGGCATGGGCTTTAAGACCCTCATCCTAGCTGCCTGGAAGTCAGTATTCTGCTAGCAGCTTTCGGATGAAGATGGAGAACTCTCAGCTCCTCCTGCACCATGCCTGCCTGGATGCTGCCATGCTCCTGCCTTGATGATAATGGACTGAACCTCTGAACCTGCAAGCCAGCCCCAATTAAGTGTTGTCCTTTATAAGACTTGCTTTGGTCATGGTGTCTGCTCACAGCAGTAAAACCCTAACTCAGACACACTCATTCGCCACTCACAAACTAAAGTGCCACTCACACCTACATTTCCCAAGCCTCAGCTTCTCTACTCGTGTCACCAGACATGTACCTAGGGGATACACACAGGAGGGACAGGAGCTGCCCAGGAAATACCTCCACAGGGTTCCAGAGTCCCTCATTTTTACCTCATTATGTTTTTTTGTTTTTTTGTTTTTTGTTTTGGTTTTTTTTGAGACAGGGTTTCTCTGTGTAGCCCTGGCTCTCCTGAAACTCACTCTGTAGACCAGACTGGCCTCGAACTCAGAAATCCACCTGCCTCTGCCTCCCAAGTGCTGGGATTAAAGGCATGTTGCCACCACTGCCCGGCTACGTGGGTATTTTATTTAACTCTTTCTGAACCCCATTACTCTGGCCTGTAAAACAGGGTGAGGCCCTCACTGCTCCCAGGTCCCTGCTCAGAGCTTCTTATGCCACCAAGAGGCAGAGCAGCTGCCAGAGGACACATGGCATATAGTAAGACATCACGTCAGTTAGGTTTAGTGTTAGAGTAACAGGGAGATGGGAGCAGGCAGCAAGAACAGGATGGAAAACAGATAGAATCATAACAGTGAAACTGAGTCCGAAAGTGGGAGACTGAGGCGGAGGCTGGGGAGAATCAGAAGTCTTTTACACTGCAAGTGACGATGCACAATATTCAGCTTTGGGAACACTTTCTAGCTCCTGAAAAAGTTACCCAGAGTTCCCGCATGGCTGGGCTATCCCATAAGGAGGGACCCAAACAGATCCGGCTCACGACGGAATGTCCCAAGCAGAAGTTTTTATAAAAGCCCAAAGGAAAGGACCCAGATCTTCACCAATAGATAAATGAATGAATAATGGTGGAATAGCTGGCACCATGGAGTATCACTCAGCTACTCCATGGAGTATATCACTCAGCTACTCCATGGAGTATCACTCAGCTACTCCATAGAGTAGCTGCAGTGTATTACTCAGCTACAAAAAGGAATGGTCCGTGGATGCTTGTGATCAAACATTTAAAATGCTGAGAGGAAAGACAACAGACAGAAAGGACAGAAATGATTCTGATTCTATAACACCCGGGGGGTGGGGAATAAGTTCACAGAAATAGAAAGCAGATTGGTGGTTACCAGGGGTTAGGGGAGGGGCTGGACAGGAGGTTATGACTGGAAGAGACCAGGGCAGTAAGAAGATAGGCAGTGACCGCAGAACATTGTAAACGCTCAATGCTGTCAAATCGTGGTTTAAAGCAGTTGATTATTATTGCATAAACTTTATCTTTGTAAACACTACTTTTAAAAAAAAACTGAAAAGCAGCAATGGCTATCTGTCTCACATTTGTGTCCGGCTGGTACCACATATATGTCCTGTGGGCAGCCCAGGCCCTGAGATCACCCTTTTAAAAGGCAGGTAATCCTGGTTCCTGGAGCCAACAAGGGTGATACAAGCCAGTGAAGTCTGCACTGGGATTGGTTCCCAAACTGGAGCTCCCGCATCGGCAGGCAGGTCAGCATTCTGGGAGCTCGTGTGACGTGTGGATGTCCAGCCTCTCCTGGATCCGTCTAACTAGTCTACACTGCAGCGGGAGCTCGTGTGACGTGTGGATGTCCAGCCTCTCCTGGATCCGTCTAACTAAGTCTACACTGCAGTGGGACAAAGCTATCTCTACAGCTAAAGCTCAAGAGCCCTGAAATCAAGTACACACACACACACACACACACACACATACACACACACACACTCACACACACACTCACACACACTCACACACACTCACACACATACACACTCACACACACACACATACACACAGACTCACACACACTCACACACATACACACACATACACACTCACACACATACACACACACTCACACACACATACACACACTCTCACACACATACACACTCACACTCACACACATATACACACACTTACACACACACATACACACACATACACACACATTCACATACACCCATACCCACACACCCACCCACACCCACACACATACACACAAACACATACACACATACACACACACACACATACACATATTCACACACACTCACAACCCACCTCAAAGTGTCTTAAGGAAGTTTGCACTTTTGAATGGAGGTTCCACTCATAGCTATCCCTGGCTGCATGCAACTACAAGCTGTCTACCAACCACAGCTTGGACATGGCTTCGGGGGAAGGAACCTCACACCTACTGAATCTGAGACGTGTTCAAGGAAACCTCCTAGAGGCTCCAGTGGGTGACCCATGAGAGCGGCTACTTGACAAGAGACACTCTTGTGTCTGCTCAGGAGCAGGCATATGGGCTGGTGGGGAGGGTGGAGGGATTCTCTAGAAAAACCAGTACAGCTGCAGCCCTGGGCTAAGCAGAGGGAGGACACCTAGGACATGGGTCCACTCCATTTCCCCTGTGCAGTGGAACAAAGCTCTCCCCGGACACACCTTACTCCTCTCCATGTAAGAGCACCCCCCCCTCCAGAATCCTTACCCTTCTCTGTCGATGTGTGGCAGGGGCTGCTTGGGTGTGTGGCGGACCTTTCGGTGGAACTGGGTGAAGTCCAGCTTTTCAGGCTGCAGGTCCCAGGTGGCACCACTAGAGGGCGAGGGAGGGCGACAAATAAAAGAAGCCTTCTTAATACAGGATAGGCAGGAGGCTCAGTGGGCAGGGAGGGCCTGTTCAGACCCCACTTGGGGCAGAACTCAAGGTATCGGGCCTTTGCCTTTTGTCAACTCTGCTGTGGGAAAATATATGCTCCCCAAACATGAATGTGGGCTGGCTGCCCACTCTGTAGGGGTCCCCAGTAACCCAATTTGTCTCATACCTACATTTAAGAAGGGCTGGGAAGAGAAGGACAAACACCTGCCACCTGAACACAAAATGGTGCTTAGGATAAGGTAAGCAGGACCAGCTCTCCTGTTCCCATCCTGGGACTCTCACCATGGAGAGTCTGTAGGCAGGTAGCCCAGAGTTGGGTAGCTCGGGGATGGGGCAGAGATGATCACTATTCAACAAGAGTGATAAGAACCAGAGGTATGTCCCAAGTCCTGAGGAGCCTGGTCAGTCCTAAACACCATCGGGTACCTTCAAAAATCTGAACCAGTCAGTGTTCCTTCTGTGTGTGTTGCTCATGCAAACCCATGCATGCCTTGGAGACACTCCACCACTGGGCTACAGAGCCCAGTCCCTCTTCTCTGTTGACTGAAAGGCGGGAAGGGTGTGTGTGTGTGTGTGTGTGTGTGTACGTGCACGTGTGTGTGCTCATGTGCACATGTGTGTGCGTGTGCGCGTGAGTGTGTGCATGTGTGTGCATGTGCACGCGTGTGCGTGTGTGTATATGACACCTCCGCCTCCCATTATAGCCGTGTGCCCCTTCTTCCATGCCCCCCTCCGTCTCCAGTCCCTCCTCTGCTCTTTCCCTCCCCTTCAGTCTTCCTCCTTTTGACCTCTGCCATGTGTCTCTTCCTTTCTTGGAGCTTCTGCGGGCAGCTCCCCTTCCCCTCCAGCCTCGTCTCCCTGTCTCCATACTGGATCTGTCCTGTAAGTCCTGATGCAGCCGGGGACCCCACCAGCCCTGGACATCAGCTAAAAGGAGGAAGTTACCTGAAGGAATCAAAGGTATTGGCGGCCCAGATATCTGTGCCCAGCATGTTCAGGGAGTTGTCTTTGCTGCCATTCTGAAAGAGACAAGGAGAGGGGCTGGCATTACTTATGGGGCCAGGGCACTGAAAATGACTGGGTAGAGGCTCTCAGGAGGTCCAAGCCCGAGAGGGCCACTGGGGCCCTCTCTGACACCTCAGGCTGGCTAGCCTGCATGGGTGGGGGCTGGAGGGAGCCACCTTAGGGAATATTGCAGCAAGAAGCATCAGGAGGACACTGTTGGATGCGGATCCGCACTGAGTTGGTGTTTCCAGAGGTGTATAGTCAGGACTCAACATGCCCACATCTCTGCTGCTGAAGCCAGGGATCTATTCTCAATGCCTCAGGACCCAGCAACACTCTGCACAACGGTGTGGCATTCACTACTACCGGGGAATGGTGACAGTGATTTCTCCCTGGCTAGGGGCTCCAATAAGCTGGGCGTGCTGAAGCATCCATGCAGGAGTGGAGATCTGAATCATTTAAGCTTTGCCTACTGTGAAGCCTCGCAGAGCAAGGCTGCTTTTCCCGCTTTCATCTGCGGTGTCCTGCATCCTTGGAGGCTTCCTACATGGCTCACCCCACAGACAGGAAAAGCTTTCCTTGGTGCCGTTTCTATGATGTGGTCACTGCCCTCTGGGTGCTGATCATCCCGACTTCATTCTGACACTCTCCATCATTCCCCCAAGCCTAAAGTCCAGCATCGTGCACGTCAGAGACACGGGAGCCTTCCCTAGGTGGGAACTCATGCTTCTAACAGAAACGAGTACAAGGCATCCCTAGAGGCGACCACGCAAGAATACAGCAGCACGGTCGCAGCGGTGCTGGGCCAGGAGCCACCCACGTGCCTGCCAACAGCTGACCACACAGAGGAGCTGCTGTGTTCACAGATTCAACTATGACACAACAGTGAGAATAAACAGACACAAGTGACATACAACCGCACAAACAAACCCCTTAGACAATGCAAAGGAGAAGAAAATACAGAGGAATACTGGATATAAGATGTAATTTACATAAAGTTTCAGGACAGAGAAGCTAAGCTGTGGTTACAGAAGGGGGAGGGGACACTAAAGAAACTAACCCAATGTTCTCTTTGGCCCAGGCGAGCTGGACCATAGGACACCTTGCTTTTCCTTAGGTGTCTTATATGACCTCGTGCTTAGACATCTGGTGCTGTCCCAGGCCCTGTCGTAGGACCCAATCTAGTGATTATCTATGAAGAGCGGTCTATCCCAGGACCCATTATTACTCAGAGTCACTAGCTTTTGTAGAAAGCGAGTTCCATATGTACTTGGGCAGCTACTGAAACAACACAGAGGAGGGACCATAGCCCTGCCCACAAAGCTGGTGTGTGAGGAGCCATGCACTGTGCCCACAGGTATGTGGTGACCTATTCTCAGTTACAGCATGAATCCAGGCTGAAACACAGAGCCCAGCATGACCTGGGCCCTGATTTGGGTACCGCAGTAGCATCAACGTAAAGGCAGTGCCACAGCGCTGTGGGAAGTGCCTTGTGTGAGACAAAACAACGGCTATGAAGTTGCTAGGTAACGGAAAGTTTTTTCAATAAGATCTTATGGGCCCAGTGTGGTACATGTAGTCTGCTGCTGACTGAAATGTCTCTATGTGACTCATGACTGTATGTGTATACATACCACACACATTGTACATGTAAATACCACACACATCACATACATATATACCATATACACCATACATATATACACCATACATATACACACCACATGCATCATACACACACACACACACACACACACACACACACCCCACAGGCTATACATATATAAACCACACATTCCAAACACATATTACCACATATATATATATATATATATATATATATATATATATATATATATATATATATATATATATATATATATACACACACACACACACACACACACACACACATATATACATATATACATATGTATATATATATATATATATATATATATATATATTATACTGGACAGTTTTATGTTAACTTGACACAAGCTAGAGTCATCAGAGAGGGAACCTCAAATGAAAGAAAAATGCTTCCATAAGATCCAGCTGTAGGCAAGCCTGTAGGGTATTTT
Source organism: Mastomys coucha (assembly GCF_008632895.1). Classification (NCBI taxonomy): domain Eukaryota; kingdom Metazoa; phylum Chordata; class Mammalia; order Rodentia; family Muridae; genus Mastomys; species Mastomys coucha. Next base: position 71,482,933 of record NW_022196895.1, read on the forward strand.
CTTAATTAGTGACTGATGGGGGAGGGCCCACCCGTTGTGGGTGGGACCATCCCTAAGCTGGAGGTCCTAGGTTCTCTAAGAAAGCAGACTGAGTAAGCCCTGGGGAGCAAGCAAGCAAGCAAGCAGCACCCCTCCATGACCTCTGCGTCAGCTCTTGCCTCCAGGTTCCTGCTCTGTTAGAATTCCTGTCTTGATTTCCTTCAGTGATGAACAGTGGAATGGAAATGTAAGCCAAACAAACCCTTTCCTCCTCAAGTTGCTTTTGGCTATGAAGGTTCATAACAGCCATAGTAATCCTAACTAAGATATATATACACAACAATATATCAATATATATACACACACCCCACACATACCATAATACTACACACCATACATACACACACTATACATGTATATATACCATACATGCATATACATATACACATACACACCACATACTATACATATACATGTCACATATATCATACATATATACCTCACATACCATTATATAGATACCACAATATCATATTTATACATATCATACACTATACATATATAGACCACACACAATATACAGGCCACACACCATACACTATTTATCACACACAATACATAATATGCATACACACACTATACATACACACATACCATACAAAAATATACTACATATACCATGTATATGCATACTGTAAACCATACATATTGTATCACATACCATACACATGCATACCACACACAACACACATATGCATAACACATGTCATGCATATACACCACATGTACACACATCATACACTATATGAATACCCACCATATGTCATATATATACACACTACACATACTATACATATAGATACGTGTACACGTACACCATCCGTTCAGTCCTCTTAATGCTCACAGACATCAAAGAAGTGCGAAATGGTGGAGGTTGCAGACAGACTCCACTGGCTACCTGACTTCTGGGACATCAGACCAGGAGCCAGCTGTCCTCCCCAGGCAACCCCATGACTTACACAGAGAAGTGACTGTCACAATGGGGACAGAGAGGAAGGAGCTCAGGGTTAGGCTCATCCCAGCACATCCCGATCCCACAATCCTCCAGGCTCCTGTTTTGTGAGTCTCGGCTTCGCCACTGCCACATGGGTAACATGAAGGGACGTTTGTGTGGCTTGGACTTTATCCTGTTTGTGGCCGCTCAGAGGTCACTCTGGGCTGAAGAATGCACGGGACCGCCTTCCTCTCTGTCACAGAGAACCCTTCCCGGGCACTCAGAAACACGGGGGAGCCCTTCCTCCACGCGGCCCTTCCAGTACAAGCAAGCATCTTCCCCCCAGTGACCCAGCTCAGCAGCTCTGTGGCTCTGCAGCTCCATGAGCAGCTGTGGCCCCAGACCTTCCCGCACTGCACAGAACTGCAGCGCCTGCCTCAGAGTGGGAGCTGATCCCTTCCCAAAGGCTCCCCGGCACAGCTCCCTGGGGCGCCCCAGAAAGACTAGTCCCCAGGCTCTCGGCTGCTAGGGCGCAGCAGAACACTCTGGAGGGTTGGCAGTTCAAATGTAGTCCATCGGAAGTGGTCCAGAACACACCTTTGGAAACTCGTCCTTACTTCTTTGGGGTCTGAAGGAACTGTAAGAGGTATGGTAGAAAAAAAGGCTCCTGATCAATGAGCAAATTATGAAAATGTCAGCATGTAGCAGCTTATTGGGAGTTGGGGCAGGGAGGGGTGTATGCAGGAGAGCAAGGGAGTGAGGCCTGTGAACAGTGGAGGGCCACAAGGCTAGCTCTCTTTGAATAGCCAGCCCGTGGCAAGTTGTGTTTATGGACATTGGGGGATGGGAAGTGATAAGAAGTCCAGACTGTGCCTTTGGAGATCGGGCAGAACCTGGCTGAACGAGGCACAGGACATCAGGGGGACTCTCCTATAATCAGGAACGTTGAAGGTAATCCTCTAACTGGAGAAGTGGGGGTGTGCCTATTTGACTCACCCAGCCTATCTGTTACATGCAGAATGGGGGAAGCCCTCAGACCCAGCCCTGGCCGCGGATGTCCATGTATGTGTGTGTCCATGTGTGTGTGTGTCCATGTGTGTGCGTGTCCATGTGTGTGCGTGTCCATGTGTGTGCGTGTCCATGTGTGTGTGTGTCCATGTGTGTGTGTGTCCATGTGTGTGTGTGTTGTGGCACCAGATAGTCAGAAGCACTGCAGAGACACACGTGGTGCAGTCTGTTGACTCAGCAGCTCACAGGCTTTCCATCTCAGAACGCGACCACACTGGATTCTCTCACTTCTTAGGCCAAGTTCCCAGGGATTAACTTGAGAGCCCTGTCCTCTGCCTCCTTTGCAGCCCACAAGTACATTAACAGAGATTTAGGTCCTGGGTGGACATGGCGGCTTGAAGCTGTGGTCCCTGTCCCTGGGGGGGAGGGGCGGGAAAGGGGAATGGGAAGAATGGTTTGTGGTAGCGCATCACTAAGAGCCTTGAGATGACAAGTCTGATTACCCAGACGGCCAACTTAAGGGACACAGTAGCCAGGGACACCTTCAGCTGGCAGTGTGGTTTGCAGTGACAGTAGAAAAGACAGAGTCCAGGCCTGAGCCTGCTCCATGGGGCCTCAGCCGAGACACTCTGGTCCCCATGGGCACCACTTTCCCCATGTCTCTAGTGCACGCAGACTAGACAGGCGATTCCTGATCAAGGAGGAAGGCAGGCAGCCGGACAAAGGAAAGGTGCTGGTTTACGTCAAGTTTCGCAGGCACAGCATGAAATGTTCAGGAAGCAAGACCCCAAAGTTACCTCCTAGGCCAAATGTGGAACTTTGCAGGCAACTAAAGCTTGCTGCTAAGGGCCTGAGGATGACTTGGATGTGTTTCATCACATACAATGAAGGGGACACATGTGGAGGGAGGTAAGGGGACCAGGTCCAAAGACAGCCACTCCACACACACACACACACACACACACACACACACACACACACACACACACGCCAGTGCAAAAAGTCCAGGTATGTTCAATGCCTTGCAACAGAGGTGCCTTTGAGACTATAGAAGGGCAGAGCAGAGATGGCCAAAGCAGAGAACAGAGCTGGAGTCAGGAAAAGGAACATCTACTCCTTCCACTTGGGACATTCTGGTCTCTCTGCCAGCTCTATGCTCCTTTTCCACTCAGAGGGCAGGGAGAGGTGGAGACAGGCTGAAGCCCATGGCCATGTTGTTCCTCCTAGGCCAGCCCTCCCAGTTACTGTCTGCTGACTGGGCAGGCTTTAAGTGGGTTGTGCTAGCTGAGTCTACCCCAGGCTGAGCCACATCACAAGCCACTCCTGGCCACTAAAACAGTAGGGCCCCCACTCTTGTCGTTGGTTCCCAGCTGTACGCCAACACCATCCCACCCTCCGATAGGCTTCCTTGAATGAGGAAGCCTTTATTTAACTCCACCCTGGCCCTTATCTCTCCTAGTAGCATCAGACTCAAACCATGGAAGGCTGAGCAGGAAATGGAGAGCAGGTAGCCTGGGTCTACTTAAAGCAGGTGAGCACGGGACTGGCAGGGAGAGAGCGGGTGCCAAACCTCTTCTTCCTGACTTTGAGACTCTCCACTTGCCTTGACCACTCTGAGAGGGGTATAATAATATCTCAGTGTGGGTTTAATGTGTATTTCCCTCATGGCTAGCAATGCTGACATGCCACAAAAGATTCTGAAGAAACAGAGCGCTCTATACTTTAACAAGCTAAGCTGTGTGTAAACAGCTGTTTGAACTTGTAAGACATACATATTGGCATGGGTTTGAAAGAAATAATACAAACAGACTCCAGCTTCCCTCGGAGAAATGCATAAAAGTATAACTCGATGTCACCTTCAAGATACTGACACTGGTACAGCCAGGGAACATGGCATTGCCATCGCTACAGGGCTTTCTCTGTGGTCCCCTTTCTGGCCACACCAGTTTCTATCCTACCTCTCCTCCCTCTCTAACACCTAGCAACAGCTACCTGCTCCTCACGTCCGTAACATTACAGACATGGAATTGTGGAGTATGCAGCTGTAGGGGACTAGGGTTTTCCCACACAGCATGATCTGGAGATTCACCCAGGGCGTCGTCGTAGCCACGGGCCACTTCCCACTGACGGCTCACCCTCTGAAGAACAGTAGGGCTGTCTCTTAGTTGGGGTTACTTTAGCTGTGATGAAACCTCATGACCGAAAGTTGGGAGAGGAAAGAGTTTATTCAGCTTACATAACCACAACAATTCACCATCAAAGGAAGTCAGGACAGGAGCTCACGCTGGGCAGGAACCTGGAGGCAGCAGCTGCAGCAGAGGTCATGGAGAACACCGCTTACTGGCTTGATCAGCCTGTTGTCTTATAGAACCCAGGACCAAAAGCCCAGGAATGGAGCCATCCACAATGGGGTGGACCCTTGCCCATCAATCGCTAATTAAGAAAATGCTCTATAGCCGGATCTTAAGGAGGCATTTTCTCAACTGAGGCTCCCTCCTTGCAGATGACTCTAGCTCCTGTCAAGTTGACATAAGTCTAGACAACACAAGATGCTCTCAGTTTCCCACTCAGATAAGGCCACAACTTGAGGGCAGGTCTCTGTGTAAATATAAGCCTTCATTTTTCTGGGACAAACACCCAGGAGCACACGTGCTGGATCACACGGTTCTCGAAGGTTTCATTTTCTTTCTTTTAACGAAACTGACAAATGTGTGGAATGGCTGTGTTTTATATCCCCCACCTATGCACTCTCGCCAGCTGTTAGAGCATGGTGATGTCTCACAGGTTGGTTTGCATTTCTCTGAGGCCTGGTGGCGGGGAGCATCTTCTGTGAGCTCAGTTCCTGTATGCAGTTCCTCAGTGGAACTGTCTCTTCATATATTTCAAGCCTTTCTCATGGGATAACTAATGAGTTCTGAGAGTTCCTTCTACACCCTGCAAGATGCCTGCATCCTTCGCCAGATGTGGGCAGCTCTCTCTCTCTCTCTCTCTCTCTCTCTCTCTCTCTCTCTCTCTCTCTCTCTCTCTCTCTCTCTCTGTGCCTTGGCTCACCCCTTCAGCCTCTTTGTGTGGTCTTTTCCAGGGCACATGTTTAATTTTGATGAAGGTTGGCTTAGCATCTCAGGGTTGGCATTAATCACCGATCTTTGCCACTGTTCAGAATCTCCTGATTCTTGCTATGACAAATGGCTTCTGATGGAAATTAGGATGCTTTCCGTGTTATGAGACAGAATTCTACTTCAAACTTTGTGTCAGCTAGCTTGCTGAGACATCAGCTCTGCATTTATGGGTGGGAAACGAAGCATTTAAGCAAAGGAATGACAAAAGGGATTCTTCGGGAATGGGATTCACATTCAAAGGCTGGGCTACCTACAGCTCGTAGCCAAATGGATGGTGCACCTGGTCTGTAGCAGAAGCCACCAAAGCAAGATCCTCCAAGTGCTGATGGGTAAATGGTAGCTATGAATCTAGGCATGGTGGCACGTGCCTATAATCCTGGCACTCAGAAGGCTGAGGTGGGAAGATCATGAGTTTTGGACCAGCCCTGTTATATAGTGATATCCTAACTCAGAAAAAGGCAACTGTACTATCCAGCTGGGTTCCAGTGGGCTGTTTGAAGTTACTAAGATTTGGAATTGCTTGTTACACAGCATCATCTTGTCTGTGCTGACTGACACAGGCACTGACTTCACCCATATAGAACAACAGAGAAAAACATAAGACAAACAAGGACGTGTTCATGGGCAAGACTGGACAACAGTTCCAACATTCCAGCCTAGCAGATACTTCTGCGTTCATCATGTTCAGCCCCTCTGGCTATACTACCCACCACGAGCCATCATTGCTAGCTGTGCTTGCTCCTGCCACCCCAGCACTCCAATACAATGCCCAACTTCTTTTTTTTTGCTAATCCTCCCTTCACCTTTCCCCCTTTCCATCTCCTCGAGCACTCTATGTCTTCCCAAAGGAAGGGATCGATTCTCATATCCTTCCCAGAGACCGACAGGGCCATCCTTTAGAATGACTATAGTCTGTTGGGTCTACTTTGTATTAGTGACTCTTTACAAGCAAGCGATGTCACAGAAGACTCTGGCAGCTATACATTGGCCAGGCATACAGGAACGCACCGTAAGTACCAACTCCACAGAGAGCAAGCTACGAACATGGAGAGGATTGCTCCCTACTACATAGACACCTTTAAGGACCGAGTGCTTTTACTAAGGTGTCGAGCGTTACTAACAACTCCTTAATTGTCAACAAACCACATCCTGCCATTGCTGGCTATCAGCCAGATGAGGTTTCTTCTGCCCTTTGTCAGTGCCAGGGGGACTGGAGTGTTTGATGTCTTCCTAGCTGCCATCTGCCATCCTTTGAGTCTGTCAGGGTTGCACTAGCTTGCAGGTTGGCACAGAAACCCAGACCTATGCCAATGTCTTATTGGTAGAAGAGGTAAGTAGAATAGGGTCACCTCAGGGCAAGGCTCTTTCCTGCTCCACACCCATCATTCCAGAAAAAGTGGGATTACGGGACATCAGCCATAGCCTGACATCATTTCTCCAACTCCCCCAGATTTCCCAGGGCTTCAGGAACTGTCAACTATCTGATAAGAAGGTATGCCGATCAGGTTCCCAGCAGTGATTCCACTGTTGTGAGAGCCACTGTCACGGGCTACCAAATCCTCAGAAAGCCTTTCTCAGGGTCTCAACAGAAGCACTGTTGCTTTTTATACTCCGTTCCCTTCCCTTGGCATGTCGAGAGCAGATGGGGGCAGACCCCTCTGGGCTGCACATGGACAAGGTCTCTGAATGCACTGCCTCTGGTCTCTCTTTTCAGGAGCTGTCTTCTCGGCTGTCGCCACGTGTGTCCCCACTGCAGTGACAGCTAGGACATGTCCCATCATCCTCACGGAAGGACTAGTGGTACGGGCTCTTGGAAAGAGGAGGCAGGGAGGAAAGCTGCCAGACAGTTGAATCCTGGTTTCTGGCAGCTAGTTGGGCTCTTTTTCTTTTTTTAATCTGGACTCTCTTCCTCCTACTTCATGGGATGCAGGCTTTACTCTGACTTGCCTGAAAGCACCTAGAGAGGGCAAGGTACTGTTTGGAATTGGTTGAAATAACCAAAGAATGAGAGTGTTGCCTGCTGTAGGGAAATAACCACCTCACTGGGTGGCTGATCCCCATGGGTGCCACCCACCCCTAGGCTTCTGGTTCAGGGCCAGATAATGCCATACTTGCCTTGGCAAGCTCACTCTCCCTGCCCCCTCCTCACCTGCTCCTGATGACCTCTGCATTCTTGGCACTAGTGGCCCAGGTGTGGCAGTCAGGAGCAGCTTGCTCTTAGCAGTAACTGTAAACTGGGTGTTTAGAGCAACTCCGTTATCCTAACCCCCTAGGTCGGACTCCGGGAGGTCTAAGGAAAGGGGTCTCTGGGAATGTCTGCATAGCTGAGCCTTGGCCAGTTCCAGGCAGGGCTGGCACTGCTACTGAGCCCCAATGCCTGCAAGGTCCCATGGCAGGGGCTTGGGACATGAGAACCAGTGGCACATCTTTCCTTGGGTCGATTGGCTGAGGGGGCAGGTGGGTACAAGGAACGGCTTGACGGTGACATGCATTAGTGTAAGAATGTTTGCCTACATCAACAGTACAGTAAGGAGGAATTCGGGTGTACTAATGCAGGGAGGATACCCACACCTAGTTGACACACTTCGTCTCCACCAAAACTCCAAGACCAGGCCGGGCAGCCATAGGCCAGCTACCTGGGGCTTTCTTGGGATGGGCTCTAACTCCTCCTTAGAGGTCTTCTGTGGCAGTTTGGTCTGTTGTTATGTATTATAATGCTGAAGTCTGTACCTCATGGCTGGGTAGATCAGGGGTTACCCCCCCCCACCCCCAGTAATTCTCAAAGCCAAGTAAAACAACCACAGTCTGAGTCTCACTCATTTGTAAGCTCGTCAGGGATAAGCTTAAATTGGTTGTACCACAGTCTTCTCAGGAGGGTGGCTCCAAGAGGGGAGACAAGATTCTAGGGATGAGACTCAGGGTGGCACTCCTGCTGGGGGCGGGGGGGACAGAGATGGCAGGAGATAGCATGGGTCCTGGAAGAAAACTCTACCCACAGACCCAGCAGTGAGAGGCTGGAGCCAGCCCGGCCTTGCTCTAAATACTTACCTGGGCAAGGAAGAAAGAGACTTCTGTCCTGTGTCTCTGCCCCGCGTCACCCATCCCCCCACCCCAGTCTACGTCATGCCTTCTGCCACAGGCACTCTTGCCTCCCCACGTGGGGTGGTGTGGCAGCGGGCATCACCACCATGGCTGGGTGTAGCCCACCCAACTCTCTGTTGCCTCATGGACACGTGTATCTGAGCTCAGAGTTCATTTCCACCTGGGTCTTGGCCTTCTCGACGAGGACAGGCCTTTGAAGAAGGGATCATGGCATCGGCGTGATCCAGGGCCCCACACCAGACCCTGACAACAATGCCTCGGCTCTGAGCAGTTTTCACAGCACCATGTATGCCCCAACCCAATGCAGGCAAGCTCAGCCTTCCGCACACTCCACAGTCACCGTGAGCCTCCCACCCCCACTCCAGGGTATAGGGCCATGTGGTTGCTCTTTGTTTGTGGGTGTGTCCCAGTCTCCCCTGCACTTCCTCCTTCTGAGATGATCAGAAGGGGCCACGGGTCAGGTGGTAGCAACGCTCCTGCTGTTACTGCCAGTCATGTCAGTGAAGTAGGAGGGCTAACATTCAAACCATAGCCTCCAGCCCGGGTTCCTGCCTCATACAGGGCCTATGGCTCAGTTCCACCAGCCAAAAGACATTTCAGTGTCTTCTCTATGTCCACTTGGATTTCATTCTGAAGAAACCTGCTCATCCCAGGAGACTGCCCAGTCTCTTCGCAAAGCAGGGGCCATGGCCAGCTGGGCCTTACAGTGCATACAAGGTGCTTAGGCAGCGAAGAGCCACAGGTGACCTCGCTGGGGGACAGTTATCCCACAACCCCGCCTCCTCATATTCCCTCGCCCAATCCCTTCACTTACTTCAAGGGGATAAACAGTGGAGTAAGAACAGCTCGGAAGAGGCCAGGGTGGGAGATGGAGGTAGAGATCAGAGATCAGGGGATGCGGGTGAGGGTTGAGGGTGAGAGATGGGAGGTGGGGGTGGGGGAGATGGGAGGTGGGAGTGGGAGATGGGG
>NW_022196895.1:71492421-71499921 GCF_008632895.1 Mastomys coucha
GGTTAGGGGTTGGGGGTGGGAGGTGGGGGGCTGGGAGCAGAGCTGTTCTCAGTCTCTAGAGTGATAGGATGAGAGGGCAAAGGCAGAGAGAGGAGCCTGAGGAAAGGTGGTAAATATAAGAGAATGAAAGACGTACCTTGTAAAATTCTAGAACTAGACACCTACTGACCAAGAAACATCTAGTTCTTATTGTCTGGCTCCCCGCCCTTGCTTGGAGCCACATCTAAGCCTATCTCTGCTAGAAGAGTCTGGGATGACAGCAGAAACTGGAGGCGGAGCCACTGAGCGGCCAAGCTTGAGCCTCAGTCAGCTGACAGAGAATCCCTTGGAAGTATGTGAGCTGCCTCAGGGAGAAGCATAGACAAGAGACTATGGGTGCGAGGTGCACAGTCTAGCTCGGACAAGGCCTCCTTTGTGTGCTCAGTTTACCCCTCTGCAAAGGGGACAGAAGTGGCAAAAGGATTCCCAGGGGCCATTCAGGATCCCCTGGCTCCCATCTGAGGAGGAAGAATTTGGCCACTAAGTTTGTAGCAAGCCAGAAACCAGAATCTAGGCTTCTGCCTGCACTTTGCCACAGAGCTGTATCGCCACAGTCTAATATTCAGGTACAGAAAGGTCACAATCAAATCAAATCCTCTGTACAATCAACATAAACAGCGTCAAAAAAAAAAAAAAACAAAAAAAACAAAACAACTGTTGATTAGGTTCATGTAAACCTGACACCACCTAGAGTCACTTGGGAGGAGGGACTCTTAACTGAGAGTATGCCTTCCTAAGATTGGCCTATTGGCAAGTCCGTGGGGCATTTTCTTGATTAATGGTTGATTGAGGCAGGGGGCGCAGATTACTGTGGGTGGTGGCAATCCTGGTCATGTAACCCTAAGTTGTATAAGAAAGAAGGTTGATATGAGACTGAAGGAAGGACAAGCCAGCCTGATATAGCTGTCTCCTGAGAGGCTCTCACCGTACCTGACTAAAACAGATGTAGAGGCTCACAGCCATCCATTGAACTGAGTACAGGGTCCCCAATGAAGGAGTTAGAGAAAGGACTCAAGGAGCTGAAGGGTTTTCAGCCCCTTAGGATGAACAACAATATGAACTAACTAGTACCCTCAGAGCCCCCAGGGACTCAACCACCAACCAAGGACTATAGATGGTGGGACTGATTGTTCTGGCAGCATGTGTATAGTAGAGGATTGCAAAGTTGATCATCAATGGGAGGAGAGGACCTCGGCCCTGTGAAGGTTCTGTGCCCCAGTGTAGGGGAATGCCAGGGCCAGTAAGTGGGAGAGGGTGGGGTGGCAGGCATGGGGAGGGGGGAGGCAACAGGGGTGGAGTTCTTGTTTTTGTTTGTTTGCTTGCTTGGTTTTTGGGGGGGAAACTGGGAAAGGAGAAATCATATGACATGTAAATAAAGAAAATACCTTATAAAAAAAGAAAGAAAGAAAGAAAGAAGGTTGAGCAAGCCAATGAGCAGTGTCCCTTTACTGCTTTGGCTCCTGCCTCCAGGCTCCTGCCCTGCTTGAGTTCCTGCTCAGACTTCTCTCAGTGATGGTCTGTATATGGAAGTGTAAGATGAAGTAAACCCCTTCCTGCTCAGGTCGCTTTTAGTCATTGTGTTTATCACAGCAGCAGAAACCCCAGCCGAGACGCAAACCATGACTCGAATGTTATGAGAGTGGACCATGAAGACAGCTGTCTCCCCCACAGCTTGGGGGAGACAAGGTGCAGCAAAGCCATGCACCCTAGGAATGAGCCAGGACCAAGGACACTAAGTATCCTCCTTCGGAAGAGAACAGAGATGGGGCATGTTTTGTTTTGTTTTGTCTTGTTTTGTTTTGTTTTGTCTTGTTTTGTTTTGTCTTGTTTTGTTTTGTTTTTTTAATCCCCTCACTGCTGGGGTAGAAGCTAGAGACCTGCTCATGCTAAGCAGATGCTCGACCACTGAGCTGCGTCCGCAACAATGGGTTACTTCTAACTAGCACAAAGGAACTGAGGTGGGACCAAGCCAGTGAGCTAGGCAACGTGTCCCTGAAACAACTATAGGCCCAAGATCTGTGGAATCTGAGGCTAAGTCTGAGGTGGGGCTTGGTTGGGGCCAGTGGTTCCTTCAGCTCCTAACCTCATGGTTTTTCACAGGCAGGGACAAGGTATCATCGAGACCAGCTGGGAAGGTATGACACCCAGGTGATCAGAACAGCTCTCCAGGAGCAACTTATTCCATTCTCTCTAGGTCGCAGAGCCCCATAGGACCTCTGGGCAGGTAACAAATGTTTGCAGTGTCAGAATGCCCGGGACAGCTGTGGACTGGGGACACCAGATCTCTAAGCCCCTCCTCCACATACTCCACTGGCCCAGCCCTTCCGCAGACCCAGAAAAAGGATCCTCAAAGTACACCATCAGGTTCAAAAATCCCAAGAAACCCAGTGCTCGTGGGCCCACCGAGACTCCAGTTTGCTCACCTGATGCCACACAATATTCCAAAAGGATAAGCCACCACATAAGGCGATCTCACCACCCTCCTCTCAGTGGACATCTAGGTTTTGCCAAACGTGTATCGTTACATAAAAGGCCACTGCCAATCCATCCTCAGAGCCCACATGTTGTGGTGGGGGCACTCCACAGTGGCAAGGGAATTAAGGGGGGGCTCCCTAGAGGCCCCTACCTTCCTGCACCCATCTATCTGCTTACGCCTAATCCCCATCCTTTAGGGGGTCACCCAAGGGGTCGGCCCAGGGTCCCAGAAAAGCAGGACATGTGATAGCTCGCAGCTGGAGCACAGAGCTGGTTCCCTACCTGCTGTGGCGGAGCTCGCCCTCTGGGGAAGGAACAGCCACCATCCAGCTGTTCTCGGCAGTCAGCCGTCCACTGCAGGCAGAAAGGAGGGGTTAGCAACAGCAGCGCACAAACAAGCTCACCCCCACTCTGCCCACCGCCCAGCAGGCCCATTAGGAAATCCAACTTGGCATTTTGACGGCAAACCCACCGCTGTGACCCGTAGGTCCAAGGCGGTCCCTGGGAACATATGCCTGGGGAAGCCATGTTCACAACACGATGATGTTCCGACTACATCCTAAAGGCAGCCCAACAGGACACCGAGTTACTGGGGACAGTCGGTATCACCTCTGACCACCTGGCCAGGATCCAGCCATGCTGGCTGTCCGTCACGTTAGGGAACAGGGCTAGAGCCAGAAGGCAGAAAGAAAGTGTGTGCAGCTCTTGAAGACCCAGCTTGGGAAGACCATAGGTTCGGCATCACGGAGAAACTGCGGAAATTCTCAGAAGGCTGGTGTAAACTAAGGAATGTCCCAACATGGGGCTGACTACCTCTTACACAAGAGTCCCCAGAGTCTGTGATATGGAGAGCCCTGGGGCTCTTTGTCCATTGGTGACCTAGAGTCTGCGGGGCGAGGGCCAAGGATCAGCATTTTGACAAACCCTCCACGAGCTGCGCTGGACACCCCTGAAATGCATGTGTTCTCCCCCATGCTGGAATCTTTAATGGTCACAGCAGTGCGGGGCAACCCCGTGAAGCTGTCCAGGACTATTGTCACCGCACACGCACTGTGTCACAGACAGTCCTCTGCTGAGTGCAAGCCAGCCACGGGGCGGTGTTAGACATTAGTCAACCTCTCCAATTCTGCCTCCCACTGACCTTAGCCTCTATTCTAAGTGGCATGCAGCACAGAAAGGGTGGGGCCTCAGTTAAAGCTGAGCGGGAGAACTGCAGACCGGTGCAGTCACACTGGCTGAGGACAGTATGCCTGGAGGGAGGAAAGACCTTCCACTGAGCTACTCTAGGCCAAGTTTGAGTGCACTCCAAGGAAACGAAATGAATGACACAGAGTTAAACCATAGACCTGACTATATCAGATTTTTAAAAAATTAAGTTACCCAATGTATACTTAAAAAATTAAGTATACCCATTATGTATGTTACATAATGTAATACACCCAAAATATTATTACTTAAGTAGATAATAAAAAAAAAATAAGGCTGGACCCATGCTTGTAGGGGGCTGAGGCAGGAGGATCCTGAGTTTGGGCTAAATAGTAAGAGAAACAAGACAGGCATCAATTAGCTCTTTGACCTTTGGGCTGGTTGGCTATGTCAACCAGACACAGACCTAGACGTATCTGGGAAGAGGGGATCTCAATTGAGGAATTGCCTCCAGTAGATTACTCAGTAGGCAAGTCTGCGGGGAGATTTTCCCGATTACCGATTGATGTAGCTGGGCCGAGGTCACTGGGAGCAAGTGTGAGCCACAGGCAGGTGGGTCTAGGTTGTAAGAAAGCAAGCTGAGCAGGCTATGGGTAAAAAGCCGGTAGCAGCCTTCTTCCATGATCTCTGCTTCAGTTTCTGACCCTAGACTCCTGCTTTGAGTTCCTGGCCTGACCTCTTTGATGACAGACCGTGAAAGTTAAGGCATATAAGGTGTTTTGTCAGGGCAACAGAAACCCTAAGACAACATTCTTTGCATAGCATTCTTTGTTTTGAAATCCAACACCTTGTACTGGATGAGCCCCACGTGGCTTGTCATTCTGTATGGCTAGTCACACCGCACTGAACAGCACAGTTCTGGAGAGATGGCTAGGCACCAGGGCCACTGCATACCCATCCCTGGTCTCTCTGGACTGCCGAGGTGGCTGCCTTTCAGGTCTAGACTCAGGTCTACCTCCCCAAGACAGGTAGAAGGGAGAGGCCAGGACATCCTCCCTCTCCAGGTCTAAAGCCATCACTAGTGCCAAGTGGGCATTCCTCACTGCTCCAGCGTCAACAGATAGGCTTGGGCACATTGTCTTGACCCTGGCCATCAGCAAGACTATCTTCTTCCTTGGGCCTCATATTAAAAGGTGGAAAAGGGGACCTGTAAGTAGGCACTAATTTCTAGTAATTTAGACTCTTAGTGTTTTTATACAGGTAACCAACTCCTGGGATTATATTCTCTGTGTTTGGATAATTGCTGTCTCAAAGCATTTCTCCCCAAAGATTAACTAATTAAAAAATGGAGAAGCCCCTGAGCCACCACTTCGACCACCTCAGATCAATACTACAGTGACACACAGCAGCAGCAGGCGCTCTTGATACTTCAGGCTGAGCGGGGAATAACGCTTTCGAAGGATTTTCATCCCTCGGTGCCCAGTTTAGACGTGATCCTGAAAAATACCAGACACCCCGGACAACCGACTTTCTCCAAAAAAATCACAGAGGAGTCAGCAAAAGTGTCGAGAGAGTAAAAGAAAAGGAAAACCCAAGGCAGCAGTGCAGACGAGAAGACAGAGCAGCTTACAAATTAAATGCAAGTCTGGACCTCAGAACCTAGGAAGGACACGGAGAACGTCTTCATTCCAATCCTCACAACATGGCTATGGAAGACGTTCGTATCGGGAAGCTGGGTCATAGGGGATACTTGAATCTACTGCTGCATGTTCCCCATGAGTCTAAAATAATTCCAAGAAGCAAAAGGAATGAAGACATACACAGATATACATTATGAGTAAGTACATATCCACATGTAAGTCTGTGCATATGCACATCCAGGAAAGACAAACATGTATCCACATGCAATGTGTGTATGTATATAATGTTTAAAACACTATGAGAGCATGCCTTTGCTTTACATATTGGCACAACTCCTCTCCTGGTGGAGTCCAGCCGAGGCTGTCAGGGTAGGTACAGAGGAGAGTGGGCTGTGAAGGAAGCCCTGAGTGAAGCTGAGTGAGTGTGTGCTGTTGACACAGGCTGAGCCATGCCGAGGACCCTACAGCCTCAGGCCTAGAGGGATGGCCAAGCCTTCTTGGGGGGCTAGTGTGAGTGTTGTCCTTCTGTGCAGAAAGTGTCCATCATAGCTCCCCCTGCTGGATGTTTACAACCTGGACACTGCTCCCCTACTGAGGTTGCTCCTACTGTGGTAAACTAAAGGCAGCTCCTTGGTCCGCTGTATACCATAACGTATATAATAACCCCACCTCTTTGTTCAGCAATAATCTTGCCTCTCTGCTCAACTTTATACAATAAACATGGCGAACTTCCAGGAGGCTAAGGTTTCTCCATCAGAGATCCCAGCCCCCCCCCCCAGCCCTATCTTTGTGTCTATGTGTCCATCCGTCTGTCATTCCTTTGCTGTCCCAGCCATATTGGAATTCCTGGAGCCATGCAAGGACACAGCAAAGGAGGAAGGCGATCGCTAGCATCTGTCTCTAGGACTCCCAGACACTGGCTGAACAGCATGGATGCGACATCCCATAGAACAGTGACTTGCAGGTGGGCGCAGCTCCTGCTAGGGAGGTACCACACACATCTATCTGTGTGTTAGCCCGCCACCTAGTGAGCTGGCCCAGGACTAGCAAGACAGCTCTGTTGTGCCCACCAAGTCACTTCTGAGAGACTCCCTAACAGAGTGTCTGCCAGCAGCAGTATGGAAAGGGATGAGGATGTCAGGCACAAATGAGCAAGAACATGATCCCCACAGGGGCTGGGAAGGGAAGAAGATGGGTAGCCCATGAGCACACACCGAGGGTTCCCAAAGAAGGCGGATCCAGAGCTTGGCAGAATCAAAACAGAGACAAAGGGTGGCTTGTAGGTATACTATTGATGTCAGGCCACAGAAGTCAGCACCATTTCCCCCATGGACAGAGCCAGGCGGCGCCTCAGTAGAGTGGCTAGGGATGCAGACCTGGTCCAGTGAGTAGTGGGTCAGGGTCAGGTTCCATGTGTTTTAGTAATGGTAAAGTTGGAAATGAAGGATGGGATCTAGAGCTCGGGGCCAAGCGACAGAAGGGGAACATGGTAATGGAGCCTGCAGAACCATCAGATCCAGTGAGTCCCTCACAAGCCCAGAGCCTAGTAGAACAGAGACAGTACTTCTGCCCGAACAGCACCCCAATACCCGAGGGAGCTGCCAAGCATGAACAATCACCTGGTCACCCCCTGAGCTTGACGGACCCCTACTTGGATGGTCCAGCCATGCAGAAGCCTGGGGTACGGTTTCCACAAGACTTCCTGCCTGTTCACGGGGACATGCCTCTCCCTGGTCTTCAAAGACCCGGGGAACTCCCCTCCAAAATCCCTTCAGCCATTTTCTATTCTCTCACGTTCTACCATGCATTGCCTGTTTCCTTCTGTCCCTCTGAGATGCTGTCTGGAAAGCTCTGGATAGACACCCCCCCACACACAAACCTGCTAAATCTGTTGGGGTGACTCTAGAGCAGCCCCCTCCTCATCACAAGCCTGAACTCTTGCATATGGATCAACTGTCCTTCAGGGCAGAGGGGCTCATATCTTGTATCTCCCGACTCCGAAGCCCTCTAGGGGCTTGGGGTGACATCCCCTGGCAAAGGGCACCTAGTAAAAGAGCCAGGACATGTGGGGACATGGTACACGTGGGAATAATGCACATACGTATGCAACTGTAGCTTCAGGCCTTCCAAATATTGCAATTTCTATTTTAATGTTAAAACGTAGAACGAACAGGCCACAGGGTTAAAGACTTGACAGACA
>NW_022196895.1:71504921-71519365 GCF_008632895.1 Mastomys coucha
CGCATCCCCACCTCCCCTACAAAGGGCCGAGAGCCAATGAGATTGAGTCCTAATGCTCTCTCCATACGTCAGCCACTTGACACTCTACCCATTACAGCTGGGAACAAGAAGAAAGTGGGATGGGGTGGGCCTCCAGGGTGAGGAAGGGTGTTTGACCACTTACCAAGCTGTGGCTCCTCAACTTCCCACAGGCAGAGCAAAGCCAAGTCCTTCTCCTACGAGTGGACCGAGGACATGCTTTTAATTAAAAAATGATCTGATGTGTATGAATACTTTGTGTGCATGTGTGTATGTGTACACATGGATGAATGGTGCCTGCAGAAGCTGGAAGAGGGCACTGTGTCTCTTGGGACTGGAGTTATAGATAATTTGTGTGCTACCACGACAGGGACTGAACTCCAGTCCTTTGAAAGAGCAGGCAGTGCTTTTAACCTCTGAGCCATCTCTTCAGCCCCAAGGAAAACTTTTAAGAAGTGACTTTGGGGACTCAGAATCCATTATAAAATTAGCAGTCCTTTTCAAAAGACTTCGATTTTTAACAATTTATGTGTAGAATGTGTCTCCGTGTGTGGACGCCATTATCTGTGCAAGAGGAAAAGCCATGTAGTGTTGGCAACGGGTGGGATTTTAAATGTGGGATTAGGGAAGAGTTGGGATGCTACAAACATATATGGTTACTCGTTTGTTTTCATTACTTTCCCTGCTGTGATAAAATACTCTGACATGAGCATCTCACAGGAGGGGGTCTGTTCTAGCTTATGGTTCAAGAGTACAGTCTGTCATGGTGGGGAGGTCAGGTGACGGGAGTGCGAAGCGGCTGGTCCTATCCCGTCACAGGAGAGAACAGCGGGCAGTGAACGTCTGTTAGTACTCAGCTCCTTCTCTCTGCTTTGTCCAGTTTAGGATCTCCTGCCCAGGGAATAGTCCTGCCCACAATCAAGATGGGCTTTTCCGTGTCTTTCATTTCCCACATCCCTCATAGGCACACCTAGATACCTGTCTCTCAAGTGATTCTAGACTCTCAAGTTGACAACACCAACTATCATCACATCATCTAAGGGAAGGGAAGTTATCATCTATCCATCTATTTGTCTATCTGTCCGTCCATCCATCCACCCACCATCTATCTATCTATCTATCTATCTATCTATCTATCTATCTATCTATCCATCTATCCATCTACCCTCTATCTATCTATCTATCTATCTACCCACTATCTATCTATCTATCTATCTATCTATCTATCTATCTATCTATCCATCTATCCATCTATCTATCCATCCACTCATCTATCCATCTACCCTCTATCTATCTATCTATCTATCTACCCACTATCTATCTATCTATCCATCCATCCATCCATCCATCCATCTATCTATTGACTAATCAAATCATCTACTTATCCTTCATATGTTGTGGTTTGGATATCCATCCATCCATCCACGTATCCATCCATCCATCTATCCATCCACCCATCCATCCATCCATGCATCCATCTATTCATCCATCCATCCAAACACCCATCCATCCACACACCCACCCACCCACCCATCCATCCGTCCGTCCGTCCGTCCGTCCGTCCGTCCGTCCATCCATCCATCCATCCATCCATCCATCCATCCATCCATGCATCTATTCATCCATCCACCCATCAACTAATCAAATCATCTACTTATCCTTCATATGCTGTGGTTTGGCTAGCCCCCCAAGCCTCGTGGTTGAAGGTTTAGTCTCCTGCGTAATCTCAAAAGTGAGGCTTTGGAGAACTGTAGGTGCTTATCTAAGCAATGCATCCATCCACACTTAAATGGACACGTTGAAGGAAGGACCTGATGGGAGGAAATGGGGCTGTGTCTTTGAAGGGTGTATTTTCTCTCTAGTCTCTTCCAAGTCACAAGGTGTGCAGCTTTCTTCTACCATGTTCTCTGCTATGTTGTTCTGCTTCAACCACATGCCAGAAACAGTGAGCCAGCTGGTTGGTCATAATTGGAACATATGACAAAAGTAAGTGTAGATGTTCTGTCACAGCAATGAAAACTGCCTAATTATCTGTTTATCCATCCATCTATCCATCCATCCATCCATCCACCCATCCACCCATCCATCCATCCATCCATCCATCCATCCATCCATCCATCTCTCTCTCTCTATCTATCCATCCATCCATCTCTCCATCTCTCTATCCATCCATCTATCCAACTATGTACATACGTATGTATGTATGTATGTATGTATGTATGTATGTATCTATCTATCTATCTATCATCTGTCTGCCATCTATCTTTCTATTTATCATATCTATCTGTCTATCATCTATCTATCTATCTATCATCTATGTATCATGTTTGTTATCTATCTTTCCATTATTGTATCTATCTGTTGGTCATCTATCTATCTATCTATCTATCTATCTACCTACCTACCTACCTACCGACCTCCCTACCTCTCTATCATCTACCTACTTACTGATCCATATATCCATCTACCAACCTGTCCACTTCCTCTCCCCCATCTTTCCTTTCTGGTGTTGCTGGGATAGGGAAGTATGCAAGCCTTAGGAGGCATTTCTTCCCGAGTATCCACTGCCATTGCTCAGATTCCAAAAATACCCGTCACTGATAGAAGAACAATATTCTCCACTCCCTCAAACTTTCTCAAGGTTTCCAAGAACCTTAGCAATTTTCTCCCTCAGAAATATCAAAACAGCACCACAGACAGGCAGACAGAGACATTCTTTGTATGTCTGTGTTTTTAAAATTCCATTTTAAATAGTCGTCAGATTTAATAAAAAACAAGCAAAGTAGATTAGCAGAACTATTTCCTACAAAGCTGTGTCAATAGCGATTTTTTTTTAAAAGTGTCTCTGGAAGATGGGTCTAGTCTTGGTCCTGAGTAAAGTTGGCCACCTCTGCCTCTCTTCTGGGGGTCTACGGATGCAGGGAGAGGTGGCTGGCCACCTCTGCCTCTCTTCTGGGGGTCTACGGATGCAGGGAGAAACAGTTGGCCACCTCTGCCTCTCTTCTGGGGGTCTATGGATGCTGGGAGAGGTGGCTGGCCACCTCTGCCTCTCTTCTGGGGGTCTATGGATGCAGGGAGAAACAGCTGGCCACCTCTGCCTCTCTTCTGGGGGTCTATGGATGCAGGGAGAGGCGGCTGGCCACCTCTGCCTCTCTTCTGGGGGTCTACGGATGCAGGGAGAGGCGGCTGGCCACCTCTGCCTCTCTTCTGGGGGTCTACGGATGCAGGGAGAGGTGCTCAGGACAAGCCCTTCTTCCTCTGTAGCGTATAGATGTTCTGCAATCAGGCCAGGTGCTTGCATGCTCCCATCAAACCTCGGAGCATGCAGAGAGCTTAAGGAATGTACTCTAATGTTAGGACGGGCAGTTTCCCTCAGACTGAAAACCATAAATAGCCATCGAAAGCCCCTGCAGAGGTCTGGCTACCCTGATCCATCTCAGATCCAGGCGCCCTAGTGTGAGCGAGGTCTCCTAAGCTAGCAGCAAGAAGTGCAGAGCTAGCCTGTGGACGGTCTACTACCTGCTCAGACCCCCTTCCCTCTGTCCATCCATCCACCTGTCCATCCATCTGTCCATCTGTCTTCCTGCCTGCCTGTCCCTTCCCCACTGTTGTTCCACAGAGCTTAAGGTGTTAGCCTATGGACACCAGCTCAGGATGTTTTCCCGTTATAGCATTTCTACCCTTTGAGATCGAATTCATTTAGAAACAGGAAGAAGACCCTGACGTCCAGGTGAGTCTGGAGGACATTTCTAGAGTCGGATCATGAGAACACCGATTAAATGAATGGCTGGGTCCACAGATGGAGCCAGATTCCACACAGACTATTGGTGGCAGCACTGTGGGCCTGTTGGAGGAAGGAGGACTATGGGTGATAGTGGCTGTGTGTGTGTGTGTGTGTGCACTTTCTGTTACTAATCTACTCCTGTCCCTCACAATGTGAACTGCTCTGTTCTTCCCTACCCTGCTGCCCTCAGTGATGGGCTAAAACCTTTGAAACCATAAGGTAAATATTTCTTCTAGATTAAAAAAATTAAATCTCCCCCTCTCTCGTGTGTGTGTCTGTGTGTACATATTCACATGTGTGAGTGTGGACACACTGCTGTGGTGGTGGAGGTAGTGTGTGTTTGTGTACACGAGTGTGTAGGTGTGCATGTACAAGGTTATCAGAGGTGAACCTTGAGTGCTTGCCCTCACCTTTCTTTTTTTCTTGCTAGCCACTGTGTGCACTGGGCTCACCCGCCCGTGAGCTCCACAGATTCTCTTCTCTCCCCTCTCACACAGCTGGGAGAGAGTTCCAGGACTGCAGATCCTGCTACCACGCCCAGCTTCACACTGGTTCTAAGGATTAAACTCAGGTCCTTACCCGTGTGTGGCAAGCACTCTACCCACTGAGCCGTCTCCCAAGTCCTTCTCAAAAGTGCTAACATCAGGCATTTCATCACAATGAGGTGACGGTAACTAAGGGGAATTACCCCAGACAACCCAAGTGGATTAAATTTCCTTGGGAGTTTTCTGATTCATGTTTCCCACTTCCTCTCTCGTCCAGGTCACGATATTGCTAATTCTATAACAGAGTGATTTAAATTAAGAAATGAAACAGTACAAATCAATTCACGCCCTCAGACACACTCCTGCCATCTTGAAGTCCTTTATAGATTGGCAGGTCACTCCCCATTGTCACACCATTGTACTCTTCCTGGACAACAGACACACACACGCGCGCGCGCGCGCGCGCACACACACACACACACACACACACACCATCCTTTTATGAGCATTTGGAGGTCCTGGAGACTGTCCTAGCATCCTGAGCTGTAGGTCTCTGCGCTGACTTCTCCCTCATCCCACGGACTCCCGGATTCACTTCATCCTCTTCCTCTCAGTTCTTGTACCCCTCCATCTTCAACTTCAGACATTTTATTCCCGGACACCTCTTTTGGACTTCCAGCCCACTCTCTCTAGTTCCAGAACCCCAGCAAAGCTTCAGTCCCTGGGCCTCCAATCCATCAGAGCAGAGGTTCTCAACCTTCCTAATGCACAGACCCTTTAATACAGCTCCTCATGTTGTGGTGACCCCCAACTATAAAAATGATTTCCCCTGCTACTTCATAACTGTAATTTTTGCTACTGTTATGAATCATAATGTAAATATATGTGTTTTCTGATGGTCTTAGGTGACCCCTGTGAAAGATCATTTGACCCTGAAGGGGGCCTCGACCTCCAGGTTGTGAACCCCTGCATTAGCCCATTGACTACCTGCCTTGGTGTCCACGCCACCCTCCCTTGCCTGGGGAATCCTATTACATCACCATCTCACTCCCTGGCCTTTCTTTTGATTTCCCTCCACTGTATTTCAACCTTGGCTAAAACCATCTTCCTAAGTCTGCTACAGCCCTGTGGTGACTGAAAGTCACTGGTAGTCTCCCACAGCTCTGTGGCAGATGTCATGATGCATATGTGGTGGCAGGGTGGGCTTCTGGGAGGTGGACCGATCCAGTGCTCTGCCCACTCTGCTCACCCTGGACCATGCTCACCCTGGACCATGCTCACCCTGGACCATGCTCACCCTGGACCATGCTCACCTTGGACCATGCTTACCCTGGACCATGCTCACCCTGGACCTTTAACTATCCCAGCTACGCTCCTCTGGCCCTCATCCCTGCAATACCTCCATATCACCATCCCTTCGGTTGAGCTCCTAGTGGCAGGAACAAGCCTGGTTTTCTGCTGCTGCCCTTATCCATCTCTCCCCTGGGACCTCTCCTGCCACTGCCACTAGTGACCCAGTTGCTCGGTCCCGGATGCTGTCCTTTTTCAAAGTCACCCACTCCTCCCCCCACTTCCTAAACCCTCCTTCTCCCAGGATCCTGGCATTGCTTCTGCCCTGGCTTCCTTACAGTCAGATTTCCTGGCTCCTCCTCCTCTCCCATCTATCCAGGGGCCCCTGACCCAGGCACACCTCCTGCCCACACAGCCTGTCCCCTTCTCAACCTTGTCGACCTGAGTCTCTTCCTCCTGCTCCAGTAGTCTGTCTCCTGGTTAGGTCTTGGCTCCGCTTCTGGGCCCACCTTTGCAATGCCAGCTTCTTACCCACTATCTGATCCCCCTTCTCTCTCTTTTACTGACCTCACCCAGACCATTCCTCAATTTTTCAAACTAGCAACTCTCTTGAGAAGTCCCCACCCACGCACTGGGTGTGTTCTGTTCCTTTAAGGGTGCTCTCTGGCTCCCTTAATGCTTGCGCTTAAATCTACTAAACCATTTGATATAAAACAACAACAACAACAACAAAAAAAAACAAAACAAAAAAAAAAAAAACCAAAATAAAACCCCTGCAACTTTGCGTCAACAAATAAAAATTAACAAATAAGCCCTGGCTACTGGCTCCTCAGTTGCTTGTGTTAGCCTGCCTAGCTGAGATGGTCACCAGCACTGGAGAAGTTCCATGAAGGGGGGGCTTCCAATTCCAAAATCTCCCAGGTCCCTCAGAGGACAGATGCTGATTAGCTCACACACTTGTGGCTTTAGAGCACCAAGGACTCTAAGGAAAACTGCAAGGGACTCTCTTCTGCCCCCAGAGCCCAGTGGGGTGGAGCAGGGGACTCCTGCTATGTAAGGATGTCCCAGGCTGGACTAGAGAGATGGCTCAGCAGCTAGGAGCACTGACCTCTGCGCTTCCAGAGGTCCTGAGTTCGATTCCCAGCAACCACATGGTGGCTCACAACCATCTGTAATAGGATCTGATGCCCTCTTCTGGTGTGTCTAAAGACAGCTACAGTGTACTCTTATACATAAAATATATAAATAAATCTTAAAAAGAAGAGGAAGGAGAAAAATTTGGGGGGGGGGGAAGGATGTCCCAGGCTGACTCCTGGTCTGGGCTTCACTCTGGTTTTCTAAAAGTTGGATGTCCTGGCTGGTTCTGTGTGCCAACCTGACACAGGCTGGAGTTAGCACAGAGAAAGGAGCCTCCCTTGAGGAAATGCCTCCATGAGATCCAGCTGTGAGGCATTTTCTCAATTAGTGATCAGGGGAGGGGGAGGGCCCAGCCCATTGTGGATGGTGCCATCTCTGGGCTGGTAGTCCTGGGTTCTAGAAGAAAGCAAGCTGAGCAAGCCAGGGGAATCAAGCCAGTAAGTAACATTCCTCCATGGCCTCTGCATCAGCTCCTGCTTCCTGACCTGCTTGAGTTCCCTGTCCTGACTTCTTTGGTGATGATCAGCAATGTGGAAATGTAAGCTGAATAAACCCTTCCCTCCCCAACTTGATTCTCGGTCATGATGTTTTGTGTAGGAATACAAACCCTGACTAAGACAAACTGGTAACAGCATAGTGGGGTATTCCTGTGACAACCTGACCATGTTTTGGGGGAGGACTGTGGAAGGACTTTGGAACTTTGAGCTAGAAGAGCCATTGGGATGTTAAGAGCTCTGTGGGACATTGTGTAGGAGCTTGGAAGATCATGTTAAGAAAAATGCAAATGATGGAGGCCTAGCTTGTGAAATTTCAGAGGGAAGATTAAAGACTTTTATCAGGGCCATGTTGTTTTGATTGTGAAGATTCTGTGGTTTTGGTTAGCTGGGGCTGAAGTATCAGCTGTGATTAACAAGATACCAGAACTACTAAAGCGAAAACTTTGTATTACTGGGACGATTGATGCTGGTTAGCTGGAGCTAAGAAACTAGTAGTGAGTAAGAAGAGACCAGCATCACTAAGGCGAAATCTTCTGAGAAGTGTTTCCTGAGAGCATAGAGGAGCTGTTTTTAAGAGGCAGCCACAGTTGTACCTTGTGTTGGAAGCCAGATTGGGTAATTTATAAGAGTGACCCAGGTGGGACTGGTTTTGAAACAAGAAGGGAAAGCTGTGAGGTCTGGCACTGTGAGAGGCCAGGTGAAGGTGCAGCCTCAGTGGCAGTTGAAGGCCCAGGACTGAAGGGGTCATGCAGAGAAGCTGAGGCTTGGCACCAGGAAAAAGAGCCTGTGAGAGGATATCTGATAAAGTGCAGTCCAGTTGCAGCAGAAGACAGCAGTGTTTTGGAGATGCCAATGCCATGAGATGACCATCAAGAACAGCAGCAGCAGTGGAGTACTGGCAGCTGGAGCCTAGAAGACAAGCTGTGTGCTACAAAGGACAGGGCTGGAGAAGTGACCCAAGCCCTTGGAGGAGCCCAGAAGATCGGGAGTGGATTCCAGACATTGGACAGTTAGAGTTTGATTTTGATTTTGATTGTGACTGTACCTTGAAGGAAGAAAGTATTTTAGTGGAGCCCACAGTTAAGAGACTTTGAATTATAAAACGACTTTGGATTTCAAAAGAGATTGGATATTTTAAAGGGATCAAAGTTTTAATATGTAAGAATTTATAAAAGACTATGAGACTTTTAAACTTACTTAGATCTTGGGGATGAATAAGAAAGTAAGGGTTGAGGCTTAATAGTGATGTGTGTGTGTGTGTGTGTCAAGTTGACGAGGGGTCACTTGAATGATGAGGGGGCTGGTTTTGTTTGTCAGATTGACACAAGCTGGAGTTAACACAGAGAGAGGAGCCTCCTTTGAGGAAATGCCACCATGAGATCCAGCTGTAAGGCATTTTCTCAATTAATGATCAAGGGGGGAGGGCCCATTGTGGGTAATGCCATCCCTGGGCTGGTAGTCTTGGGTTCTAGAAGAGAGCAGGCTGAGCAAGCTAGGGGAAGCAAGCCAGTAAGCAGTATTCCTCCATGGCTTCTGCATCCATGCCTGCCTCCAAGTTCCTGCCCTGTGTGAGTTCCTGTCCTGACTTCCTATGGTGATGAACAGCAATGTAGAAATGTAAGCTGAATAAACTCTTTCCTCTCCAACTTGCTTCTTGGTCATGATGTTTTATGTAGGAATACATTCCCTGACTAAGACACTGGAAGACTAGATTTTTGTCCTTCCTGGGTAGTGAGCTAGGTGGTTACATTTGACTTTTCTCTAAGGCAGGGGTCCCAAGTAGCTTATCCTTTACTTGAATACCCAGGCTTGAAGGGGGATACTACAAGAGGTGTTCCTGGCATGCTGGCCCTGGACAGGGGAGAAGACCCTTCATCGCCTCAGCACCTGTCCTTGGCTTCCTTGACAGTCCAGCTTCCCTGAGGCAGCCGGTGAATACCATCTGACAGAAACGACAACTGAGCCTCTCTGAGAAGTGGTAGCGCATGCCTTTAATTCAAGCCCTGGGGAGGCAGAGGCAGGTGAATCTCGGTGAGTTCTAGGCCAACCTGATCTACTAAGTGAGTTCCAGGACAGTCGAGGCTGCACAGAAAATCCCTGTCTCCAAGAAAGTAAAGAGACAAGAAAAGAAAATAGCCTCTGATATTGGGGGCTTCACGCAAGGTCAAATAGGCATCTAGAACCATCTGGAAGCAACTCTCGGAAGAGTCTACTGGGGATGTGCTGGGCAAAGACGTCATGTGATGACAGGTAGCTAAAGCCATCACAGCCCACAATTCTCCAAGTAAGGTCACCTCCCCTGCAAGGCCAAGTTGAGACAAGTTGACCAGGCAGGTGAGAGCACCCTGAGGTTCTTCTCTGGATGCCTCGTGCATCTATGTGCATAGGCATAGAACATCCTGTAGAGCAGTAGAGAAGACACATTTCTTAGGCTCCCAACAACTGCCTGTAGTCGAAGTCAGAGTCACAGGTCACAGTTCTCCAAAGACATGCATGCTGGGTAGCTTTGATCTCCAGAGCTGCTCGAGAATATAAGCTCATAGAGGGCACATCAAATGTGCCCGGCAAATGGTAGTGGCTAATCAATGTATGCTAAGAGACAGTGGTCTAGTTGGGTCCCAGAGATGGGTTCAAGGATCAAGGGTGCTCAGCAGAGATAAAGGCTTCCTGGATGGATCTCTAAACCTCTCCTACAGGATTTTGGATGCTGGGTCGGGTGAGATCACTGTACCGAAGCAGCGTGGGGAGAAATGGTAACACATAGTCAGAACTCAGGTCCCTAGCACCGAGCCTTTGAGTTCTTGAAGCCCTTGGGCCTGGGCCAATGTTCACCTGGGAGATATGGGACTGTGTCCTCTGGCTCTCGCCGTCACCCTCTGTCTTGTCGGTCAGCAGCCCCTGCACCTGGTACTCCAGCACGTAGCTGTCAATGAAGCGCTCCAGCTCCTCGATCTCCTGGGAGCGGCTGCTTCCCGCCTCTGAGGAGGCTGACGCTGCCGAGGAGTTCTCCATCCCTCCGACTCAGGGACCGGGGCCGGCAGCTGGGGAAGAGGACAGACAGACAGCCTCGGTGAGATGCTGCTGGAGGCCAGGACGATGCCCCGCTCGAGAAATACTCTTCAGTCTTAGAAGCAATTTGGTCTCCCAATCGCCAGAACCGTTAGTTGGTTGGTCGTTAGCATAAAGAATATGCTGACTTCCCACTATGACGAGAGGGAAACTGAGGCCCAGAGGAGGCACAGGTAACTTATCTAACTGCCTAGCACATTGACTTGTATGGTGCCTGGGTTAGTGCTCACAGAGAGCGGATGGTAAATCTAGACCAGCACCCAGGACTTATTGTCCAGCTTGACTTAAAATCCTGACTTTAAATCCACACAGAGCAAAATAGACCCTCCCCCCCCCAATCTAAGAATTGGAACATCCCAGATAGAAACACCCTTAAGAGAGACAATCCCTTCAAGAAATAGCTCCTAGAGAGAGGCTCTTCCCCTCTGGTCCCTAGACTATTGCATATATAGCTGTGGTCTGTGGGCCTCAGTTTATCAGCAGAATTCTATAACCTTGCTGTGGAGACGTGCTACATTAGTCTATAGGAATGAGGGGGTCTTTTACTGACAGAATGCTGAAACTTGGCGGGTTACCTATGTGACTGAGGCTGGGCCACACGTGCTGCTCTCCAGAAGAGCGTGGGCATCCCAGCAGCCCGCTGGCCCACTCGAGTTCAGCCTGACAGACATGGACAGCTCTACCTGGGATAAGCTGAGGAGTCTGCCAACAAAACTGTCACCGTAGTCTACAGGAGCACAAAACCCACACTGCCCTCTGCCACACCTTGTCCCCAGTAGTCACACTTCATCCATATCTGAAAAGCCAGAACCCTCCTCCCTTCCTGGATCCCCACCCCTTCCTTGCATGGACAGGGGGACTTCAGGCTCCGTGGTAAAGGATGTTAAGGCTTGTCTTATGTCCCTTTCATCACCTGGGAACCTGTGACCCTCCCCCCTCCTCCCAAGAAAAGTGCCATGTAACTTGTGCGATTGGCACATTTCATCAACAAAGCTACCTGGACCTTCTCCAGACCACCCCTTTGCAAAATGACAAAGCAGGTCTGAAGAACAGATGTAGACGCCTCACAGGCCGTGTAAAGATGCTCGGGGTGAGAGAGGCGAGGCCCTGAGCACTCAGTGGGAGGACTGGTGTCAACACGGACATTCCCAAGCACTCTTCTAGATCACCAATGTTTGCTAACAACCAAGAATCAGTGGAATGTTCACTTGTAGTACTGAAGCTCTGAGACCGTGTGTGTGGACTGGAGATGGAGAGAGTGAGGCCTGCAGGGTGGCAGGCTCCTGACTTACAGAACTGTGGGAGAGCAGACCCCCACAAGACCCAAAGGGGGTGGTCATTCTTCACATAGCAGTAGAAAGATGGTGGTGGCGACAGCAGGGGAGGGGCAGAGTAAGGGGGTTCAGGGGCTGGGCTGGGGTGGGGTGCTTGCCTGATGATGGCACTCTTTCAATCCCTCCTTTCCAAACCTAGACCCTCTTCCACTTATAGAATTCTACAGCAGCCACCTAGACACCAGCCTGGGTCTCTACAACTTCTGGCTTAATTGTGGTCTAGCAGGCAAAGGAGATCACACAGCCATGGCTTCAGGCATGGCTTTGAGATTCCTAATAATAACAATGTGAATGTTCACTGCACCAGTGTCACAGGCTGAGGCAGCCTTCTCAGCATAGATGCCCCCTCCCAATGCATGGCTTCTCCCTGCTCTCAGGCTGCAATCTTCTATACCCTGTCCATCAGCTACTTGTTCACTGTGTTTACAATATACATGGACATTTTTTTCAAATATACAACTCAATAGCTTTGAGTACAGCCACAATGTAATATAACTATGACAGCCAGCAGGAGGAAAAGCTTTGAGGCTGAATTTTGCTGTAAAGGCAGCAAAAGGGAGGGGGTTACCCTAAGGCTGCAGGCAGGGATGGGGCTGAAGCAGACATACCATGAAGTAGGGGTTAGGGGCTCTTGCAATCCCCAGAGAGAATGAAGGGTACATCTGTCTGTCTGGGAGAGGAGACAGCCCTGGCTGTGTGCTGAGATCACATTCCATCTGGGCCATATTCATGCTACAGCTACAGCGTGTCAGTGCCTGACTGCTTAAGATTAGAACTTTAAAACGCCCATCCTCTAATGTAAAGACACCCTCCCTACATTGCTGCCCCCTCCTTCAGACCCTCACGACCCAACTCTTGTTTTGCCCAATGTTGTTTGCAGCTTCCATAAAAAACCAGAACAAAGCATAGGAGTTCTGCTGAGGTATCTATCTTCCCCGCTTCCTCTGGTCCTACCTGGCTCTGAGCCCAGAGGCTCATAGGACCCTCCCTTGGTCTGCTGGCCTAGAGAAAAAGTTAACACTCCCATCACAGGGTACCCTGTGGGCCTTGAAACAATAAGGTAGTTTTCACTTTTCATTATCCTTCCACCCTCCACCTTCTCAGAGACAAAAGGTATTAGGTGCTGTAAATTTAGCCAATCCTTTTAAGAACAGACAGGCATTAGAGGCATTCCCCCTACCCTCCCCGCTCAGGGATGAGCTAGGTGACCTGCAGGTCAGGAGGCTTGACGGCTGGGAAACCTGTCATTCCAGCCCTGGGGAATCCATCTTTTTAGCCCCCTAAACTTCCTCAAGCTCATTCCCTCACCCCTTCAGCATATAACCCACCTATAAGCAGAGTTGCTGGACTTCACACAAAAAGCTATGAAGATCTCAAAGTCTACTTTCCTGGCTCAGGTTTTTGGCTTGAGCAACAACAAAGGGACTTAGCTCCCTCTGGATCCCAGGCAAGCTGCAAGGGAAGCCAGGAAAGCTGCAAGGGATCCTAGAAGTGAAGGGGGAGGGACAGCTTGATGCTCCAGGGCTCGAAGTTGGTGCTCTCCAGTCTGTGCTTGATCCCAGAAGGATGTCAACTCTGCCTCAGGGGAATGTCTCAGCTTTGAAGGCAGGGGATCCAACATGGGCTCACTGGTCTATTTTTGTTAATAACAATGCCCAAGACTTCATCCCAACTTTGCCCTCACCAATTCCTAGGAGGCCTGGTAACATGGAGTACCGAGCCCTTGGATTCCCTACCTGCAGTTTGTTCCGGGTGACCCTGTTACACATGTGCTGGCTGTTGTCATTACACGCTAGTTCCCAAGATCCCCTACTACACAGAGCCAGCTAGAACTGCTTCACCCAGAATACACAGTTGGGATGATAGTTCTCCTTTGTGACTTGCCAGGCAGACCTAGGCTAGTGTGATATATGTAAAGCCTGTGGGAAGAGAGAGGCTGGGCTGCCTGGGAGGGAAGATGCCCATGGTTGTCCAGAGGAAGCCATGGGAACCTTTTCCCTGCCAGGCCATCTCATCGGGTCTGTTCTCTAACCCCTCACAGATGACTCTGTAGGAAATACGATTTCCCAGGCAATCAATTCTTGATCCCTATTGTCTGGTTGCTACAGTCAGTGCTGGCCCAATGACTCAATATATTCATGTATGCCAGAGACACACAGGACAGTTCAGTGGAGGCCTGTGTGAACAGAAACTTTAAGTTCCCAACCCCTGAGAAGTGGGAAAGTTCAGAAACACAGCAGTGGAGTGGGTCTTCATAATCAGTGACATTTACTGCAGTAGGAGGTAGGACATCTATCATCCTCTGAATGGGGGCTCCCCTGCCTTACCAACCCCACTTTAACCCTTTGTTACCCTAACATTGGATAGGGTGTTATTCAGAATCCTGGTCTGTTATAGAACAAATGCTTGGTGCCATGATCACAGGATTAAAGAATGTGGAGCATTTGTGTACACCCCGGGCTTCTAGAACTTTTGTTCCACTTGTCCATGATGATGGATTTCTGGGGGGTGGGCAGGAAGGACCAAAAGAGAAGAAGCCTAGCAGACAGGCAGGGTGCTCCCCAAAACTCAGTGGGCACAGAGTCCCTACCGTGTTGTTACAATACGATCCAGATTCAGTAGATTGGAGCTGGAGAGCAAATTCTGAGGCTCTTTTTCCTTGAAACAGACTCACTACATACCCCAGGCTGGTCTTGAACTCCTGATCCTCTTGCCTCTGACTTTCAAATGTTGGGATTATGGGCATGCACCAACATGTCTTGTGGGAGTCTATGTTTCAATCCAAGCCTCCAAGTGTGTTTCTTTCTTTCTTTTTTTTTTTTTTTTTTTT
>NW_022196895.1:71519375-71552693 GCF_008632895.1 Mastomys coucha
AACTCAGAAATCCACCTGCCTCTGCCTCCCAAGTGCTGGGATTAAAGGCGTACACCACCACCACCCGGCCCAAGTGTGTTTCTCAAGAGAGAAACATCAGAGCAGCAGCTGGGTCCAGGGCAACTGGGGAAGGGGACTGCACTCGGGCAGGCTCTGTAGGGACAGTCCCTGCATTATTTCTGGATATCCCTACTGTACATACAGGCATGCCTTCCCTTCAAATTCTCGAGGACCACAGGGGCCTCCACTTGCATCTGACATTGACCACCCCCCTTGGCTCAAGCACGCGATGCCTCTGACACCTTCTTATTCTCCCTGATCCTGTTACTCAGCCTGGGCTGTTCTTGAAATATTTATGGGTCTTTATCTTGCCTGGACAAGATGGCAAGATCTTGAGATGCTGCTGTATTTTATATCTGTCTCCATCCCAAGTTCAGGCCTTCCACACACTCTAGTGTGGGCTTCAGGACCAGCTTCCATAGTTCTCCTGCCCATGGCCACTGAGATCCCCAGTTCTCCCTAGTTCCCTCCAGTTCCTAGAGCATCAAACATAGGATGCTGGGATCCTCGTGTCCAATATCTTCCTCCCAATCCACAGCTTGACATCTTCCTATAATGTCCCTCAAGACTATCTATTCCAACTAAGGAGTCCTATCACTTGTTGAGCATTGTGCCCTACAGGTGCCCTACAGGATGTGGAGGTCAGGTACAGCTGACCAAAGCTGCGCAGGGTCTCTAGCCAGCCAAGTGAATCACACTCTTGTTAGAGTCAGACTGTTTCCTTACTGCCTCTGTTCTCGGGATGGGAGCATATAAAGGGTATGGGATCTGGCTGTACCACTGGCTAGCTCAATGCCTACTACATACATAACTCTAGGCTATCCCTAGCCTGTCTGCTTGTCTGTAAACCACGCTGATGAACATATATCTCATAAGGAGCTGCAAGGATGAAGCACAATGATGCATGAGAGAGGGGCTCAGCATACCCAGGTACACAGCAAGCCCTCATTTATTTGCTGGACCTCATGGCCATCTCCGCTCTCCCTTACTCTGCTTCTGCACTCTCTCTTGCCTCTGCCCCTTTGAACTACACCCTGTGTTTGGGTAAAGTTTCCAGGAATATCTCCTCCATGCAGCTCTCTACTTGGCTACTGCTGCCAGGGAGCACTCCTTAAGGGCTCACCATCTTAAATTCCCCATGCCTCGACTGAGCCTTAAGTCTGATCCTGCGTTACAAGTCTGGGGTACCCTCAGTTCTGCCATGTTGCATAGACTCAAGAGGACCCAGTCTCTTTCCTCCCTTCACTCCAGGTAGATGGCTTGGCCCCACCACTGGCTCTCTTCAAAAGCCTCTGGATTTACTCTCTAAGAAAAAGGATGTTAGGATAGGGCAGAGAGATCAAATGTGTCCTGCTGTGAACCCAGCAGGGCACTTCAGGTTAAGGCCTGAAAGCTCTAAATGTAGTAGCCCCAGTGCCCAGTCCCTTCTTAAGTAACAGTCCCTCTCCAGTGTCCCTCCTGGAGTAACCACAGCCCCCAGCCAGCTCTCTTTGTCTCTGCAACATCTTAGCAGTGGTTCTGGCCCCTGGGTCTCAGTGGGGCTACAACACACAGGATGGCCCGCTGGTCCTCAGCATCTAGAGGCCACACTAAAGGCAGAGCCAAGAACACAGTACACATTCCCCTCTCCTCAAGCTGTCCTCTTGAAAGTCACCTGGACCCTCGGCTCACAGTGGCTCACTGGGTCCACTGGCCTCTGCACAGGCACACATTTTTTTTTTTTTTTTAATCTATTGCTGTGACAAGACACCTTGACCAAAGCAACTTCTAGAAGGAAGAGCTTATTAGGGCTTACTGTTCTGGAAGGGAAAGGATCTACTCCCATGAAGAGCAAGTGTCAAGTGTGGCAGCTGGAGCTGCAAGATGGAGATGAGAGCTCACAAGGTGAACTGCAGCAGGACACAAAGTGAACGAGAGATTGTGAAGTTCTTTTCTCTCTCTCAAAACCCTCCTCCAAGGCCATACTTCCGTCAACAAGGCCATACTTCCTCAGCCTTCCCAAACAGCTCTTCCAACTGGGGACCAAGGTTTCATATGCCAGAGGCTACGGGGGGACGTTCTCACTTAAACCACTATACACACCACCCCTCAGATGACAAATTCATCATGCACACAAGCGCAGCCACAAAACAGAGCCACCAGCAGCTCTTGGCCATCTTTAAACTATGATGTGTTTTATCTGACCGAGGGCTTAAAAAAATATTTGAGTGAATATCTACAAATCAAAAGAGCTCATGCAAATATCCACATTTCTGGCTTTTCAGAAGATCAGTCAACTCTGGCCCACCTTCTCATACTTTAACAGTCCACTGGTATGAAGGAGTATTGGTCCAGTAAGATCACAGTCAACCCATAGCTTGCATAGACCTGAGACCCCCTTGATACCTCCCCATTGCCCACAGCCATCACACACAAGGTTCCCCTCACCCACATGTTGCATGCCTGCACCTCCAGGTATCCAAGCATGACAGCATCCAGTGAGAGAGTAAAAACGGGTCGCCTATGAGCACAAAAATGAGTGTGGTCAGACAGCTCAGATGGAGGCCAGCCTCTCTTCTTCTGGGTAGCTTTTATGTATCTTATACAATGTCCAGGCCCATTGGACAACTGAGGGCATCCCATGCCCAATCCATCCCCAGTGTGGCCATGATGCGTCCTGGATTCTCTGTGAGCCCTGAAGAGATGACGTGGCAGGAACCTTGGATCCTGGATTCCTGAGCTGGCCTCTAGGCCGAGAGCCAGCACACACATGCTATCTCTATAACTCCTACATACTAACCACAGCTGGCCTTTGAAAGCAAGTCCTCAATAGTGTGTCCTTCAAAGACGGCATGGCTTGCAAGCCATTTTCCCCTCTATAAGACTATACTTACTTCAAATAGACTTCATAAATGCTCCTGGAACATGGAAAGTAATAAACACCAAATTAACAAGCATTTACCTTAGGCCAGACTCTGCGCGACAATAATTTAATCTGCAAGACAGCACCACAATGCAGAAAGCATTCTTGTCCCTACTGCACAAAGAGGTAACTGAGGCAGGTAGGGAGTGGCCAAAGACCACTTGGTTCACAATAGGCCGAGTCAGGACAGAGACCCATACAGAACTGCTCCAGAATGTGACTATTCTAACTAGAAAAGAGGGACTCAAGAATGCCACTTATTCCTCACTCTGACCCTTGCTCAGGGCCAGAGCTAGAC
Source organism: Mastomys coucha (assembly GCF_008632895.1). NCBI lineage: Eukaryota > Metazoa > Chordata > Mammalia > Rodentia > Muridae > Mastomys > Mastomys coucha. Next base: position 71,522,636 of record NW_022196895.1, read on the forward strand.
CCTCTGGAGAGGGCTTTGGAGCAAGATCCAAGACAAGGCTTTGGGCCCTGCATAGGTGACAGAGTAAACTGTCACCAGGTAGGTGGTCAGGGTCATCCCTGGATTCCTGGGAGGTGGTCCAGGTCTTCTGCCTTCCTGCGGGGGATGGGGGGGGGCGCTACACAGCTTAGTACAGACCAGATCAGTGAGCTCTTAATAACGCTGTGCCTGCAGGCAGGGAGAGCAGGCATGCTGCCTCTGTTTTAAAAGAGGAACCCCTGGAACTGGGACAGTCTGTCCGCCTGGACAGGGCAGGGTAATAACACAGGATCCAGCTCTCGGCATTTGCAACATCATTGAGTCTAACTCTACAACATAAGCTGATGAATGAATCAGTGGGTGTTCAGGTTGATCTGTGACAAGCCAAGGACCCAGATGGGTAAAGGAATAATCTGGGATAGAAGTTCTTATGAACTATAAAGACTTCCTCCTGAGAGAGGGTAGGAGAATTGAACTCTCCCACAGATCACAAACATCACAAGCTACATTGCATGTCTTGTAAAGAGAGTGTTTAGGATTTGGTTTTTTGGTTAAAAGTTTTTTGCTTATTTGTTTGTTTGTCTGGTGCACGTATGCATGTGCGGAGGAGTGTCTATGTCTATGTCTAAGTACAAAGGCTAGAAATGGGCACCGACGTCCTCTATCACTCTCAGCCTATTCTCTGAGTCAGGATCTCTCCTTGAATAGCATTTTCTCTTCTAGGCTGGAAGCCAGCAAGCCCTAGCAAACCTCCTCACATTCCAGGTGAAGAAATAGCACAGAGCTGGGCTATGACAGACATAACTCAGGGTCTGGATTCAGCCACTGGATTCCTGGATTCCTTTCCACACCCTCAGGCTGCCTCAGCGGGCAAGCATTTGAATCCCTCTACCCCAACAATGTTTTTCTTTTTAGATCCACAGCAGGCTTTGAAAGTGACTACAAGACAGGCTGACAAGGTACTATGCACTCTTGTGTGTTCAGTAGGACCATGTGCCCAGGTAATGGGAAAGTTCGTTCCAAAGCTGTCCCCTAGACCGGCTGAGACATGCAAGTGACAAATGATATGGAGAGCTATCGTCTATAGCTGCCTGAGACAGCAGTCCCATGCAAGGCTCCCTTGACTGGCAGGTCACAGTTGTGTGTCAGACTAACAGGAGGCCACTAGTTGTTCCCTGGTACTCTCACAGTTCTCCCCTGGGAGAATCCTCAGTACATCATCTACATATTGACTAGCGACATCTTTGCTGAATGGGACCTCAGCAGTCATTGAGCCTGGTGTATCCGTTCAGAGCCCATGGGTTCAGAAGAGATCTATCTATCGTCTTGTTGGTCGTTGGTAAGATGGTAGTTAACACACAGTTCTTCTGTAAGCCTGGAACCGCAGCTATACCCTCTCAGTGCTCCCCACCCTTCCCCCCCCCGACCTCTGCTACCCTTGACAGGGCTTGAAGCACTCTTGGCGAGGGTAGATTTTAGTTCAATAAAGCTAAGACGCTCCTACAGGCAGGGCTGAAGTCTGAAGGATGGTCCTCCCAACCAGATCATATCTGTCCAACATTTTGACCAGTGCCTGCGGGAACACCTCATCTGTTGGCCAAGAGTGAGGAAGCGACTCTTTGATTTCAGCAAGATTCTCCATCTCCCCAGGGATGTGCCTGTGTAGGAAATGTCATTGATATGGGACAAGCTGCCCTGGGACTGATGCCACAGGAAGCCACTTGGACTGGTCAGGAAGCTCAGTGGCAAGGAGAGATCTAGTTACTCTGTAAAAAGAGAAGAGTAGATATGCCTACCTTGTCTGGCACCATCCAGGGGAGAGGGTGGATGGCTAATAAAACACTCCACATTCCAGGCTGGGGTGCAGTGACGGGTTATGACAAGACTGGGGACACTGAGCTGTTAGAACTCAAGGGAGCTCTTGGCTCTGGTCCTACCCGTAAATATCTGTCGCTGCTTCATGGTCTGCTGGGCAACATCTAGACCCCCAGGCTACCACAGTGAATGGGCATGGCTCTGTCCTTCAGAGTGGCAAGAGGAAGCCAAAGCGTCCAGAACATGGCACCAAAACCTGTCTAGAGCCTGGGGACACTTGGCTAGGTGGGGCTCTTCCTGTGTGACCCTCTGTAAGTTCTGCTCTCAGTCTTCCTTATAAAAAGGGACACTGAGGCAGACTGCACACAGAGAGAAGCCATGTTCAGAGGAAGGCAGACAGGTGACATCTGGAAGGCAGAGGACAGCCAGGCATGGGTGGCTGGTGCGTCCTTGTGATCCTGACCTGAGCAGGCAGTGGCGGGAGGATCCTGGGTTCCAGGCCAGGCTGAGGCACACAGTGAGACCCTGCTGAAAGCAAAGCAGGAAGGCAGGGCACACTGAAGTTGGCCACAGAAGCACCAGAAGCACCAGAGCGCAGACTCCTACTCCCACTGCCAGAAGGATCCGGCTCTGCCCACATTTGACCTCCGTCACTGAGAAACCATAAGCGGCGGTTGTTTAAGCTAAATGTTGTCCTTTGTTACTGCAACTCCAGCAAACAAACACCATCTGTGCACAACATACGTGCACATTCTGACCACAGCAATAGTTCCTATGTGGCCCAAACAGGCACCGAACCAGAAATCAACACTGCAAGCTACCCAGAGGCACGCCAGTGCTTCCTTTGGGCGGGTATCCTGTGCCCTTTACTTTAAAGATCCCTGGTTTTAGGAAGTAGAGTTGGTGCTAACCACGCATGGTTCTCCTTAGGGTTACATGAAATTCTTAAGCTCATCTCGGGGTGTGCTGCTACTGCCTCCCAGGACCTAATACACCAACTCAGCTAACCGTTGGCCAGGTAGGGAAGGGCCTCCAAGAGGAGGAGAAGTCTCCACCATCCACAGAAAACAAGCCCGTACAGGGGCTCAGATAAAACCCACCTTGGATAGGCAAAAGTACAGCAATCCACATGGACCTGTGGGTTCCAGGTCCACCAGCCCCGTCTAGGTGAGGAGAGCAGGTCGGAGCCTGGGTGAGGGAGGAGACAGGCGGAAAGGAGCAGTCTAGAATGCAAGAGGGCTCATTTCACAATTTACAGGCCTGACTTGTAAACTACCTGCTGCATAACTGCCATTCCATAGACGGCCACACTGTAGCCTCGGTCCACTGGAAGCTGGCAGTTTCCAGGGGTGGCAATGTGGGACATAGTCTCCAACTGTGGCATCCTGGGTAAGCAGCTCAGCTATGGGAGTTATAGAGCCCAGGTAAGAAAATAAAGGCCTTTCTTGTCCTAAATAAGAACTTTAAACTGCGCTTGATGCCCTGTATGTGAGAATGCACATGCGCCTATATGTGGTGTGTGTGCTGGTGTGAATGCGTACACATGTGTGAATGTGTGTGTGTGGATGCATGTTTGTATATGTGTAACATGTGTGTGTGTGTGTGTATGTTTGTGTGTGTGTGTGTGTGTGTGTAGCAATACAAGGAGACTCCCTGTGTGTGTGTGTGTGTGTATGTGTGTGTTTGTGTGTGTATATATGTAGCAATACAAGGTGATTCCCTGTGTGTGTGTGTGTGTATTAGTGTGTGTGTGCGTGTAGCAATACAAGGTGACTCCTTGTGTGTGTGTGTGTGTGTGTATGTGTGTGCACGTGTAGCAACACAAGGAGACTCCCTAAGCCTGCCTGGGTTCTCTGGTCCAAATACACTGCCCAGCACACAGTTCAGGAAGGGAAGGCAGGTGTACCTGGTTAGAAGATGGAGCCGTCGACACAGCACATACGTGCTTCTGGGCCATGTCAAATGATTGGTAGTAAATGGTGGTTTCTAGAAGCATCTGCTACAGGGTGTTTAACTAAATATCAGCTATTCAGAAAAAGAACTGAGTATGCTGTTAGCTGTACTAGGCCTGGGCACACCGGAAGCTGAAACCCACCTCTGGTTCCCTCACCTCTGCTGATGATTGCCTTCACTGTACACTCTGTCTACCTAGACAGGAGGACAAACATTTTTTTCTTTTTTAACCTCCTACAGTTGCAGAATATGGAAATAAATCTACACTAGAACTATATTTTGACTTATGCCTGAGTAGTCAGTAGTATACTTCTGGCAACATGTTAAGAAAATACTAATACCAAAAAGGGATGCCAACAGCCAAGGTTGCATGGCTTCGCCAGAGCCCTTTCAAATGTACTGTCAACTTGCCCTTTGCTTCCGGTCTTCCAGGGGACTCCTGCAGCCGCACTGGATTCCCTGCTCATCATTGATGGGTTCCCGTACACTTCCGCTCGTGGCATACTGACCCAAGAAACTTCCTCCAGAGCTCCTTCAGAGCTTCCAGCTTCCAGCTTCCATTGGCACACAATGTCATTGGCTCTGGCCACTGAGAATTCCCAGGTGGGAGGGACAGCTAAGAACCTCAGGAGGGCATCTGTGACTATAGCTCACTCCTCAAGGGGCAGGTTATGGCCAGGCCTCAGAGGGGTCAACCCGCCTGGCTGTGGCCCCATTTGCTTCAGGGCCACTCAGACTCCACACCCCCCAGCCCCCAATGTCCCCATTGCCCCATCCACACAGGCAGCCGATCAAGAGTAGCCCCAGGGATCTGGGCCACTCAGACCTCCCACCCACTACCCACCCCGCCCCCAATGTCCCCATTGCCCCATCCACACAGGCAGCCGATCAAGAGTAGCCCCAGGGATCTGGTGCCTTTCTTTTGTTTCCTAACCCTGGGGCCCAGAGCCAAGCGAGTGTGTGAGCTGTGAACAGCAGACTTGGGCTCTGCTGTGCTGACAGCTTCATCGGGCTGGTGTCACCTGCTAATTGCCTTTCCTCAGCACCACAAGCCCTTTTTGTCCCTCCAACTGTAACAGTGATGAGAACTGCCTGTCACAAGGGCTGGAGGCTCAGGCCCCAGTGCTTCCAATCTATGGCCGTACTGATCGGTTGCTCTTACTTCAGGCTCAGTCCAGCCTCTGTACTTGGTTCTGGTCCACATGGACACAGAACTCAGGGATAATTTCCAAATCACCCCGGGGAGTTTGCTGCCTGGCAGCTGGAGGGCTTTACGGCTATTTATTCACTGGCACCTAGGCTAACAGGGCAAGAAGGAGCATAGCTCTTTTTAGCCCACATGGAGAGGAGCACCATAGGAATCTAGAAGGAGCACCACACCTAGAGGGAGCACCACACCTAGAGGAAGCACCAAATCCAGAGGGAGCACTAAATCCAGAGGGAGCACCGAATCCAGAGGGAGCACCGAATCCAGAGGGAGCACTGAATCCAGAGGGAGCACCAAATCCAGAGGGAGCACTGACCACTTGCCTTCTTCCCTGACTTTATATGGGGGAGCAAACAAAGTGATGAGCACCAGGCACCAGTGGCAAAGTAGTATCCTTTAAATTGCCCGCCCTCATTCTATGTTACTGGCCAGGCTCCCCTGGGAAGAGACTGGTGTTCATACTATGATGTTAATGTAAGTTTCAACATGGGAGGCAACGGATAAAGACCGGCACAAGTCAACGCAACCTGAAGACGGTACAGGAAGGAAGCAAGACAACTGGAAAGGAGTTCTGTCGTTTCCGGTGTCGGTGCTGCCAGGGCGCTCTTCTAGGTTAGGGCTGGGGCCTGGAGGATCCCTGCACTGGCCATAACACAGATACCTGGCACTGCTTCCAGGGAAAGCCAGAGGCGTGGCCTCTAGAGACTTGGATCTAAGGGCTCTACTATGAGTTAACTGTGACCTTAGGCAAGGGGTTGCTTTACGCCATCCTTGTTTCCATCTCTGCAAGAAAAGGGAATCCTGGATCCTCCCAGATCCCTTTGCAGTTCAAGTCTTCTAACTCCGAGCCATCAGTTCCCTTCCCTGCTGCCCCATGGTCCGTGGATGGGCAGGTCGGGGGAGGTAGGCTCCAGTTAGGCCTCATGGCCTGGCTGTGCAGCAGGCTGTCCTGGCTGGGGGCCAGAGCTCCACCATTTCTGGTTCGGCTGCGGCATCATCGCAGGAAGAGTAGATGCCAGGCTAAATATGGAGCCTCCGACCCAGGCTTCTCCCACCTGCAGGCCTGGGCCCAAACCTCTGCAGCTGTCGACCGCAGCGCTGCCTTCCAGCCACTCCAAATGCTGACTCAGAAACTCTACGTACAGCCAAAAAAGCCAGGTGGGTCAGGAGGGCCAGAGCAACAAAGAACTTCCAGAGGCCTCACAATCCAGCAGAGTGAGGCACTCTCCTCTAACAGGAAATAGAAGCATGGCTGTCAGCTCAACGGCTCAGAAGGGAAGAAACAGCAGCCTGCGAGCGGGCCACAAGGGGACGGGGGCCACAAGGGAACGGGGGCCACAAGGGGACGGGGTCAATCTTAAATTGGGAAAGTCGCCTCCATGAGGCAGAGCATGTAGGATGAGATACGAGAGAGATTCTACTCTTTAAAGATGACCACGTGACTTTGAACCTTACGCCCACCCAGACAATAGAGAAGCTTCCCAGTACTGGGAATACGGAATCGAGTCCAGTCAGAGTTTCTGATCTACGGACTCAGTCTATCTAGCCCAAGGGACATGGTGTGAGCCCCATTCCCCTCACCCCAACTCTTGTCACTAATGCAGTGGCATCTACCACGCTGCAGGAGGCTCACCTGTGTCCCCCCAAAGATGTACTTGAGCTTTGGCTGCAGACGACCTGGTTTGATAGGGTCATGCTCAGGCTTAGGGCAGGCCTGAGAAGGGGAGAATCTGGACATGGGTACAGAGAGAGAAGCCCATGGGAAGGTGGGAATGTAGAAAAGAGATGCATCTTCACCAGTAGAATGCAGCCCCAGAGCATTGTGGGAGTGTACAGAGCACATCAGAGAGAAAGAGTGCCAGCTCCCCATTTATACTGAAGCGCAGGGATGGGAGAAACAGTAAGAGAGATGACGCAAACGGATCTTGGTGAGCCTGCTTTCTCCACCAGCAGGGAGAGGATCAGGGAGTGGTCAGAGGAGGGACAGTGGCTCTGGAGGGATCCCCTCACAGGCAGGGCTTCTCCTGGCTTTAAACCTGAAACAAAGGTTACTCTGGGGATTGAGGAGGCAGAGGATGCAGCCTGAGGCCAGGCAGAGGAACCAAAAGCTGCTCAAACTGGGGGAGGGAACCAAGGAAAGAGAAGGGGCAGAGAGGGCCGGAGGGTCCTGGTTAGAGTTACTACATGGGCAGGTACCATGAGGTTTTAAAAAAACAAAAACCATAAAATGAGCCCCAGCATGGTTCAGGAGCTAACAGGTGACAAGAGTGACCCGGCAGGGAGTGTGGACTGGAATCACGAACTGGATTTAGGAGCTCTATTCTTTTCCGACAGAGGTGCAGCTGTCCGGAGGTGGTGGTGAGAGCACCAGGGCCCAGGAACAGAGCAGCTGAGGGAAAAGTCTGGCCTAGGACTTCCAAAGTCCCCAGCGTTGACGGGCCATGAACGGGGTCCCTGGAGAGCATGGTGACCACAAAGATCTGGGAGAGCAGGGAGATGTGGAGTTAGGGTCACTCTTGCTGTGATGAAACACCATGACCAAAAGCAAGCTGGGAAGGAAAGGGTGTGTCCTCTGATGTGGTCTATTACTTAAGGAGATCAGGGCAGGAGCTCACCCAGGGAAGGATCCTGGAGGCAGGAGCTGATGAAGAGGCCATGGGGCTGGGGGGTGCTTACTGGCTTACTCAGCCTGCTTTCTTATAGAACCCAGGACCAACCAGCCCTTCCCTCAGTCTTAATTATAAAATGTGTTATATACACACACATACATCCACACACACACATACACATAGCTAAAGCTTAGATTGGCAGATATTTCAAGCCAAGAATGGTTTAGGTCACAGCCTCTCCTTTTGCCGGGAAGTCAGGTGGACAGCCAAAGTCATTCACTAAGGACATGGCCAGGACCAGAAGCCACACCTCCTAATGAACCCCCAGCTCCTGTTGTTACCACACGCTCCTGGGCAAGTCAAACTGATGTCAACAGCCACAGATCCCATCCTGAGCCCAGCGGGAGTGGGAGGCTCCGCTGTGCGACTATCTGCAGTGGCATGGCGGTTATAGTTTTGCAAGCGTCTCAGCTCTGCTTTACAGACTCACAGGTTATCTACCTCCCCGTGGTTGTGCTATGACTTCCATCTGGAAAGGTCTCCAGAGGCCATGGTTGGTGCTTTGAGGGAGATATTGGGATGGCTAGGAGAGAGGGCATAGTGTGTGTGTGTGTGTGTGTGTGTGTGTGTGTGTGTGTGTGTGTGTAGGGGGGGTGTTAGGGCCTTGGGTCATTTGAAAGGGATCATGAAATGTTGGTCTCTTCGCTCTCTTTTTGCATCAGGAATTATTTCACCACATGTCCCATCGTGACACTGTGGCTTCAGGGATACCCAAAGGCAACAGGGCCAACTGATCACAGACTAACGCCTCCCTAACTGTCAGCCAAATAATATTTTTTTAAAATAAGTGAATTATCTCAGGCATGGATTACAGTAACAGAGGGCGTGCTAACACAGGTGATGTGCTAGCTGTGTGGGCCACACGGGCGCTCAGCTGTGCTTGAGAGGCTGCTAAGGGAGGCAGGCAAACTGAACCCCAGCACGCGCCACCTGCTGTATCCTACATTAGAAATGAAGTCGTGTCCACTGGAGCCACTGCCTTTCCTGCCCACAGTGGCCGGCTTCACTCTGGAGTTAATTCGCTCCAAACCTCAGACTCCGGAGCAAGATCATTCTTTTCTTCTAAACTGCAAAGAGAGGGCTCAAGCTTCCAATAAAGACTCTAATTAAAATAAAAGGGGGGGAAATTTACATAAATATTTTCACAAAAGGGTAAGAAATAAATTTGCACAGAGGAACAGTTTAGAGCAAGCTGGCCAGTCACCAAAGAAAGGCGGCAGGGGACAGTGGCACCTTTATCACCGCTGGATGAGCAGCCAGGAGTGCAGACCCAGGAGGAAGGAAACACAGTTTTCCCTTTGGAACACGAGTGAAAGCAGGCCAAGTGGCCTGTTTTTTGCATGGCCTGAGTGAAACAACTGTTTAAAAAACTATTTGAACACATGTGTTCTCTCCCTACACTAACCTATGCGAACATGCTTGGCCAACTGTCTCCAAGTTGCCCCAGGACAGGTGTCGGTCGGCTGACTCCTGACTTCTCAGGAAAAGCCACACTGACACATCGCAGAGATCTGAGGCAGAGGGTGTTTACTTTCTGACTCAACTGTGAAGAGTTGTGTCCGTGACACAGGAAAGGAAAGTACAGAAAATTGTGTGATCCTGTTACAGGGCATCCACATGCAGAGGAATTCTCGCTGGTCATGACAGAGCCCTTAGGAACCTTGGCAGGCCAGCTGCTCGACCGCTGTGAGCCTAGGTGCCACCTGGGAGGCGAGGCAAGCAATCCTAACCCCTTGGCACTGAGGCATAGGCTCTCTCTTGCCTGGAGGCCACATCTCTAGGATGACACAGTCCCAACTAAGGATGGGACGATAATCCCACAGGCCCCTGTCCTCAGCTTTGTGTTAGTCTAGAGTCCCCCAAAGAGGGCTTGGGGAATGGGCGCCTGCCTGAGTCTGAAGTGGGCAGAGGACTGGTGTGATCCACAGCAGCTCATTCCGTTGAGGGAAGATGTGGGCTCTGATGTCCAGGTTGTGTCCCCTCCTCCAACTCAGCCACACACAATGCGTTAAGTCCTTGGTGTGACTCCTAATGTCACACAGAAGCATCTTAAAACTCTTTGAAGCCAAGACAGGCCAGGAGGGAGACAGCATTACTTCAGAGATTCAGGGACAGGGTGAAACAGAGGCCCAGCCAGCTCCTTCCTTAAGGTAGCGTGCTTATCTCCATCTTTAAAATGCTTTCTGTGTTCTGTTTCCACATCACTGTTAGCCTCTACACAGAGTTTTCCCAGGCAATCTTCCACAAGTGTAGACAATCTAAAATACTCCCTTTCTGTCCTGGGGCTTGATCTGCCCTGGCCTGTGAAGAGGCTCTGGTCTTGGACTTGGGGCCCCAACTCATTTCTCCCACTTCCCTCCACAGGCTCCAGGCTTCAGAGAACACAGCCATAGAGGGCCACAGGAAGTGAGTTTCATCTCACAGGACTCTGTGCACAGCAGCCTTTTAGGCCCACAGTGGCCTCCAGGTGTGGAGTTAAGCTTTATTTTGATTTCCTCCATGGTGACACAGGTGGAAAGCATTTGCCTAAATCCCCCAGGCCATGCGCATACACTCCCTGTCATCTAGTCTATCTAGATGCTTCTTGAGAGAAGTACGGTTGATACAGGTTGAGATTCAATAAGCATATACAGTGGGATCTGCAAATAAAATCACACAGAAGAACAGCGGAGACGGCCAGAGATCGGGAATCTGGGAGGGAACTCAGGTTACCACAGAGGCCTACAGTGAAATCATTTTAAGTGCTGGGTCAATGTGGACAGACCTGGACAGGTCACTGGCCTCTCTGGGTATTGCTATCCTTAGTTAATAAATGCACCAGGAATGTGCATTCACCAGGAAGTGAGCGTAAGAAAGCTATAGGCTGGACTCTTGTTGAACTATGCACACCTGAGTTACAGGAACCTACTTTTTGATGAAGGTCTCTGGCTGACAGCAATGGTCAGGATCCAGGCCAGTATTTGGCAACTCTGACAGTGTATTCTGGCCTGCAATGTGAACAGTGCCTGGTTCCACACAGGAAGAATAACATACAGCTGGGAGAGCAGTGTAAATAAACAGGCTGGATAGGACAGGATAGAGTGACAGACACATTTAGGCTTAGACTCTCTCCAAGTAGAGCCTGAATCCAGCCTTGTGTCCCCAAAGTGTGGCCACATGTACATCTGTGCAGCTTGTGTAGGGCTCAGAAACATCCTGGGCATATTGTTAAGCCAGTGTCCTTGTGCAGCCCCCTCAACTAGGGTAGGGGAACAGCAAAAGCCTGTTTTCTAAATCCACCCACTACGACAAGGGGTGCGTTTTCCTCCGTCTCCTCAAAATTCTGGGGGGATGAATCCCAACAGACTGGGAAATCCTTGCCTTCTTTCTACAAAGCATGTGGTTTCAGCCCGGGCTCCCTATACATCAGAGAAGGGGAGACTTAGCAAGCAAGGTGCTCTTTATCTACCTCATACCATCACCCTTAGCACCATCTCCAGGCTCCCTGTACCCTGCCTACCTAGGCCTCAAATATCTCCTGCCCCTCCAGGCCTGGATCAGGCCACGCTGCCCACTCAGCCTCTCACTGTTCAGCTGTCCCTCGTTAACACTGTCTACGAGACCGCCCAGCTTCCGGATAGACGGGTGGGTCCTTCCTCCCTTCGATGGGCTGTGGAGGGCAGATAGGGATGAGTCAGGCATATCTGGAGCCTTCGCAGACCTGCTGACCTTGTTTGAAGATGATTAAAACACTAATTACAATACAGCGTGAGTAAGTAAGGCATGTGCAGCAGAGGGGATGCTGTCTGTTAATTACAAGCCTACTATGGTGCTCTCTAAAAATAGTGCAGCTCCCTCCCCTGTCAGTCTAGGGACCTGAGACTAATGCTAGCCGAACTCGGGCTCTCCCGGGTCTGTTGTCACCCGTACACCTCCACGTAGATCAGAGACTTAAACACCTCACAGTTTGTAAATGGAGCAATCAGGGCTGGCCCTGAAGTTGGGTCCTGTCTCACCCTTCAGAAGGCCTGAGAATCTCTCAGGGTCACCCCCCAAGCCCCATCCCCCAGGGCCAGATGAAGAGCCACATGTACTCATGTCTAAAAGTGACACATGGCCAGCTTTTCTTGAGAGTCCAGAGCACGAGGTTTGGGTCCAAACAGGCTCTGCCCTTTAGTGAATACGCCACACCAGACAAACGGCTTCTCTGCCTCAGTTCTTCTATCTGTGAAATGAGGCCAAGCCCATGGGATTGATTCAGAGTGTTGATTGAAAGACCAGGCAAGCTGGGGGTACACTAATCGCCTTCAGCACTCAGGAATACCCCACATTAGTGCCAGTCCCCCCAACTCCATCCCCTCTGCTGCCACATGTTGATTTCACCTATGAGTCCCTCTAAGAGATCAGTCTGTGCGGAGATGCACAGAGAGTGGGTCGATGACCTCATGTGGGTCAGAAACTCATGAGCCAAAGGGACAACCTTGAGGCGGGAGCATCCCGGGTGGGAGAGTCGGCAGGGTACACATCATAATGATAGCATTAGTGCCTTTGTCCTGGAGGCTGTGGTTAGGTGCCCAGAATGTCCTGTGTAAATGACTCTCCTGTTTTCTCATTGGCCCCAATTCACGTGCTGCAGCTCCCAGCCCTGCTGCCTAGCTAAGCCTCCACCCTGGGACCACAGGACTCCCCCTCACACAGACCTCCGGTATGGCCATTTCTTTTCTGGCTGCACCCTCTCTTCCACAGTACCACAGAGACCAAGTCACACAGGAAGTACCTAAGAGAAGACAGCAGAGACTTCTCTCTCCCAAAAGGCCTCCTCGCTCCCTCCACCCACCCACCCACCCAACCCTTCCTTCAGAGCTCGCATATCCCCCTCAGACGCAAAGTTGTCCCTGCTTTAGTTCACATGACCCGCGGCTATTTCTCTTTGCCTAAAAGCCTCCAACACTGACTTTTACCTCTTCCTTTTGTACTAGCTTAGCCATACCTTTCCTGTGTGAGCCAAACTCCTCCCTGGAGCCGACAGCCCCACTCCGGGGAAGGTACTAACACCATCCAAGTGCCAGGAGCATAGGAAGACTCAGTAGTCACGTTCAAGGGGAAGATGATGCCCACACTAGCCTTCAAGCTCTTTAAAGAGACAAACCATAGGGATCAGAACCCCTCTAGTCTCTGGTTCTTGGCCTCTTTAGCAGCATGAGGTACGGGTTCCATCTCATGAAGTAAGCCTTAAGTCCAACATTTAAAAACTGGTTGGCTACTCCCATAACACTTGGGCCACCGTTACACCAGTGCGTCTTGCTGATGGGCCTTTTCTGTTGTAGTCTTGCCAGTAGCCTATAATTTTGGGGAGGGTTCCATGGAACCCCTCTGACCAACAATTCAACAAAATATAGCTCATTGCTGGCACTGGAGGCTTTACTTGGTGGCATAAGATGTCTAGGTGGGGCATTGTCTCCCCTAATATACTGACACCATTTAAATTCCTTCCTATGGGGGCTGGCGAGATGGCTCAGTGGGTAAGAGCACTGACTGCTCTTCCGAAGGTCCTGAATTCGGATCCCAGCAACCACATGGTGGCTCACTACCACCCGTAATGAGATCGGACGCCCTCTTCTGGTCTGTCTGAAGACAGCTACAGTGAATTATGCAGGAGCGAGGGGGGCCGGAGAGCAGCCACACACATGATGGCTCATGGCCATCTGTACAGCCACAGGGTACTCATACACATAAAATAAATAAAATAAATCTTAAAAAAAATTCCTTCGTATGTATTTTAGAAGCTTCTAAGTAGTAAGTGGCCACACTGATCTTCCAAAGGCCGTTAGTGTTAGCTGTCCCTCTCCATGTTTCCTTCTCTACCCTATCCTAGGGGAAATGGACCCAAAGTCCCGCCTCTAACCAAGAAGCTAACCGCTGGGAAAGGGAAAATCAGTTTTCTCCATTGAAATGTCACACCACTGTGGATATCAACCATACACTGGGGCAGGCCCCATGCCCAGCTGTAGTTGGCCAACATAAAACAAACATGATTTGTGTGTGTGCTTTCTGTTTTTGTTGGTTTGATTGATTTTTGTTTGTTTTGAGGGAGAAAGAACATGAAGTTGGAACGTGGGTAAGGAGGTGGGAGGCTCTGGAGGAGCTGGAAGAGAGGAAAGAATATGATCAAAATATAGTGTGTGGAAAAAAAAAACTTAGAGGTGGGGGGAAGAGAGAGGGGGCGGGAACCAAAGATAGCAGGGGAGGAGCCACACTAGCCTGAGAGCACCTCAGACAGTCACTCTTCTCACAGCCACAGTCACGGGGCATCAGAGAGAGCACTCCCTACCCTAGCCTGGCTGCCCTCCATTCTGTGTCAACTGAAGGAAGAGCCAGCAGTGAGAAGGATCCCAGAGAGCAAGGAGAGGGAAACCTTCATCTTTACTCTGGGCACGGGCAGCAGAAAAGGAGGGGGAGAGGGGTTCTGGGAACAAAGTGATGTCATGGGGCCAGGATGAGGCCAGCTGGCAAACCCACGTTCAGTAGGATTACTTTTGAAAATCTAAGAGTGAAGTGTGTCCTGGGGGGACTAGGGAGAGAGGTCAGTCATACATGTCATTCTGGGGTGCAGGAGGTCTCAACAAACAAAACAAGCCAACACTCCTGTAATATTCAGGCCTGGCCTCCTGAAAACAACTCCTGCTGTCGGGATTCTCTCACCATGGAATAAGAAAATATGGAAGAACAAGTGTCTGAGCTCTCGTGATGCTGGAGAGAGAAGGCAACAGCCTGGCAACATCAGGATAGTATATTATTCCATAGGAAGAAAAAAAAAAAAAGGTGGCTCAAAGCCATGATATACCAGGACCTGGGCTCCAGATATTAAAGTGCATACAGTAGGGTATCTTAGCTCTGTGGCCACACCTTCGAGATGGTGGCCAATCTCCCATCTCCTATGAATCTCAGCCCTCTGGGGGCTTGCCAGGAGATCTGGTGCCTACCAATGCTCAGCCCTGGGCCCAGTACTTCAGGTGGGGAGTGGGCACAGAGACCCAGATACAGGGCGGAAGGACAGACAGCCTAGCAAAATTCCTATAAGGCAAGACGGTATTGGCACACTGAGACAGTAAGGACTAGAGTACCCAGGGGAACATGGAAGGTCACAGGGAACCATAAAGGTCACCGTAGAGAGGGTCTGTAAAGGCAGGTCAAGGTCAAGACCCTAACTTTCCATTAGGCCTGATTCAGGACACATAGGATACAGTGGGTATCAGGTAATGATGAAGACAGAGGTCCCATGGATGTGCCTAGTAAAGAATGGTGGCCAGCGTGCTTCAGAGCGAGCCTTTCTCAGCAGCCTCCACCTCCATCCTTAGTAACTGAGTTCTGTTGAGCAGAAATCACAGCCCAGACAGACTTATCCCTGGAGTGAGCAAGGGAGCCTGATATTGCTCTGCGTCTTACACTTGCGATACACTTGTATCGCTGGCCTCCTAAGATCTACCAATGTGCCGATGTGCGTTGACAAGCACATAGCAGGTAACTTTATACTCTGGCCTTTGGGCAATTTGTCTCCCAAGTTGGATAATCAGCTAAAACCTGCATTTATATACAGCTGTTAACAGTAGGCTTATACACGTAGCAATCGAAAGACAGGGCCAGAGTAATCTTTTTATTTCTCGGTAGAGGGATGGGAAGATAGATGGGGGTTGGAGGGGTCAGACAGAAGGACTGAGAAGTGGATGGGCGGATAAATGGATAGCTAGTAAGTCACCGTTAGGCAGACATTGCAGCTCCTCCATTTAATTACTCCCAAACAAACCAGTCCCCAGCAGCACAATAAATAAATAGCTACCCACAACATACTAGAACACAGCGTCATTTTTCATAATAGCCAAAAATATAGAAACGCCTCCAAATTTCAACTCTCTGATAAGTGGATAAATAAAGTGTGGTTTAACCACGGCAGGGGGCATTACTCAGCAATGAAAAGGAATGAAGTGCGTGCACATACCACAAGACGGATGAGCCCCAAAGCAACGGTGCTAGGGAAAGGAGCCGGCCACAAAGGACTATACATCTTACAATTGAGGGCAGGTACACCTACAGAGAGCTCTGTCTAATGGCTCCCCAGGGCTGAGGGGTTAAGGAGAGATGGGGGAGGCAACACACATGTCCTGGCATTAGACGGTGGTGGTGCCTGCCTATCAGGTGAACATTTCAAACCTAGCTACTTTACAACAGTGTGTTTACGGCATATGCATTGTATCTTACTAAACCTTGTACTGAGAAAGAAAGGTAGTTAGAGAGTGAGGGACACTGATCCCCAGTGTCCTGGACAAAGATAAGCTAAAAGAGAGAGGAAGACCCAGATGTGCGAGGCATCAGGCAGACAGAGGTCAGGTCTCATCTCTGCACGGGGATCCCCCCTATTGTCTCTGGGTTGGGCTCTTTCTTGTGAAAGCACAGGACCACAATAAGCTTGTTTCTTTCTGGATCACACCGATGCTCTTTCACCACTCTCTGGGCTTGACATGGGGACATGCATCAGACTTCACAGGGGCAGCACTGAGCCACTGACAGCTTTAGAGTCACAATATCCCAGATCCATCGGCTCGTATCGGCCAGCTTGTTGAGCTCTGTTTCACGCCATGCCCTGGTCAGTACAGCTCTGCCGTCCTGGGTCTTTCTAGGGGAATGCAGGCCTGCAGGAGCCCTCCCACCTGTGCTTCACAGAAATCCCCCCGATGGGGTATATTATATGGTTCCACAGCCTTTCCTAAGCAGACACGAGTTCTGTTCCGCTCGATGATTCTTCTCTCGTGGAGGCTCCCTTTGCACATTCGCGGCTGTGGCTCACAATACCGAGTACTCTATAACATCACATATTCTATCTCAGTGCCTCTCAGCAGGCTAAGAATACTTAGCAATTACAATCTTCTAGAATGTTCTCTTCTCAATGCAGAGAGCAGCACAACGAAATCACACAAAGGACAAGTCCTGAGCCCCCAGCACGTGGTGATTATGAAGTAGATTCGGTCATTACAGTCATAATAGAGGAACCTGGAAAGGCAGCAGGCAAGCCCCTCCTATGTCCTTTTGTCCTGAGCCTTTGGGTCCCACACACATCCTACACATGGGATGCTATGGAGTCGTGTTTCATGAGGTTTTACTAGGCAGCGCGTCAGCTGGCACAGCAAATGTGAAAGGAAAGTGAGGACTCTTTCCTATCTGGGGTGGCCTTTTACCTATTGATTTCTGCTATTTGTGTTACAAAGACAGAAGAGTCACCAGTGAGCAGGGTGCCAGGATGAGGGTACAGGCAAAGGTCCTCACAGAACGGAGGAGAGGACGTCACAGTACTACCCACCCCCTCCTCCAGACACACTGCTGCTGCTCGCTTGTTCTTCCATGGTTTGAGCTTACCAGGAAAAACAGCGGCAGGTCAGAGGAGGCGGGGACAAACTGCTGTGCACGGGCTGGTGCTACACGGGCTGGCAGACTCAAAGGCACACGTCTGGCCCTCCAAAGGTCAACTCTGTGAGTGATCACACTTCCATGGATCACTTCCAATCATGCCTGGCCCAGGCAGCCGCACACTGTGGACAGGGCTACCATCCAAGCCCAGCAGGGCTACCATCCAAGCCCAGGGATGGGCACTCCGCAGACCCATATCATTCTTTAGCAGGCACTCTAATCTGAGGTCCATGGGACATACCTCCCCATCTGCCCGGCATACCAAGGGGCCCTCTGTACACATGCTTGTGGTTGCCTCCAGAAAGCTAAAAGCAAGACTTGGATTCAGCAAAGCACTTCATTTCCTGAGGTCCGGGCTGAGTATCAACCTCCCTCAACAGCTCACCCCAGACAGAGACTGGGTATGTAATGTGGCGGCTGCCACTGACCATAGGCAAGAATCATAGCCATGTACACAAGGTAGAGAACACACATGCAGCACATCATGTGTCAAGGACAGGCTTGAGAAACCGCAGAGCATAAATACCACAGAAGGGCGGGGCCAGCGCAAGAGGCTGGGTCCCAGGGACCGTCTACTCCTATGGCCTTGTTGTGGGTCTCGGGGATGCGGATCACCTACACTGCATGGTGTTGGCCTCTGACATACCCAGGCTCCCTCCTTAGCTCTTTCACAGCAGCACAGGATCTGACTGCTTTGTTCCTGAACCCCCTCAAAGGCAAAAGAGAGGTGCAAATTAGTCTAATTAAAGGGGATGCTGTTTCCAGGAAGCAGCATTCTGGTCTGTCTCCCCAGCCAGCTTTCAGGGCACAGGGTGTGGAGGTAGTGAGTGGAGGCTACAACTCTATCACTCAGCTGTGTCATCACAGGGACAGCTGTCCCAGAGGGAAAAGAGTCACTTGTCTTACAGAGCATTATGGGGCACCTGAGACAAGATGGAGATCACAGGAGGTAAACTTTACACACTACCGTGGCCCATTCCTTCTAAAGATGGCTGGCTCAGCCTCCTGAGGAGAAAGAAGGGGCCTTCTTCCTGGACAGACAAAAGACTCGAGGGAAGGAGGTCCCCAGCTCTGCCCACCACCAGCTCCTGGACCCTCTCCTGGTTATACCAGTTATTCTCAGTCCTCCTAAGGCTGCAGCTCTTTAATATTGCTCCTCTTGTCGCGGTAACCCCAACCCTAAAGTTATTTCATTGCTATTTCGCTATTGATATGAATCATAATGTAAATGCCTGAAATACAGGGTATCTGCTATGGGACCCCCATGACGTTAGACGCCCCCAAAGGAGTCAAGACCCAAGGCTGAGAACCGCTGATCTAGATGCAACCTTCAAGGAGACAGATGACTAGCTAATGTTGCTCTGCTCACACTTTAGAGACCAGAGAGGAAGCAATCTTGGACTAGGGCACATACAAAGGCACCCCAAGAGTTAAGCCTCGCAGCCCAAGGCTATGTCTGGTGAAACAGCTGCTGACTGAGCAGTCTGCACAATTCCTCATGTCTGATATCTGACGGCTCAGGGTTTGATCCCAGGAAAGCCTAAGGAGCGTTTCTCTGGAGGTCTGGAGAACCGGTACCTTGGTACCTTGACCCAGCCCACCCACAGGAGACCACCAAGCCGAGAGGAAACCCAAGCCAGTAATGGAGCCATGTTCAAGAGACATGGAGGGTTTTAGCTGCCCTGGCTGATAACCCACTGACAGAGAAAACCTCCCCTAACTATGAGCCCTACCCAAAATGCAGAACTGTGAGCAAATAATCAGGTCATCATTTTATGACACTAATTTAGGCTTAATTCTTTAATGAAGGATCAGTCAACTAAAGCAAAACACCTGTGAAGAAGTAACCGGAAGCCAGAGCTCCAGGGAGAGGAGTCAAGGGTCCCTGGGACCCCATTACACCCTAGTGAGTGGTGCTCCTCCACACACTGCTACCAGGGCACCAGAGGCCTTCCTCTTGGGGTGGAGGCAGGAAGGCCTCCTGACTGTGGCAGTGACAGAAAGAGGCAAGCTGAGAAGAGGAGACTTGGCATGGGGACATCAGATGCCATTCCCTAGAAGGTGACAGGGACAGCCAAGCATTGACATATGCCCTCCTGCTCCGTGTGACCATGCTAGCCTCCCGAGGGATGGACCAAAGTGTGGCAGAGCCCAGGGTATGGAAACAGTCAAGCACTGAGTAGTCTACATTTGTGCAGTCAGCATGCTGGGTCATGGTGGGCGTGGCCCTCCTCTACCGCCATCCCCCTTCCACCCCCTATATACACACACCCTTCTAGTTCCCAGTTCTGTTCTGAGAGCCAGGTCATCCTGGAACTCCCATTGCAGCCTCTGCTTCCCATCTTCTGGAAAGCGTGTCCCTGGGCATAGCTAGAACAAGCTGGAGAGCCTGCTGTTTGCATTTCCTTCAGAAAAATGTAAAAGCCGCACATTTCCACAGCTCCATATGTTTATAGGTATAAACACATACTCGGGGAGGCAAGCGCACAGAAGTGATTTCTGCTATGAGGTGAACATTTTGCAGATACTGCCCAAGGGTGGACCAAGGAGACAGAGTGGAGGTCCGAAGGCAGAGAGCTGACCTACAGCCAAATGTTTTGATCTGCCTGGCTAAGTTAGCACACTGTTGGTGATGAGGGCGCGTCTGTGACATTAGGCTCCACGGTGAAGCCCAGATCTTGCACAGTACAGCCTGCGCAGCCCCCGAGGTCATCGGTAGCCATCATGTTCCCCCTACCCGAGAACACAGCATAGCCTGCGCAGCCCCTGAGATCATCGGCAGCCATCACGTTCCCCCTACCCGAGAAGATGCCCATGCTCACACTGCTCCTGGACACTACTCTGCAGTGAGTGCCAAAAACCCTTCCAACCAGCAACACCTTTTCTCTCTCCACTTGTTCTCTCCACGGTGACAGACAAGTCCCACACACAGCACTAACTGCCATGGAAATAAAAACACGGCAAGTTAATCGATATCGGATTCCTGGACTATCTATGTATGAGCTGTGCAAACTTGGCCAACTCAGTCAACCTCTCTGATCTGCAGTTTCTTCAGTTATAAAGTGATGAGATAGATTCATCTTCACCTGCAGCAGCCAGGGAAGAGACCCAGGCTCCTGATCCTTCTACTCCCCTTGGGTTCTGTGACGGTTAATTGTTTATGTTATGTTAACGTGGTGAGGCTGAGACACACAGTCTCTGGGTCAAACTCATCTGGTTGTTAACATGAAAGTATGTTTCCTCTGTGATTAACATTTACAATGGGCTGACTTTAAGTAAAGCAAGTGACTGTCTATAAAGTGGCTGGGCTTAATCCAATCAAAAGGCCGCAAGAACAAAGGCAGATTTCTCAAAGAGCCAGGAGGACTATATAGGCATCCTGTCTGGTGTCTGAACTACAGCTCTGTAGATAAAGAATGCAGGACCAATCTTCTCACAGCTTCACACAAGCCAGCAGACCTTCCAGACCTCGGTGTGCCAGCCCCCACAATCACATGTGCCGGGGCCTGTGCTGGAGCCCATTCCAGAGCCTGTGCCCTGCTGCTGCCGGCTTCTGGAGACCCCAGCTGAGCCAGGCTCCAAATATGGTTTGCCTGGTACACAGTGTCAAGCTCCGCCCATCAGAAGTAGAGGACTGCCACCCACACAAGAGAAAGGAAGATGAAGGCAGATGGAGCCAGGTGTCAGAACTGTGACACACCCAGCGGGGCCTAGGGGCCTCGGTGTTATTGATGTGCAAGGCAGCAACAGGATTTCTAGGCAGAAGAAACCGGAAAGCATTTTCAGGTTATAAGGATGAGAAGGAAATCCTGAGAGGAGACATGAGATTGGCACCCACTGCGCTCAGAACTGCTTTTTTCTCCTGATAGAGACTAAATCAGTGATGGGAAAATAATGTCAGTGATTTCCTTCAAATCCCCACGGGCAGGGGAGTGGACCGAGAGTTTGCGTGTTATATAGAAATGGAGGGTGCTGGGTGGAAGACTCGAAGGGTTGTCACACGGCCTTGTCATCTTTCAATCATAAAAGATTTTGATAACTTGTTAACATTAGGAGGAAGAATCTGAGAAAGAAGTGAGGAGATGGGGGTGGGAGGGCAGGACAGGAAAAGTTCCATTGCTTGCAGACTATGCCATTGTAGTGAGAATTTTGGTAAAAAATAACAGAAATAGGACTTCCAGGTGTGGGATGCGGAGCTGATTCAGACTGACCACAGCAGCTGACTATGATTTGCCTCGTGCTCCAGCAGGAGTGTGATTTTTGCCAGCTGCAGACAGTTTCTGCGATCATGTGACACTTAGAATTCTGGGGACTTTTCAGAGGGTAGATAAATGCTAGGGCCTCACGAGGTTGTTGGGTTGTTGGTCATTGTTGGTTACAGTTTGTTAAGTAGTCATGTACAAAGAAACAACGACAGCAAGAAGAAATTAGACATCTGAGCATGAAAATCACACTTGCCCCAAGGAACTTGACACTCCTACTCAGCAGGAAGTAATCTAACAATAACGTTGCCCCTTTCTGACCTCTGACTTTACTCAGGGGCTGGGCGGGTCTTTTTCCTTTCCTCTGGATCCTTTTTTCTCTCTTAGCTAGTGTGGGTAGAGATGGATGGAACAAAGTAGCAAAGGACATGCCATTTCTTCAAAAAAAGTTACAGAGGCAAAAGTCATATAATATGGATTAACCAATTCAGGCATTTTAAAGTATAGCCAAGGAGTGTTCAGTACATTGACACACTGCAAAACCACTGGATTCCCCATCGCCCCTCTGAACACCATAGCCAGTGACTCTCAAATGTCTCTCCATCAGCCCCGGTAGGTACTAACCTGAGGGCTGTCTCTACAGACCAAGCGTTTTGTGGAGAATCCACACAGACCACACAGCTGGTGGCTTTGTGTCTGCTTTCTTCGACTCTACAGTCAAGTCAGCTCGCCATCTATGATGCAATTGATGCTCACCATCCTCCCATAGGTGCGGCTTCTCTACATTGTAATACATATGGATACTTTGTTTCTTTTCATGGCTGTATGGAAATGCCATATTTCATTCATTCATTCATCTGGGGATGGGCACCGGGTTATTTCCACAGTACTTTTGCTTTTACTTTGATTTATTTTGAACTAAGTATGCAGTCTTTTTGAGTTGATTTTTAAAATAGTTTCTAAGCGGGATATATTTGTGCACTGTGCTTAAAACCCCAGTACTCAGGAGGCTGAAGCAGGAGGATCATGAGTTTGAGGTCAACCTGAACTACACAGTTTCAAAAAAAAAAAAAAAAAAAAAAAAAAAAAAAAAAAAAAAAAAAAGGGAAGTTTCTCTAGACAGAGAAGGCGGGATGGAAACATGGAGTAGATTCGCTGAAAAGGTAAAGGCTTGAAAAAAATCATGAAAATCATTCAAAATATTAAAACGAAGTGAATGATAAATGATAATCACGTAATGCAGAGAATTATTGGGCATGCAGCTTCCCACATATTTTATGATTGCCTCAAGCAGAGAAGTACTCCTGTCCTGTCTAAAATAAAGCCTAGGGGAACCAGCATGAGCCTGAGCTGCATCACGGGTCTGCTCCCAGGCGGCACCCAGGAGAGACGACATCCACTGCTGTTACACACTGATGTCAGACTCTTCCCAAGGCTTCACTTGACTATACTGAGCTCTCCAAGGCCTCCGCTGAGGCTTCTACTTCCAGTGTGTGCCCAGAGCATTCACACAGCGCAGTCCTGGGCAAATGGCACTAAGCAGGCAGGGTCTAATTAGGCCAGAATGCTCTCATCATTTCCCATCAGGCCCCATCTCTTAAAGGTTTTTACCTCCTTCACGCCATTACACTGGAGACCTACACTGGAGACCTGAACCCTGGGGGACAAACTGCATCCAGCTATAACAGGTTCCTCTGAGTCTCTACCACACTCACTGGTCTCCGCAGCAGCATCTACTGTATGCCATGTGGTGCTGAGCACCACAGAGAAAGTCAGCCCAGAGCCCAGTCCTCAGGGAGCAGTTGGTCCTCCCTGGCCCATTCTTAGAGCATGCCATCACTGAAGCTGCTAGGATTCTAGGCTCTGAAGAAAACGCTGCTGGCATGAAAGGGCAGCAAGGCACCCACTGCCCCGAAAGCAGCCAGCAGCTTGGTGGCGAGGAAGTCAAGACCATCCATATCTTCACAGACCACAAACGAAGACTCCTAGCTTGAGGGCGAGGAAGGAATTAAGTGAGGCTCAGAACAGCCATAGACCTCCTACCCAAGCAGGACCAAAGCACCAGGAACCAGTTTTACAACCAGGAGGGTAGCAGCCTCTGGCCTGGTCCTCGGTGTCTGGCTTCCTTGCCTGCGCCCATGTGGCCTGCCCACCCCTGTAGCATGCTTCTTCACCTGCCTCCACATGCCTCAAATCCTGGGTCCACACAGAAGTATCCGAAGGCCCCAGCTCTGACCCTCTCATCCAGGCCTTGGACTAGGCTGTTTCTTTAGCTTTAGCCACTCTTCTGGCCAGACCAGACTGCCGGAGATCTGTGATTTGGCTCTCTGATTGTTCATTGCTTCCCTAAGAGGCCTTTACTGTCTCCTCAAGGTGGGCAGGGTAACCCCACAGCCTCCCACGGCTCACATCCTTTCTCCTTTCCTGCCTGTCTTTCCTGCTCTTGGGTGCAGTCCCTGCAGGCCTATGCACCTCTTGAAGGAGGAACTCTCTCAGCCCTATAATGTGACCCGTGAGAGGTCCCAATGCCCGGAACTCAGCCCAGCTCCTGCCTGGCACGGAGTAAATTCTCAGTGACTATTCCCAATGGGAGGAGGACTCCAAATCCAATCAATAGCATCTGGCTTTACAAAGCGTCTCTTTACCCAGGAAGGGAAGCGATCTCGTTCCCAGAAGGGTAGCTTTGATGAGCTGAGGATTTTGTACAATTCCCTGCTGAGGGATGGATCTCACAGACCTCCCTGGTTAGACATGCTCTTCCTCAGCCTGCCCATTGGGTAAGGGTTTCCTTTGGATTTTCATGGTGCCCAGCAGTGGACCCTTCCATCCCTACAGAGAAGACTCTGTAATGAACTTGATTCACATTTGCAGGTTAAAAGGGCTAATAAGAGTTTATATAAATCGGGCGGTGGTAGCGCTCGCCTTTAATCCCAGCACTTGGGAGGCAGAGGCAGGCAGATCTCTGAGTTCGAGGCCAGCCTGGTCTACAGAGTGAGTTCCAGGACAGCCAGGGCTACACAGAGAAACCCTGTCTTGAAAAATCAAAACCAAAACAAGCCAAACAAACAAACAATGAGTTTACATAAACAGTCAGTATGCCTTGATCAGGATCATCTTGCCCCCTAACTGGAGCAGGCCAGTGTCACTGTCCCCAAAGACAGAGGTGAAGACAGTCAACCATGCTACTGACATAGATATAAGCCAATGCTGATTCATTGGACATGAAGAAAAGCGCCCTGGCCCCAGTCAGTGCCAGATAGCTGTGCCGCCCACGCCTGACTTACAGCAAAGGCAGTGGACGGCCAGTTCAGGTGCTCAGCAATGACTGTGCAGGGCTGGGGACCGAGTTGCCCTTCAGAGGAGAAAGATTGAGCAACATGCTAATTGCAGGCTGCCTCCCTGCTTTTAATGGCTTGGTAGGCTGGAAAATGGAGTGCTTTAACCACACAGCACTAAATCAAATCATTTCTCAGGCATACCGGCGAGGCCGGGCATTTAAAGGAAACCTGTTATGAAACCTTTTATAGAGCAAGTTCACTGAACCTTTTGAAATCGGCGGCTAATTTCTGGAATTCTTTTACGAAGAATTTAATGCACATTTGCTGGGTGCCCCAAGCCCCTTCGCATCCCTGTTTGCCTTGTGGCACTTCTCACTTGGACCCTCCCCTAGACTGCGTAGGCTCCCTGGATTGTACAAGCTTTGTCTAGGGTGTGCCTTTCCAGTCGTAGAAGGGTCCATTGTGGATGTGTTGAGAGAATGGTATACCCCAAATTCATGTGACAGTTCTGATCCCCAGTATTTCGGAGTGTGACTAGATTTGGTGATATTAAAGAAGTTTTTAAGGTGAAGGGAGGTCCTAGGTGGGTCCTACCCAATCTGACAGGTGGGTGTCTAAGAAGAGTAGAAATGGACACGGCTGTCGCACGAGCCAAGAAGAAAGGTTTTGGAGGAAACTGAGCCCACTAGCACCTTGCCCCGGCCTTCAGAACAAACAGATGTGTGTTATTTAAGCCGCCCTGTCCTTGGCCTGAGCCCACCGAGACAGACAGAGTCTGTCTGGCACCCATGATCTGAGACCTTGGGCAGAGATGTAGCCCAGGGCTCCTATCTCCCCTCCCGCCACCCTGCTCAGCTCCCCTGCCCACTGAGATGCACAAAGCCGGAGTTCATGACTCGTCCTCTGGTCCTCCGTGTCCTCCAAGGCTCGAATGCCGGGCGGCTGGGTGATGTCATTCACTCACAGCAAACAGTCTTCTCTCTCACTTCTGCTTTCTGCTGAGTGCAGGGTGCCAAGGTGTGAAGGAGATCCTCACACCAGCCTGGATTTTTTTTTTTCCTTCTGAAATTAACACCTGGCTTTCTTCCCCCTCTTAAAGCATTTTCCCATTTAAAAACAACAACAACAACAACAACAACAACAACAACAAAAAGCCAAAACAAAAAAACCAAATCTGTTTTCATTCTACAGTCAAGGTCAACCCAGGTTTGGGAGTGAGAGACTCATTCATGGCCAAAATGGCTTACTGGGTAGGTCTGTGTCTCTGGATCATAGTCCTGTCTTCTCCTTCATGTCCTGCTGGGTCTTTCCTCCTAGTTCCCTTCTGCCCAGCTCACTGCTGGGTTCTACTCCGTCTCCATAACTTGAGCAGATCCCAGGAGTTTGAACTGACCCCACCTCCACCCCTCACTGCTTTTAGCCACTCACCTCTCACCTCCTGCCTGGTCTGGGGCCTGGCCTTGTCCCTAGAGGGGCACAGCCTGGCAGCCTGACCCTCAAGTGTGGTCTTGTCGGGTGTGTCAGGAGATGGAGCCTAGTGGCACGTCTTTGGGGGGGTACCTTCCGAGGAGACGTGGGGCTCCGCTTCTCCTGGCTTCCGCTGCCACCATACACACTGTCTTCACCACACAGGCTTCTAGATGCTGACAGTACTGCATCCTTAAACCTCTATACAAATGAAGTAAAGAAACCTCATTGCTTTTTAAACCGAGCCTGACTCTGCCGTTTTATCATGGTAATATAAACCTAAAAATACCTCCAAGAGCCAACTCCACTGCGACTGCACCACACCAGAGAAGAATCAGGCCTGGACTCAGTGATATGCACCATACAGCACAGCTACAGTCCAGACCAGGAAACTAGAAAACAGTGGCCCACCTGTGACTCCACGCCGGGATGGGAAGAGCATGAGATTGAAAGTCACAACATGGCCTCTGGTCCTGTGCCAGCTGCAAAGCCTTGTGTGACACTTCTAGTCCCCCTGAGTATCCTGGCAAAACCTAGAAACTAACACTGTCTCCCTGGCCACAGAGAGAACAAGAGGGGACTTAGGGAACTCACAAACTACAGCTTGAACGCACGGCACCTGGTGTTATTTCAAGATATGACAATCCAGCCAACTGCTCAGCTGTTTCCTGTAGGGGGAGGATGATGACAGCAGCCAGGAAGCTTGGACCCCGGTAGGCATTCTGCCCAGAAGGTCGCAGATGAGGGCTGTAAGTGCCCGGGGCTGCTGGGAACGCATCATGGAATTGAGTGCCTGGCCTCCGTATCACATGAGATGTGCAGACAGTGCCAGGATAACGAAACAGAGTCGGGTGCAAATCAAGCTCCTGGACTAAATAAGTAGGCAAGTTTATTTAGCATAATTGTATTGTGGCCAGTTGCCATGCAAAAGGGGGAGGGGTGTAAGACAAAGTTAAACACAGCGGTTCATGCTGCTTTATGCGTAGCTTCATGCAACGGAGAGGCGCCTATTTGCAGGACTTCCCTAAGAACTATCGAAGTGCACCTGCTTGGCCACACTCTAACACGTAAATTCCGAGAAAGACAAACTTCGATTTCCCACAATGGCTGTTCAGATTAAGTAAGTTCAGGGGCTGGAGAGATGGCCCACTGGTTAAGGGCACTTGTAGAGGACCTGGGTTGGATTCCCATCACCTACAGAGGCTCACAACCATCTACAGCTCCAGGGCCAGGGAATCTAATCCCTTCTTCTGACCTCAGAAGGCACAAGGCATGAAAGTGCACAGGGATGCAGACAGACAGGCAGAAAACACTCATACACATAAAATAAAATAAACACATCTACAAAAGAAAAAGAAAACACTTTCATTAAGTAACTTCAGTTTTATGTAATACCTACTTTCCTTCAATGGTTAACAATTAAACAAATGAGGTCAAATGATCTCCTAGGACAAGCTACAGGCAAGCCAGGCTTTGGAATATTTTAGGATGGGCTGTCCAGAGAGCTTATGTAGAACTAACCTACACCCGCTGTGATCCTCCACAAAGTAGGGTGTCCATCAGCACAGGACTGTCTCCCCTGCTCTCCAGGACTGAAGGGACCTGCCTGCACTCTGAGTGGTGCATTAAGGACAAAAGGTGCCTTCTTCTACATTTCTCCACTCCCACAAACGCCCTCTGCACAGAACAAGCTCTGGCCTCCAGAATGCTGGTGACCCACCCACTCCATGCCTAAGACCAGTTAGGATTGCTGGCAAATGGCACTTGAGAAAAGCCAGCCTGTGTAAGCAAACAGGATCCCCAGTCTGGATAAAGCTAGGATACTTCTAGTGTAAAAATAAAAAGGTTTAAGGCCACCTCCCCTCCCACCTCCTTGGAGTCAATACTGCAAGGCTCAAGGGGGGCTGTGTTTCATCCCCACAGAACCCCCTATTATAGAGAAGAGGACTTGCCAAGACAGCGGCCGTCCTGCCCTAGGAAGCACCTGTAGGGCTGTCTGAAGCCCCAGGCTATGGAGAGGTATACCCCAGCTGGCTTAGGGGTACTGGGAGAGGAAGCCGGGCAGGTGACCTTCAGGGAATGAAGCTGGTTATTATGGTGTCTCTCTGAGGCACCTGTGATTTTGACTGACCACAGGAAGCTGAACTTAGCAATGGTTAGAAGGTTAGATCTTTCGGGATCTTGGGAGAGAGTTGCCTGGTGGGTGTCTCTTCAGTTTAGTGATGTCAGACTTCCAGGGGGCCCTTCTGTGGTCCAATGCTCTGTTCTACCTACAGCATCTCCAGCTCTGAGGTTTCCTTTCTGTGTGGCTTCTCCTTGGCTGGCTGTATCTGTTACCACAGAGTTTGAGACCCTGTGGTCCTGGTTAGCTGTATCTGTTACCAAAGAGTTTGAGACCCTCTGGCCCTGGGAGCTGGCTCCAAATAGATTGTTCTAAGATCAATTGAAATATGCCACCAGATGACCACGAAAGCCTATTTATCTGCCATCTTTGTTCCCACAGAAGAACATTTTGGCCTAAATGTGCCCTTCAAAGGCTGGCACTGGGAGGTGGGGCCAGCTGAGGATGCTGGGAGGTCACAGGGTTCCAGTTGTATAAAGAGATCAATACAGACTGAAAAAAGACTCAGTTCTGAGAGATCACTCAAGCAAGGACATGGCGGGAAGGCACTCACTGGATGCAGCCCCTGGATCTTGCATATTCCAGACCTGGGAGCCAAATAAACTCTTGGTGTTTATACATGACCCAGCCTGTGGCTTTCTGTTACAGCAGCCCAGCAGGGCTAGGACAGAGCTTATTTATTTACTAGAATTCTGAAGAACTTTTGTGCTAGGACTCTTCCTTCCTCCCCTGCCGCCACCTCCTCTTTTTCCTCCTCCTTCCATCCTTCTCTACTCTGTTCTCCTCCCAGGTGTGGGGGCCACAGGTCTGCACTACCAAGCCCAGCTGTTTGCTTTACTGTACATTTAAACGAATACGAAGCTGATGTCACATTTTTGACATCCCTCAGCACTTAACAGAAAAACAACACCCTCTGCTCCACGAGCAGTGTGGATGCTATTCTTTAAGGCACAACGCGGTTTTATGGCAAAGTGAGAATTGTCTCATAGGGTCCCGAGACCCTGGTCGGGAGCACTGGGGGAAGGGTCAAAGGGAAAATAAGATGCTGGCCAAGCCACCTCGGTCCTAGTCAGCTCTCCAGGCTCATCACGGCCACTAAGGATATCTAGCATGGGACAGGGAGGAGGCCAGCTTTGGAGTTAGACCACTGCTTCCTCGTAGCTTTGTGACCTTAAGTGAGTTACTTAACCCCTCTCTGTGAACTCGGCTTCCACATTCTCTTCTCGGAAATGTGAACACAGTGCGTCCACTAACCTTCTTGGATTAAATACGTCAACGACTTTGAAGCTCTTGGGATTATGCATATGGTGAATACTATAGACATTGCTTCTATTATTAAAAACAGAAATTAAATAAGATGATTGAAGAACCTTCTGACTAAAATGACATTTGACGAACATGCCAGGCTGTTGGTATCTGTGAGGGATAAAGGACCATGGCTTCTAGGACCCAGATGCTCAGTTCTCTAGTATACGCCACAGTATTTATATATAATCTACATAAACCCTCCCATGTCCCGGAACTCAAATATCTATTACTTAAAATTCCAAATACAAGAGAGATGTGGTATCAATAGTCACTAAAGTATATTATGTAAGAAACAAGAACAATCTGCATATGTCTAGTACAGATACAACTTATTTGTTTAGCTTGGTTTTCTGAGACAAGGCCTAATGCAGCTTAAGACAGTGTTCAAGTTCAAGCTCAACATAATATGAAGCCAAAGATATCCTTCAGCTTCCAATTTTCTCTGCTACCCTCCAAACGTGGGGCTTACAGACATGAGCTACCCCAGCCACCTCAGCCACCTCAGCCACCCTGGCCATCCCTGTCACCTCAGCCACCTCAGCCACCTCAGCCACCCTAGCCACCTCAGCCACCCCAGCCAC
>NW_022196895.1:71553330-71568200 GCF_008632895.1 Mastomys coucha
CCTCAGCCATCACAGCCACCCCTGTCACCTCAGCCACCTCAGCCACCTCAGCCACCACAGCCACCACAACCACCCCTGTCACCACAGCCACCTCGGCCACCTTGGCCACCACAGATACACTTCTTTAAAAGATACTTTTTGAGTCTTGGTTAGCTCTACAGTTGCAAATCCCACAGATACTGAGGGAGGGAAGGAAGGAGAGAGAGAGGAAGAGAGGGAGGGAGGGAGGGAGCGAAGGGTGACTAAATTTTACATTATGGGTCATCAACATTTTCCATAAAAGACCAGACACGTTGCCTCACAGGCCACGTGTTTTCTAAGACAAGAAACAAGACAGACACACATAAAGGACCACACAAGACTGTTTCAGTAAAACTTCGCCATGGGAAGCTGGCATTGGGCTGGACTTGGTGGCCAGGCCACAGGTGGCCAAGCCTCAGGTTAAATGGAGTCCTCTACTTTACAGGTAAGGAACCGAGGCTGGAGATGTTAGTTAACAAAACCAGAGGCCAGGGCGCTTGGCGCCCTAAGCCAGGCACTCCATAGCCAAGTCCCAGGCCAGCAAAGGAGCGGTGCAGGCAGAGCACGGACACCTGACTACCACCACCACATACGGCGCCATGCTGCTGAAATCGGCACCTTGAGGGAAGTTCTGCAGAGGCCAAGTGCTGGGATGGCAGGCTTGTAGCATCATGCCCATCTGGTGTTTGGTTCCTTTAATGCACATTTAAACAAATAAGAGGTATGAAATGTTTTTCATGCTCCTATCTACTCAACTAAAATCCCACTCCGCCAGCTGTCGGAATGCATTCCTTTAAGTCACAGGAAGGTTTCACTGGATAGAGCTAGTTATAGAATGAATCATGTCCCTTCTCAATTCATTTGTTGGAGGCCTAACCCTCAATGTGACTGCACTAGGAGAAGGGGGCTACAGAGATGTGATGAAGGTCAGGTGAGGCCAAAGGGTAAGGCCCAAACTCAATAGAGCTGTGTCATCATAACACACACACACACACACACACACACACACACACACACACACGCATACACACTGCTTTCCTTCCATCTGCCCATCTGTCCTTGTGTGTCTGTGCATCTTTCCTTCCAGGTGTGTGTGTTTACAGAATAAGGCCATGATGAGCAACAAGAAGGTGGCACTCAGAAGCAGGGAGGCCAGAAATCAAATTTCTCAGCACCTGCATGTCCTAGATGCTGGGACAATGAGGAGCAGAGCACCCACAGTTCCCCGCTCTGCATGGTTGGCTGGGCAGACAGGGTAAGTTCTGGGAGTACTATTCAGAAACAGAGAGACAGGTCCACACTGAAGCTTCCAGAAGAGTAGAGACATGGAGAGCTGGAAGCTCTGTGCCTGCCTCTGCAGACACAGAACAAATGCAGGTCCTCACTGAATTCATGACACGGTTCCTGCTGGCTAAGGGTTCCTGAGATAGGTCCGAGTCTGACTTTCCTTTGTCCCTTATCCCCCTCCCTACGGCACCCCAGACTAAGCTCACCCTTGCTCTGCTCACTCAAGCCCCAGAGACTTCCAGGGCCAAAAGACTCGGCTGTGTTCAGAGACTCAGCTGTGTTCATCTGGAAAATGGTCCCTTCGTTTATGGCTTAGGTAGGAACTCACCTAGGTAGGAACTCACCGCTTGTTACTTAATGTTGTAACAAAAATACCTGACAGAAGCACTGTGAGGTAGGAAAGGTTATTTTGTTTCCTCCTACAGAGGTGACTTCATCCATCACCACAGGAGGACTGGGGAACAGAGCTCCACTCCAGACAACAAAGAAGCAGAGTGAAGGTGGGAAGGCAGCAGAGCAGGAGCCGGCCTTCTAAGCCACCCCAGAGAGGACTTCTTTCAGCCCAGCCCCACCTTCCCTTTCTCACTGCCTCCAACAGTCTCTGCACACAGTGGATGCATCAGGAGATTAAATGTGAGAGGTCAGCGTGCTCATGATCTAATGGGCTCTGGAAACAGGCTTGACAGACACACTCACAGCCGCATGATATAAGCCACTCAGGCCTCCCTCTTGAAACCCAGTCACATCCACAATCAAGAGTCTCTATCACTGTCTATAAATTTTAAGGAATACGACAAAAAATATATTATAGGTATTGAAGGGGGGGTCTATGAGAGGAGCGGTGGTACAAAAGGGGAACAAGAATGTGATTCAATTCTATTTAATTAAAGTATGTTTTTAAATGTTAACAAATTCAGATAAACTGAAATCATGTAACTTTTCTGATAATGCAATATAAGTTAAACAAACAAACAAACAAACAAAAGAGTCTCTATCACAGCTCCTATCCCTCCTCATCGCAGGGCCTCTGCAAACGGAGCCAAAGTGAGGATCCCAACCACTTTGTCTTCTGAACAGAAGAGAGTAGAAGCCAGGCTGGGCTGAAGAGCCTGAGACGCCACAGCCATGGTCCTCAGCTGTAGGGCCAGGTCCTAAGGAGACGGGACAGTCACAGGTCTCCAGGCCAGGCCCTGGTGATCCTCCCCCAGCTTTCTCAGGCCTGGTGAGTCAGCTCTTAAGAACCTAGCTCCCCAGCCAGATAGAGTAGTGCGTGTCTGCAATCCTCGTAGTCAAGGAGCTGAGGCAAGAGGTCAGTGTGGGCTATGTATTAAGATCCTGCCACAAACCAAACCAAACACAAAATCTCTGCCTCTGGGGCTACGGAGACGGCTCAGCGGTTAAGAGCACTTGCTGCTCTTCCAGAGGACCTGGGTTCAGTTCCTAGCACACAAACAGGGGCTTGTTACCAAACTAACTCAGTTCCAGGGTCTCCGACTCCCTCTCCTTACCTCCGTGTGCAGTAGGCATGCACACCGGGAACATGCGGTACATAGATATATAGACAAAATACTCATACATATAAAATAAAGAAATCTCAAAATATCTCACTGGCTTCGTATCTGATTCTTGGCTCTCAGGACAGTTCAAAGGAATCTGGGCAGAGGTGGCTTTGGGCTGTCACCAGGGCGGGGTGGAGCCCAGGCTAGGAAAACAGATCTTTACCCCAGATTATTCAGACAAGAGCTGGGAATTTTCCCATGAAGAAGCTAAACCTTAAAACAGATTAGCCTGTCATGGGCCACAGTAGAAGCAATGCAAAGGGGAAAAACTGACTACAGTTTGTGTCCTGGACTGCTCTCGCCAGACCCAGAGCACTATCTCATCCTGCCTCCCGTTTCAGGTGGTAGAAAAAGCAGGAAAGAGATCCCTGGATAGATCCTGGGCACCCAATCAGGAGAGACCTTGAAGGGAGAGTCTTAGCTTGAAGAGAAGCCTAGGGGCCTCAGCAGACTCAAAAGCCTGGAAAGATGGACTATGCAATCTTGGGGCTCTGAAATCCTAGTCAGGGTATGGGAGGCACACTGTGGTCCTTGGGTCCTGAGCCACAATGTAGTGAGCCTTTCACCCTGAGAGGTTTCCAGGTACCCACAGTGTATTAAGGCTGAAGGCCAAACTCCTCAGATTCCCTACCCCCACAGTTCCAGAGCAAGGATTATGTCAAATACCAGAGACCTTCAGATAGGTTCTCAGCTGACTGAGGTTGCCCACACTGCTAGGAAGGAGAATTTGAGGACACACTATGAGGCCTCGCCTTTCCCTGCCAGGACCCCCATCTTCAGTGAGATCCAGACCCAGCGCCCCGGCCCTGGTGTTCTGAGAAGCTGTTTCCCAACCAATCTAGTGCACTGGGTAAATCTGAACTGGGGAGACCGTTGTCTCAGCCTGGGAGATGACCCTATTGCTGGCCACCACGCTGACAGGATGGCTCAGTGGTCGGTGCACCTGAAAACCTGTACACCACACTCTGAAGAGCTGGGAAGGTGTGACTCAGAAAGCCCCTCTTTCATCTGTTCTACAGTGAGTGTGCAGTGATCTTAGCTAGGTCCCCCGGGGCAATCTCCTTTAAGAGTCCTGCAAGAATTAGTGTGTGAGTCCCGCCAGCCCCCCCCCCCAGGCACCCCACAAAATATAAAAGAGTTGTGTGAATCCTGGGAACCCTGACTACTGAAGGGAGGGCCTAGGGGGTTGCTGTCTCCACCCCCATTGTCCTATTGTCAGAATCAGAGACGCAATGAGGTCACAGCAGGCCACCAGGAACTGGGCACTTTGAAAGACACTTTCCTCTCCTCATATCTATTACGGATCCATTAAGCAAGCCCGGTCTCCAGTGCGGTGAGCAAAAGCCAGCCCCCTCCAGGGATAGGCTCCTGCTGGCCTGCCAGAGGTTGACAACCAAGTTCCCTTCTGCTCTGCCGGCCCTGTTCTCAACTGTGTCCTTGGAACTTGCAGACAGCGTCTTGTCTCCTTACTTGGTCCTCGGTGGCTGCCTGCCTGGGCTGACGTGCAAGGAAGCTGAATGGGTTCACAGCAGCCTGTGACTCAGGCTGCTGCAGCAGGCCCAGCTGACCACGCGCCTCTGTGGCTAGAACTCAGCCTGGGCCCTCCTCCTAGGACCCCGGGGTAGCTTGGCATGGGGTGGGATCAGTTCTGCGGTTAAAAGAATTCAATCTCTTCCCAGAGAAGGAGAGACCATCACCCTCAGGCAGCCCGGGTGAACCTAAAGCTGTAACCTTAGTGTGAGGGAGAGAGGCTCAGGGTCCCTTTCTTCTCCATAGCAGCCCACTATGGGCCATGCTGAATAACAAAGGGATAGGCACTGAACCGCAGGGCGAGAAGGGGCAGCCCCCCCCCCCCAGATGTAATCTCTTATAAGTCCTGGGGTCACCAAGAAGAAAAAAAAAACTTCAATGGCGGTGACTTGCTTGCCCAGATTATGAATGACAAACCTCCCCAGAACATCAGGGGGGCCTCAGTATAACCAGCGAGTCCCTGAGAGTGAGGGTGAAAAAGGCAAAGTTGAACTGGAATCTGCCAGGCTACCTCCTAGCCATGCAACCTAAGGTGAACCCTTTCTGTGCCCTCCCTGTTTCACGGCTAGAATCTAGGTCTGGAAGGCTTATAGAAGAAAGCACCCACTATGCGCTCTTCTATTAGTAATCCAACAAGTGCTCAGTTTTGAAAGCTATCACTGGGCCTTCCAAGGGCTTCAGGACAAACCTGCCCCCCTCCCCTGACCCTGTGCTACCCAGAGGCTCTTACAGGCACCTAGCTGCCCCCTGGGGTAGAACAATGCAGGCTCAGTGGTTTGCATGCTCAGTGGACATATCATGTATGTACATTTGTGTCTTGGGGCAGCACTGTGAGACTGGGAGCAACAGAGAGTCAAGGCTCACAGGGCTGGAGTTAGATGTGCAGGACCAAGGCACTTGGAGAGTTGGCCTCTCCTGAAGGCTTTCCCCTTGGGCTTGTATGTTTTCATGTAGTAGGGCCCCCCAACCCCATCTGTTACTTCTGCTCTAATCTCCTAGGGTTTTGTTTTGGGGGTACAAGGGCTAAAACCCAGGGCACTGTTCATCCATGACTTCTTTTGTTGTTTGTTTTTGTTTTCTTTTCATTTCCAGATAATGCCTTGCTATATAACCCGGTCATCCTCCTGCATCAGACTCTTCAGTGCTAGGATCACATGTGTGTACCTCCACGCCCATCCCAAGTTCCCCTCTTACACAGATGCCAATCCTATTACATAAGGATGCAACCTACTGCTCTCTCCAGCGACCCTGACTCCCAGAAAAGCCACAGGCTCAAGGACTCTAGCAGAGCTTTCGGGGAACACAGTCCACAGAGCAACATGATCAGTGATCCTTCTTCTTCAGACAAAAGCGGGGAGCCACAGAACCCTCTCCCAGGCACTATTCCGGATACCGTGAGCTAGCTCAAACTCTGAAGCCGAGTCCAAATGAACATACGCCTTTCTATATGCATGGAGAAAGCATCTTCAGGTTTCTGAAACCAAGGCTACTTCCTCCAGGTGTGGCTGCCATGGCAAGCTCTGTGCCAGCCTTCAGCAGGGTCGACACAGACGTGGGGGACACTTCTAACGTGTTCACCGCCTCTGCCATGAGGGTGGAGGCCCAGGGAAAGCCCAGTGTGCATCTCTGACCTGGTGTACCAACTGCTGTGGGAAGGAGGGTCTCACAGACACCCGAGAAGGCTGCATCCGCTTGGGCCCCGCTGTTATCCCCGTGGCCTAAACCATCTGCACTCCTCTGTATGTGTACACAAAGAGGACAGAGGTCTGTGGAGGACAAAGGCAGGCACTTTATCATCTTTCTGTGGCCTGTAGCACCTGAGGCTGCCGATAACCAGTATGGACAAAAGGATGCCCTCTGCAGGCCATAGGTGCCCTCCTCTGTTCCCACTCCCATGGCCACCAGCAAAGGGGCCTGCTCTCTTCCATCAACTAGCTAGTACCTCAGACTCTCAGATCTAATGTGTCTGTTTTACTCTGGCTACAGTTACAGGAAAATGTGATGCCTGGTGCAGGTCAAACCTGAAGATGAAGGCAGTCCCCCAAAATTAGCATTGATCCACTGACTGCAATAACCCAGAAACTCCTTTTAGACTTTTGGCAACAGGAGTAAAACACCTTGGTGTAAATCTACTCTTCCCAGTGCTTTCATTTTTCATCCACAGCCAGTAACATCTGACAAGCCAGATAGTTGCTCTCCCTCCAGACTTCTTCCCCTGACTCCACATCTGAGGTCATGGTGAGACATGGAAGAACCTTATAGCTGGAACTGAGCCACACAGTCCCCAAGACAATGCTTTCCTCTAGCTTCTTAAGCAACACAGAGGAACAGATGTCCCTGTGTTTTGAACACAAGTCACACCATGTGCACAGGCATGGTAGACACGTCCAACATTAGTATAGGATGTGACCCAAATGCACATGGTCCTCTTAGGCCCATGTGGGCAGTATTTGCCCAGAGTAGTTTCAGTTCACCTCTGTATCCTGGCACAACTGACCATTCAGATAAACCCTGCTGTAGCCATGCTTCCTCCAGCCACTCAGTCCTCTTATCTCTGCCTTCCCCAATACTGTTCAACATGAGGCTACTCTGTCCTTCCCACCAGGATGGGAAGATGTGTAAAAGTGGTTCTCTCAGGGTTGCCAATTTCATCCCCCTGCCCCCTTCCCACAGCCTAGGCCGTGCCAGATGACGGCTAACCTGAACCAAATGCTGGCAGGTAAGAGCCTTAGGATAAAAAGATTAAGGAGAACCAGTGGCATGTGGACAAAGTGACATGTGCAGGGAGCCTGGTGGTAACAAAGTGACATGTGTAGGGAGCCTGGTGGCAACTGTGTCTGTTTGTAGGGAGCTTGGTGGTAACTGTGACAAAGTGACATGTGTAGGGAACCTGGTGGCAACTGTGTCTGTTTGTAGGGAGCTTGGTGGTAACTGTGACAAAGTGACATGTGTAGGGAGCAGGGTGGTAACTGTCTGTTGCAGGAGTTGGGTGGTAACTGTGTCTATTACGGGGAGTCTGGTGGTAGCTGGGTCTGTTTGTAGGGAGCAGGGTGGTCACTGTCTATTTCCAGAATCTCTGATCCTCACCCCTGGCCCTGTCAGCACCTCAAGGAGTCCTGCAGAGGTGGGCAGAGCTGACCCAACCTGGCCAACCTTAGCACAGAAGCAGGCTATGCTTTTCCTTAGCTGACACGAGCCAGCGGCCATGCGAGCAGCACAGATGCCGCCCGCCCGGCACAGAGGAAGCAAGAGCGAAAGTCTGTGTTTATAGAGAGCCTGGGGTGCTGCAGACAGACACAGTGCTCAAATAACACATGTGCCGTAAAAATCACACCATGACGCCTGACAGGGGACGGGATGGGATGAGAAGTCAACAGCAGGCCACTGTCTCAATCTCATAGTTCAACTCCTAGCAAATTCCCCAAGATCATGGCAAAGGCCTGTATGTCTCCAGCAGGCAGTAGCCTGGGGATCTTGTATACCCCAAGGGATTCCCTATAACAGAGTCACAGGGGCGGCATCCACCCCACCCAACACACATTCCTTCTAAGTAACTTCTGGGTTCTATGGCCACCATTATAGCCAGGCATTTCCATGTCTCTGTCCCTAGCAGTCTCCCTTACGGAAGTAAAGTTTTGTTCTATGAGGCACATACCAAGTGCCCAACACTAAGCCTGGCGCGCAACAGACACCGGCTGAACTCAGCTCTGTGCATAAGGCTCCCAAGCCACTCCCTTACAAGCAAAAGCATGTGCTAGGCATCCAAAAAAAAAAAAAAAAGGTGTCTCTTGTGACTGTTGATAAAAGCAAAGTAGCTCGGAATGTCTATATCAAGACAGGCATGGTGGCTCAGGCCTATAATCCCAGGGCCTGTACGGCTGACACAAGAGGATCACAAGTTTGGATACAAGACACTTTGGACAACATAGAGAGTTACGGGTGAGCCTGGGCTATATAGATAAACCCTGTCTCAGAAACCGAGAATAAAATCAAGCAAAAACTTAAAAAGTAACTGAGGCGTCATAGACTACACCTCTACAGACAGATCTGCCCGGCTAATGTCTATCCTTACACGGCCTCTGG
Source organism: Mastomys coucha (assembly GCF_008632895.1). Classification (NCBI taxonomy): domain Eukaryota; kingdom Metazoa; phylum Chordata; class Mammalia; order Rodentia; family Muridae; genus Mastomys; species Mastomys coucha. The sequence goes on from NW_022196895.1 coordinate 71,561,811, forward strand.
GTGGTTAAACCAACTGAGCCAGAAACTGGCTGGATTTGCAGTCTTAGCTCAGCCAACAGGGACCCCGTCTATCAGAACCAAGACGGTAAAAATACTAGAAATCCTGCGTCACTGTGGCTCCAGGGGCTTCAGACACAAGTGTCCAGTGCACAGGCAGAAAACAGCCTCATAGGTGGGCTAAGTGCTTCTCTGGCCTGCATTCCCGAGCAGGTGAAAGGCCAGCTAGCCGACTCCCAGTGTCTCCCTGAGTTTGAAACAGTATCTTAGGGTACAGGAAGGACGTGGTGGAATATGGTCTGGAGAAGCAATACCCATGGGAACCCTCTCAGGGAGCCCTCAACAGCAGCCTGGGAAGATGCCAGCACGTGAGCAAGCAACCAGAGAGAAAGCTCTGGCTTTTATAGACACATGGGATTCATCTACAAATATGCCACTTTTTTTTTTTCCTGGAATACTGGGGATTGAACCCAGGTCCTCATGTGCAGGTCATATGTAGGCCTTTCCTAATCCCTAAGGTGAGGCAGGGTCAGTTTTCCAGGCATCTGCCCCTGCTGTCTTCAAGGCCTGCTCTCTAGGTCCTACTCAGTGCCCTCTGTCTTCCTCTCCTCTGCTTCAGTCACTCTTCTAGCTGCTCTGGGCCCAAAGCTGGACTTGGACTCTGAGGGCGGATTTAAGTCAACAGTGGGAGACGAACCCCACACCTTCCCTAGGTTCTCTGAGCCTCTGCCCTCCACAATGGGAAGAAGGATCTGGCCCCAAGACTATGGGCTGATTTCTTCTGTGGAGCCCTAGGATAAATAACAGATAGACATCTAAAGCTGCAACGGGCCTGAGGTTCCCAACTGCCTGGAGATATTTTTCTCCCAACCTCAAGTCCAAATAGGCCGGCACCACCCATGCTGAAGGGGTGGTCTGCAGGGTAGCGGATGTCTAGCCTGTGTTTTCTTCAGTTAAGGCAAGCCTCCCTGCGCCCACTAGAGGCAGGGCTCTCTGTCCTGGAGGAGACATAGTCAGGGCTCTTGGGCCCTGGGGTTCTGAGCCTTGAGCCTCCTGTCTCAGCGTGCTCCCATCTGGGGCAGGGCTTCCCTTGCACTCAGAGAGCCAGGCTGTTCTTAGAAAGGCTGCTGCTGCCTCTTCTGCAGCATCTCCTGGCACTCTGTAGTTGGATAGCTTCCAGAGCATTCCATTGTGGCACCGAAAGTGTCTAAGTCAGTATAGGGATGCCCCCCTTAGGACTTGTGCATAGATGCCCTCTCTGGCTGACTTCTAATCCCAGACACAGACCTTCCCTGCAAAGACCCATGGGAGACCAACACCTCCGGTGTGCCAGGCATAGCTTTGGGTCTCCGGGACTAGACGAGGAGGCTTGGCCCCCACAGCAGCCCTGTACAATGATGGATGAGTGAAAAAGGGATCGTCTGCGTTCCGCTCCTCCGCTGCCTTGTCGGGCTCACTAGGTTTTCTCTGTGTGTCCCCATCTTGCCTCAAGTACACCACCTGCTCCTCAGGGTAGTTTCCCTTCTCGGAGGGAGGGCCTGGGACAGGGCTCTGCTCCCTGTGGGTGTTAAGAGATGAAAGTGCCTCTCTCGCCTCACTCCCTCCCTGATGCATCCATCCGGCTGAGGCTGCAGCCTGATTCTGCCAGCTGGGCCTCCAGCGTGATGCAGCATCCCTGCCTGCCTGGCTTCCCTAAGGAGCCTGCGGCCCTGTGTGACAAAAGATTCTCTGACAATGGGAGGAAGACGTCTGCTCGATTGTCTACCACAGCCCTGCCAGGGTCTAGGTTCCCCAACACCTCACGGATGTCTCCTTACTCTCAGCAGAGTGGCTCCCGCATTGTACTATCCTATTGATTCCGATCCACAGCCTGTGACCCTGAACTTGTCCCTGCTCTTTGTCCTTGGCCTAACCCAGCAGACCTATTCCAGCTTATGCCTGGGTCGCCGCTCACAGTCAGTCAGTGTGACCAGAAGCCCTTGCAGTCTGTGGTGGAGGGGTTCCCTTTAAATATAAACAATAACCACAGGCTGTGCTCCCCAAATCTGCTTAGCCATGTATGGGGGCTGGTTTTATATCAACTTGACAGAAGCAGGAGTCATCTGGGAAAAGGAAACCTTAACCAAGAGAAAGTCCACACCCGATTGGCTGGTGGAGCATTAACTTGATTGATGATTGGTGTGGGAGGCCATTGTGGGCGGTGTCATCCCTGGGCTGGTGGTCTTGGGTTCTATAAGAAAGCAGGCTAAGCAAGCCAGGAGGAGCAAGGCTGTAAGTAGCACCCCTCCATGGCCTCTGCATCAGCTCCTGTCCAGGGTTCCTAGCTTGAGTTCCTTCCCAGCCTTCCCAGTGCTGGGCTGTGCCATGGACGCGGAAGGGGAATTAACCCTTCCCCTTCCAGGTTGCTTTGGGTCCTAGTGATGATATCGCAGCCTCGGAAACCTAACTAAGACGACGTGTGACCCTTGGCTCATCTCCAGCCTCACCTGGTTTTAGATCTCCTCCCTCTGATACAAACACTGTAGACCGCCCCCCCCAAGAGCTCAGAGGCCACCTTGCTAGAGCCCTCTCTCCCATCCTAGATGGGACATCAGTCTGGTGGGTGGTCCACGGCTGGCCGTGAACTGCATCCTCAGCTGAGTCCTTCCTTGGGTTTGGCCTTACTGCTCGTAGTTCCTTCCCAGAGCCAGTCTGCTCAGGCCTTCATCCCGTTTGTGCCCGCTGTTCCTTACCACAGTGGCCCTTTTCCTGTATCCTCTGGCTACTTCCTTTCTCTCCTTTAACAGTCAATGCTTAGGTTGCCTCCTTCAGGAAGCCCTCCCTGATGGCAGGCGCTCTATGTCATCATATACTTGAAAAAGTCTTAGGCCTTTCCTCTCCACTGTGGAGAAATGTAACGATTTGTGTTTCACTCCCACTATACTTAAGTCAGGGCTCTGTGCCTATCCTTCATTATAGTCCAAGTCTAACACAGAGCCAGGCCTAGAAAGAAAGCCCAGTTGCAATGAAGAAGGTCATGCCAACTGCATGGTGACCAACCAAACCATGCAATCACCCCAGGCATACACAGTTTCCCCCCCATATCCACATCTGAGTCATTATAATTCTAAAACTCCTCATACAGAATACCTACACCTACTATCAAATACACCCCTTCCATTAAACCATCCCAAATTGGTCCTACTCTACGTATCATTGCTATGGAAACTGCCCCACCCCCACCCCCGTCCAGCCTTTACTCCACAACCCTTCTCTGGAGTCAGCAGTCTGGGTCCAGCTCCACTCACGACAATGACAGTGTCAGATGGTCCAGCAGCCTCCTTTGCACTGGGCATGAAGAGTGTAGAGCCAGGAGATATGGAGTCCTCGTAAACCGATCCTAAAGCTTACTTGTGACTTGGTCATGTCCCTAAAAACCATTTTAGGGTCTTGGCCTTCTGACTTGTAACATGGGCCAGGGGGATGAGACCAACCTCACAGGCAGACATGAAAAGTGTTCATGGGGTGACGCATGTGATACACATAAAGCCGTGGAACACGGGTTTCAGCCAAGCCCCATTGTCCTCTTCAACACTGCTCATCTGTCCTCAATTAATTCACTTCGAGACCACGGGGAATGAACATGCACTGGTGTCTAGGTCCATGCCATCGGGCCAGAAAGCAACACACCAAATAAGAACAGGGCCTCCATTCCTGAAAAGCCCTCTTATATTCCTGGGTGCCAACACAAAACACAAAGCAACAAAAGCCAGCCCGGAAGGAAAGCAGCCACCAGCCAAGTGGATGTCAAAGAAAGAGAGGAGACGAAGTGGGCAGACTTTGAAGTAAGGATTCACTTTTTGTTTTGTTTATCTGATGTAGAAAAAGAAATTGGGTCAGTTGTGATAGTATATACCTATACTAGTAGGAAATGCCAAAGAGGCGGAGGAGGGAGGACCATGAGAAAGAAACTGAGGTACGAAAGACCAAGGTTTCCTGCCCAGCTCTGACAAGAGCTCCAATGTGACCCTAATAAGTTACCTTACTTCAGAGACCCCAAGGTCTCTGCATGGAGATCAGTCAAGCTGCCTCTCTACCTGTTTGCCTGGATCCAGGGTGGGGTCTGTTCTCACCCAGGGTTGGATCTGTTCTCAGCTAGTTCTGAACCACGGCTCAGTTAACACGTGACCGGGTAGGTTCTACATAAACACCACTGTGGGAGAGTTCTCAGAGACTGTAATTTGCCTGTCTGTTTTCCTGTCTCTCCAGTAATGAGGTTCTGCATCTCAACCACGAACCTACAGTCTACCATCATGATCAGCATTGCACAGAACATAACTTTAGCATCGGGGCAGTAGAAACGGAATCGGAGGCCTCACACATGAACTTGGGACTAGACACCCTCACACTAACATCTACACAGATCTTAGAAGCCCTGCAGGGCCTAGTAAGACCTTGACCAAAACCACAGCTTCTCTCTGAGTCATGGCACCTTAGAACCAGGCGAAGGTGCAAAAAGGACATCTTCCCAGTGCCTTGGTCTCAGAGGAACCTGCTGGTTGGCTTCAGGGTACATCTCCATCAGCTGCCTCACTCCTGCAGAAGGACATGGCTCTAGATCCACCCAAGGAGATTCCGACTAGCCTGCCGTTCGGCTAACTGAGACACGAGGACCTTTCTACTCCACTTCCCTCTACTTGTTCTCTAAGGTACAAAGCAGTTTGGGGCCTGGCAACCAACATAGGTGACACTGATCAAGTCCCAGAATGAGTGTTCTAAAATACTGATGATTGGTTACCTCCTTGGGGCTCTGTTCCTGCAATGTAATGTAACTATTCCTCCTGGGCTCCTTTTGTGTGCCCAAAACAACACGGATTGTATAGCCTCCGTGGGTCCATCACAAGCATTTGAGAAATTGGAAACCCTTATATCTACATCAACAGCTAGAAAGGTTTTAAAGTCTAACACAGTGGTTCTCAATCTTCTTAATGCTGCGACCTTTTAATACAGTTCCTCATGTTATGAGGACCCTCAAACATAAAATTATTTCATTGTTACTTCATAACTGTCATCTTTGTTACTGTTACAAAGTGTAACATAAATATTTGTGTTTTCTTTCTTTCTTTCTTTCTTTCTTTCTTTTTTGTTTTTTCCAGACAGGGTTTCTCTGTGTAGCCCCACCTGTCCTGGAACTCACTCTGTAGCCCAGGCTGGCCTCGAACTCAGAAATCCACCTGCCTCTGTCTCCCAAGTGCTGGAATTAAAGGCGTGCGCCACCACTTCCCTGCTATATTTTTGTTTTCTGATGGTCTTAGGTAACCCCTATGAAAGGCTCATTCGATCTTTCAACCACCCCCAAATGGGGTCATAACACAGACTGAGAACTACTGCTCCAGCACATAGCAGGAACGAGTTGTTAATTCCTCTTACATGTAAAACTTCAAGATACACGAAGTCAAAGGTGCCCAATACACATTTGTGAATGAATGGGTGGGTCAGACAGTTTTCTGATCAGTTTGCCAACCTCTGAAAACCCCCAAGCCCATGTCTGAGACCCTCCACTTGCACAGACCCGGGCGGAGACACTCACACAGATGTGTATGGATGCTTTCCTAGGCTTGGCCATCTAGAGACAAGAGGAAGACATGGGGCCCCATTTTCAGCTCAACGGCACTGAAAGCAGTAAAGAATAAATCTGGGCAGCACTTGGGAGGTTGAGGCAAAAATGTTGCTGCAAGTTTAAGACCAACCAGCCTGGGCTGTATGAGTCTATCCCAGGCCAGACTGTCTCAAAACAAACAAACAAACAAGCAAACAAAACCCTATGCAAACAACACATCTTGGAATCACCAGGACTTCCATGGACAAGTGTATGTGTGCCCCAGGTGCTTATTATATATTAGGCATGTCACAGCCGGCATGAACTCATCAACATCGAATTATTATTATTTTGCTTTTTTGTTTTTTTGTTTTTGGATACAGGGTTTCTCTGTGTAGCCCCACCTGTCCTGGAACTCACTCTGTAGACCAGGCTGGCCTCGAACTCAGAAATCCGCCTGTCTCTGCCTCCCAAGTGCTGGGATTAAAGGCGTGTGCCACCACCGCCTGGCTAACATCGAATTATTAGATGAGTGATAAAGGCCTGTGGCTTATAGCAGCGGTTTTCATTATGCATTGTTATTTATTTTGATGAAATCTACGCAAGGTGGTGTGTACCTTTAATCCTCGCACTCCAGAGGCAGGTGAGTTCAAGGCCAGCTTGGTCTATCTAGGGAGGCCAACCAGGGCAATGTATAGTGAGGCCCTGTCTCAAAGCAGCAACAAAAAGAGCATTTAGACAAGGAATATGTACCAGGATAACTTTCCTGGGTTGAATTATCTCCTTCCCAAGGTACCAAGAACCCACCCTCAAAA
>NW_022196895.1:71568210-71571610 GCF_008632895.1 Mastomys coucha
AAAAAAAAAAAAAAAAAAGAATGGTCACACTTTAAATAAAAAGCCGTGGGTACTAGGTACACGCCTGTTTTCTCAGCTTTGGGGAGGTAGAGGTAAACCAGGCAACATGGGGGAGCCCCTGGCTTGAAAATAAACAGCAGTGGCCTGCAAAGAGAAATCACAAGGGGAGGAAAGCTGTTCTTCACCGGCTGAAAGACCATAGGCAAGTGACATCACTTCCTGAGTCTTGGTGTCCTCATCTGTACAGAGGGATTAGCCCTTCCTTCCCTACCTCACAGGATCCTCTTCATAACTGTACTACGTGGTGGGGAAATCCTGCTCTGTACATTCATAGAGACACGTTCTTGTTTCAGCAATCTCCTCACCTCGAAGGCAGGATACCCAGGAAGCCTCGCAGGCTACTGTCCTCACCAGGATAGGCACTGGACATGACACACCGCTGAGCCTATTGCTATCAGCAGAGTCCTGTTTCACATACTCAGAGGACTTTTCTCCGGACACCCTAGAGCATCCTGCCACTATCTAGCGTCTATGGAGGGCAATCTGTTCCTATACAATTGGGTTGTTTGAAAGTCCCGGAGGTTTCCTTTCATGGACCACGGGCTGCTAGGAACCAAGATTCCAGAGGTTTGGGCCCAGCCCCTATGCTGGGCCAAGAGGAACCCGGTAGGACAGCCCATGGCTCCTCCCAGTGCTCTGCCGCGCCTCCCTCCTAGCAGAGGCGGTGCTTAAGCTGTGTCACTTTCGACCTGGGGAGGCTCCCAACACCCGAGCCTGAGGTGTCCAGGCGGTGCAGGGGCCCCCTAGCCAGAGAAGGCTAATCTCGGAGCTTCAGAAATGACAGCCGGGAGGGCGGTGCAGGCAGTGGCGTGAGATCCCGCAGGCCTGCGGGCAGAGGCAGAGAGGGTCTGCCGGGCAGGCGTTGGTTCTCAGTAGAAGAACCGAGAGCAGGGAGGGGTGGCTGAACGCATGGATTTTCTCTAGGATCCGGGAAGGCAGCTGAGGAAATGCACAGGCGCGAGCATCCCGGGGAACCTCCGTGCTAGGGTCAAGGATCCTAAGCATGGTTTGCTGAGGATGGGGGTGTGGGGTGGGAGGGGTGGGCACCAGAGCTCGGGTGGGTCCTCCCAGCCCGTAGGGTGGGCAGTCAGTCGCTGGGCTAGGGAGACGAGAGAAACGTAGAGGGAGGGCCACACAGAGCTTGGGACTCGCAGGCGGCCAAGCCCCCCCTAAGGTCTTCCCCAGCGCCAGCCTGAGGATTCCTTAGTAACCCCAAGCGTGGACATACATAAGAGACAGCCAAACTCACACCATTTGGGGCTAGCTGGTCCAATCCCAGGAGGCATCCACCCCACGCTGTTCTCCACTCTGCCGCCCCCTCCAAGGCCAAGCTGTGTGTACACACACAAACAGTTGGACGGGGGAGGCGACGCCTCCCTCCTGGTGAGGACACGCAGAGCACAGCCACCGATCCCTCCCCTCTAAAAGCCGCGCCCCCTTCCCGGCTCACACGCCCCCTGGCCCCTACCCTGAGAACTCCTCAAAATCAGACCCAGGGCTGCCGAGTTCAGGGTTTGAATCCTGGATTGTCTTTTAAAAGCCAACAAAACAACCAGCTCCGATAGCGGGTCCCGGGGACGCCTCCTCCCGTGGCATCCTGGAACCCGCACGCGGCCCTCCCGATCCCGTAGACATCGACCTCAGCCAAGCCACCGCTCCCATCTCCCCCTAAAATCCGTGCCTGTGACCATCACTAGCTAGCTCCCCTCAGCAGCCCATTCCACAGCCCCCGGGTTACCCGCCGGCGTGAACCGGCTTTTCGGAACCTGTCAACTTAACCCCAGCTCCGCAGGGCGTAGCACTCCACCCCCCCCTCCCACACCCCCCAGGCCCCATCACTCCGAGGCCACAGGAATGATCGTTCTTAAAGCCGGCAGAATCGCCACGGGTGTAGAACGGCCAAAGCCGCCACTGCAATGGCTCCACCGAGGCTTCCTCCGCTGCTCCGATCCGCCGCGCCCTCCGCGGCCCGCGGGCTCACCGGGGACGAAGGGAGGGGTCTGCTGCCTGTCTAGACGAGAGCCATCCACAGACATCCCCCAGCTCGCGGGGACGGCCGTCGGCACGGCAGGGAAGGGCAGCGTGGACGTACACTCGCCGGTTCCCTCCGTCAACCCGGGGTGCTGCAGCCGCGCCCGCAGCCGCCTCCCCAGCCGCGCTCCGACCTCTGCGCAGCGCGCGGTCGGAACAGCTGCAAGTTTGCCTGGCGCTGGAGCAACTGCTCGTTGCAGCAAACGAGGCTCCAAAACAAAAGGGATCTTGCCCGCGAGCTTCCTCCCCCGCGGGTCGGAACCCCGCACAAGACGTCGGCTACACCGCGCCGCTCCAACGCGAGTGGGGCTCCTAGAAGCGCGCCCCCCCCCCCGAGGAACCCCTCTGGGTTCCGGAGCTCTGGTGTCACGGTCCCCACCGCGCGGGGAACTGGGCCCACTACAGGACAAAACCTGGGAGAAGGCGAGATCGGAGTGAGCGGTACCCACTAGACCCAGAGGAGGGGACTAAGGATGGGTGCGGACACCGGGCTGACTGAAGCGCTGGGAGGGGGAAGGGGGAGAATTGTTTGGAGCGGTTTTCCCGGATTTATCTATAATCGAGAGCACGTCACGTAGCCCTCCTCCCGGGTCCCCGAATCCACCCGCAAGTCGAGGTGACTAAAAGAGGAGGGAGGACAAGGGATGCTCACCTCGGGGTTCCTCTGGCCGCCGCGCGGAGCCCGCGTCGGGGGTGGGGGAAGGGGGCAGGGAAGGGGAAGGGAGGGACCAGGCTCCGAAGAGCGGACTCCTGCCGGGAGTTCGGCTCGTCCCAGCCGTGAGGGGATCCGGCACCTCGGCAGACCGACCCAGTCGAGAGGGGAGGGAGGGAGGGAAGGGAGACAGGGAGGGAGGGGCAGGCAGAGGGAGGGAGTAGAGGAAGGAAAAAAAACGATCCCTGTACTGACACAGGGAAAGAGAATGTAGGAGAGTGACGTCCGGGCCCCGCCTCCCCCTCCGGCCACGTGCAAAGACTTGAAAGGAAAGAGGGAGACGGCGAGCCTGCTGGGTAATGTAGTTCGCCTTTCTTTCCTAGGATGGCGGGCCCTGGAAAGCTGGGAACCTGGCGGGGAGCCGGGGATACCGCCTGAACTGCCTGGATAGAGCAGTATTGTTACGGCGATACCTGCTCTCCAATGACCTCTTGAACTAGCGGGGGACAGAACCGAGGGCGAAGGCAACGTCTGGGCTTGCAGAGAAACACTTGGTTTTAGAATCAGACAGGCTGTGAGGATAAGGACTTCGGCGCTTAAAGTGTAAAGTCTGTCCTAATGGCAGATAAGAGAAAGCATAGTGTATGCTCTGGGAGC
>NW_022196895.1:71571630-71578137 GCF_008632895.1 Mastomys coucha
GGGCAGGAGGGGGGCAAGTGGCGTTATTAATGAGGCATTAAGTGCCACCTTCGGTTATTGAGATTCATATGTTATAATTAACGTTTGCGTATCGCTCCGGCAGGGGCGGGATGTTGTAATTAGATATGCACTTTGCAACCAATTAATTTTCCATTGGCCATGCTAAAAGCTGGGACACTGGCCGGAAGAATTCGATGCAGTGGATAATTCGGTCATCACTTGATCTCCACTGTTTTGGTTAAGCAGAGAAGCCTCCAGGAGAAGTCTAAGATGTTGCATGTCTCACCAAGCAGTGGAGTCAGGTACATACTGGAGATGCTGGAACAGACCCGCTGAAGAACTCCTTGGAGTGATGAATTTGTAAAACATCTAATGAACACATCTGGACATGCAGGGATCCTTAAGGCCCTCAGTCTGTGCTCTCCAGGAGCTCAATCTTGCGGGAGGGCCTTTCATAATCTCGTGAAAGGATAGGGGATATGGGAACCCTTGATACTGGGACAAGTCCAAAGCAGGATGGAACCAGGATGGGGGTGGGAAGGCTTCGGGGGAGGGAGGGACCCGGTATCTGAATGAAGAGTTACTAAGGTTTTTAAAGAGGGGCAGGCATCTATTAAGTCTATGGAAGGCTCTAGATTCAAGAGAAGAGAGCTAATTCTGCAACTTCAGCTATTTGGCTGGATAGGGGACATGCTGTGGGGAGGGGGGTTGCAGAAAGGGAGGAATGGCTAGGAAGTGAGTCTAGAGGGCAGAAGGAGTCTGGGATAGCTTGCTAGAAGAGGCGGGGCTTGGAGTGGGTCTGGTGTGATGGACGGGATTTTGTTTTGTAGGGAGCTTTGAACACTGAATGAACCAGGCCACTGGTGGGAAGCAAAACAGAATATTGAACCCAAACCAAAGGGGCTCAGCACCCTCTCTCTCTCTCTCTCTCTCTCTCTCTCTCTCTCTCTCTCTCTCCACACACACACACACACACACACACACACACACACACACACCTTAGCCCATCATCCACAACCAATCACTGCTACAAGGCAGAATGTGTGCTGTAAGCCAAATGTCTGGGTGCTAGGCACTATCTCCCCCCCCCACACACACACACACTTTCTCTCTATTTCCATTACCAGAGGAACACAAGCACATCTGTCTTCCTGGAGGCTTGTCCTTAGCCATGCGCCTCATTGGTTCAGCAGCGAGTGATGTTTATGCTCTAACATCTGGATGATTTCTTGGGTTTCTACAATATTAGCTAATAGCCCCAGACAATTCCAGGTCCCTTACTTGCTTTCAGGGCAGGGTTTTGCACATCCAGCGGCAGGCACACCACCTGCAAGGCAACTGAGAATGGACTGTCTGGTTTGGTCCTCGCCCTGGTTGTAAGTCTCCTCACCTTTCAGAGGTGAGGAGAGGCCTAACAACCCGCAGAAAAGAACACACGCACGCACAGCACTTGTGGAGGCTCTAGGGAGTTCGCACCATGGCTGAGCACAGCAGAGGGAATTTAGTCTGAATACTGGTGATCTAGTCTCTATGTGGGTCTGTCCCACGGAAAATGGCTATGTGATTGAGTTCCTTTCTTGTGCTGAGATTTTTCTGGTCCATAAGGATGGCTGAACTTTTCTTCTTTCTGTAGATACAGCTCAGCAGAGCTGACCTAGTGGGAAGGGACCTTGAGCACTGCATCCTAAAATGGGAAATAAGTTCTTTTGTCTTCAAGGAACTTTGGCCCATTTCTGAGCCTTCCCCATCTACTGACGGATGTCTATCTATGGTCTTTCTATTCTGGAAGACCTGAGAAGACCCTACTCTTCTTGCCCAAGATTGCTTCCCCTTGGAGAGTGGACTGTGCCACGAGACACTGCATGGGTGGCCATCAGACTACTTCCTGATTGCCTTTTACTCCCGGATCCTGGATCCCTGCTCTCTCCCAACTCCTAGACTGTTACTAATCCCTTCAGAACCTCTCTGCATCCTCTCCTCCAACCCACATGATTCCTGCAGAGAGCTCTGGTGGCCTCTGGTGACAGACCCTGTTGGTTGGGATGGGGACTTTAGGAGGGAGGCCTTGTGTATCCTTCAGAAGTGCCCAGAGTGAAGGTCTGGCTTGCTTGATTTGCACAGCCTTGGGGTTGATCCAGCATTCACCTGCAAGCTGAAGCCAAAAAAGTGGCTAAGTGCAGAGCCCTGGAGAAATGACACTGGTATGGAGAAATTGTTAGAGTGAGGTTTGGGGTTTTTTTTTGGGGTGGGGGGAGATTGTTTTGTCAAAACAAGATGCTAGTAAAACAAATCTGTATCCACTGTCCCTTCTCCCCCCAGTCCTCCTCTCAGCTCTCTCCATAGCTTTTCCAGGTGAGATGTTACCCGAAGCAGGCCTCACATTTATGCATTTGTGCATTTACTTATTTTGCACTGCTAGGAACACAGGGCCTCATACATGCTGAGCAAGCATTTTACCAAGGCTCTTCTCCTTCAGCCCCCTCACACTGATTGAGGACCACTGGGAAGCCAGAAAAGGCTCTGCTGGAGAGAAGCTGGCTGCCTTCAGGAGCTGAGAGTCCATCTCGACGCCCAGGAAAGGAAAGAAGCTCCTCCCACCGCACCCCTACCACTCCCACCCTGCCACCCATATAAGGTGACTTTCTGTGAACTAAAGATGGGTGTGGGAGCTGCAATGGTCAAAAAGGGGAGGAAAATGGATCCACAGCCACATGTGCTTTCTCACTGGGAGGGGGTCCACAGAAGCCCAACTTGATAGGGATGTAGCACTTGCCTTGGAACACAACAAAAGCGATGGCATTTTATAGGAGCTGGAGTGGTTCATTGTGTACTGTGGTGACTGCTAACCCCATGGAAGGAAGGTGTCTTCTGGCGTCTGTCCTGTGTTATGGTGGTGTTGGCCTAGAGAGATACTGGCTTGATAGACCCAGGTTGAATTTCACTCCTGCCTGTCTCAGCTCCCATTACACAACCACAAAGACCATCCTTGCTGGGAAAGAAGATGCAAATTGATCCCAGAGGCAGCCATCAGTGAGAGAGGGGCGTGTGCAAAGACCTGGGAATTTGAGAGGCACCAAAAAAAAAAAAAAAAAAAAAAAAAAAAGAGGTAAATCAAAGAGTATTTATTGAGAACATGCTCTGCAGAAGTCGTGGCAAGGTGTCTAAGGGGTACACGCCTGACCCTAGCTCACTGTGTGACATTGCCTCCCTCTGGGCCTCAGTTCTTATATCTGTAAGACGAGACCACCGGATCTGATCTCTGAGATTATCTCCCTTTAAGAAGTTTGCAATCTTTTGGCAAAAAAGGGGGCTGTGGAATTAAGTGGTCAAGAGGCTGAGTTTTCAACCTGGAAACCTTTCAACCGGCAGGAAGGGCTTGAAGGAGCCCAAACAGGAACACAAAGCAAGCAGACTTTGCCTGGTAAGATTCAAGCTCAGTGAGAGGCCTGAGTATCAACAGATCTGTCTTAGGGTCCTGAGAGCTAAAGGTCAGATCTCAGGTCAGTGATGTGAACATCTGTTCTTGACCTTGATGAGGGATTGAAGGAAAATAGACAGACACTTCTCTGCAAAAGATACTGTCCTTTATTTATTTATTTATTTATTTATTTATTTTTTATTTAGCCAGACAACACTCAAAAGAAAGTTTGCCAGGCCACACTCAAAAGAAAGGGAATTATTGTCCCCCCGGAAGGGAGGGAGGGGTAGCCAAGGCTAATTAAACCAGAGATGTATACCTGATCCAATGGCTAGGTTGACTGGGCTCCATCGAATGGGGCCAATCTAATTTTTTCTTGAAAGAACCTAGTGGTGGCGCACACCTTTAATCCCAGCACTTGGGAGGCAGAGGCAGGCGGATTTCTGAGTTTGAGGCCAGCCTGGTCTACAGAGTGAGTTCCAGGACAGCCAGGGCTACACAAAGAAACCCTGTCTTGAAAAACCAAATAAAATAAAATAAAATAAAATAAAATAAAATAAAATAAAATAAAATAATCTGAAAGAAGCACTGAAGAACTGCCCACTGCTGATCACTCCCTAAGTCAAGGCCTGTGGCCAAGGTAGGCTGGCCCAACATAAGGAAGCCAACGAAGTGCTCAGCGAGGGAAAGGCGGGGAGAAGAGGAAGGGGAGAGGGTGGAAAGAAGCTGCCCATGACAGCCTGGCCCCTCATTCTCACTCCCTGGGTCCCTTGCAGTGCCTCTCACGGCTCCCTGGTCTCTGGATCCTTATGGTGATCTCCTTAGCTTTGTGTCAGCTTAGATGGGTGCAGACAGGAGTTCAACCGGGCAGCTACCTTCTCTTTAAGTCCCACATAGCTCTCCTTTTCAACTGGTTTATACATCCTGTCCACTAAAGCTTTATTCTGAACTTAGTCTTCAAAGTAATTTCACCTCGAACCTTCCACGCTTCTAACACTTTTCAGAGAACAATAGCTGATTTATTAATGAAACTGTTATATGGAAATGCTGAGTCCCATAATGGGTAGGGAGCTAGCTGGTGGTCTGCAGGAGCTGTGAGCAGGGCCAGTGAGCTTGGATCCATCTCACATCTCCCAGTGTGTACCACACCCTCTCACCCAACTGAGGAATCAGTTCTTTAAGTAAGTATCATTCATCTTACTGGTGTACTTACCGTGAGATCTCTTTGTTCTCTCCTGAGACCTCAGTGGTGTGAGGCACCACTGAATGTCTCCGATGATTCTATGTCAAGAGCCACGATCCTGGATCACTTACACCAACATCTCAGCAGCCAAAAGAAAGGTTGGAATCCATTAAAAATGCTTGCCTCCCTCTGACAGTACCCGACTAATACAGAAGTAGAGGCTCACAGCCATCCATTGGCCTGAGCACAGGGTCCCCAATGAAGGAGTTAGAGAAAGGACCCAAGGAGCTGAAGGGTTTGCAGCCCCTTAACATGAACAACAATATGAACAAACTAGTACCCTCAGAGCTCCCAGGGACTAAAACTCCAACCAAAGAGTACACATGGGGGTACTCATGGTTCCGGCAGCATGCGTATAGCAGAGGATGGCCAAATCGGTCATCAATGGGAGGAGAGGAACTTGGCCCTGTGAAGTTTTTATGCCCCAGTGTAGGGGAATGCCAGGGCCAATAAGCAGGAGGGGGTGGGATGGTGAGCAGGGGAAGGGGGGAGGGAACAGGAGATTGTTTGAGTTTTTGTTTATTTTACTTTATTTTATTTTATTTTTTTTGGAGGGGAACCTGAGAAAGGAAATATTGTAAATAAAGGAAACATCTAATAAAAAAAAGTTTGCCTCTGAGCTGGAGAGATGCTCTGTGGCTAAGCGCACCGGCTGCTCTTTCAGAGGTCCTGAGTTCAACTCCCAGCAACCACATGGTGGCTCACAACCATCTGTAATGGGATCCAATGATGCTTTCTGGTGTGTCTGAAGACAGCTGCAGTGTACTCATATACATAAATTAGATAAATAATTAAAAAAAAATGTTTGCCTCAGCCTTCCTTCCTTTCTCTACTTAATATATTCACCAAGATAAGCATTTTAAATGATGGTCTAAAGGTGAAATACATGTCTTTGAATAACTTTCAAAATTAGTTTTAAAAAATTTACATACGCCAGGCAGTGGTGGCACATGCCTTTAATCCCAGCACTTGGGAGACAGAAGCAGGTGGATTTCTGAGTTCGAGGCCAGCCTGGTCTACAGAGTGAGTTCCAGGACAGCCAAGGCTACACAGAGAAATCCTGTCTCAAAAAAAAAAAATTTACATACAAAGGGGCTGAAGGCATGGCCCAGCAGTTAGGAGCACTTGCTACTCTTCCAGAGGACCCTGCTTCAGACTGTAGCACAATGCTAAGGGGCTCACAACTACCTGGATCCACCTCCAGGGGATCAAAGTCTCTCTTCTGGTCTTTGCAGGAGCCCACACATACCATGCACTTGAACAGATTCTCTTGCACATACACATAAAAGATAATTTGCATACAAAACAATGAGCCTGGTTATGAAGTTTTTCATTCCTGTGTATAATTGTCCTCCGCTTATCTTCCCTGCCAATTACCATTTCTTACCTCCTCTCCACGATTCCACTAGCTCATTCCTGCTTTTATGGTGTGTGTGTGTGTGTGTGTGTGTGTGTGTGTATAATCTAGATTCCAAAGGCTACGTAGCCAAGGATGGTCCTGAACTCTTCATCTGTCTGCTTTGCTTTCCTAGTGGGATTATAAGCATGTGTCACCCTGAAGGGCTCTTCTTGAAACGAGTAGTTTGCTATGTAATAACAGTAGTTGAAATGGCTCTGTGTATGCAGTTCGCATCCTATTTTACTGACTTAATAAAATTAAAGGGATGTTTTCTGTGTTACTACAGTCTTTGTAGACAGTCCCTGAAGAGTTATTTGAATGACAATTTTTAGCATCTAGTGCATGTTTGTTCTAAGACATCAAGAATGATAGCCGGGCGGTGGTGGCGCACGTCTTTAATCCTAGCACTTGGGAGGCAGAGGCAGGTGGATTTCTGAGTTCAAGGCC
>NW_022196895.1:71578156-71579354 GCF_008632895.1 Mastomys coucha
TCTGAGTTCAAGGCCAGCCTGGTCTACAGAGTGAGTACCAGGACAGCCAGGGCTACACAGAGAAACCCCGTCTCGGAAAAAAAAATTTACAAAAACAAACAAAAGAATGACAGCTACACATTAAAATGTGCATTCATCTTGACTTAAGGAACTCCACAGTTCAGAAGACAGCAGGAATTTTAAAAAGAAATGGCAGTACAGGATTCAAATTCAGAGTATAACCCAGTGATCTAACATTTGCCTAACATGCACCAAAAACCTAGGTTCTAGCCCCAGCACTGGGGTGGGGGGAATCAAATTAAGAACAAGTATTTACTATAGGCAGAGTTGGTTGTTTGGGCAAAAGGTGCCTCTTCAAGCCAGAGTGGATCCTGAGATGCTTGACAGGTAAAGCACTTGGCATGCAAGTTTGACAACTTGTGTTTGTCGAATCCTAGAACCCACCGAAAGGCAGGAGAGATCTGACGCCACAAAGTTACCTGCTAGCCTCCATGGCCGTGCACATACACGGCTGTATCATGCACCTACAATAATAATAAATAAAATTTTATTTTAAAATTATTAAAAAGAAGGAAAAAAAGATAAAGTGTTAAGGTTAGATGTGTCAAGGCACAGTCTGGACAGGACAGGCCTTGGCACCTGAATGTGCTGGGTAGAGAAGGAAGCTGTGGGAGCGGTTCATGAGTGACCTTTCCAGGGGCAGCCAGCAGGAGCAGGTATGGGAATTGTCAGGGGACATACTCAGGGAAGGAGGCAGAATTAAGTTGTCATGTTAGTGATGTGCAGTGGGTTCAAGGCTGGACTCGGGAGGAGGGTGGACCAGGAGCCAAATCTTTATAACCACTTGACTTTGGACAAACTGAATTTCTCTGAGGTTCTGTTTCCTCTATAAGATAGGGAAATCACAGATCACATCAGAAGGTTGTTAAAGCATTAAAGGAAAGAGAATATGTATAAGTTATGCTATGCTGAGCAAAGCTAGCCTTCATCTTTGTTTTGGTAGTTGTGTTTGTTTGCTTGTTTGTTTGTTTTCTTTTGGTTCTTTGAGATGGGATCTCTCACTATATAGCATAGAACTTACTATGTTAGAACTCCAGGCTGGCCTCGAACTCACAGAGATCCTCTTGCCTCTGCCTCTCAAGCACTGGAACTAAAGGCACGTGCCACCACACCTGGCTGTTATCTTACCTAACTATGG
>NW_022196895.1:71579364-71598808 GCF_008632895.1 Mastomys coucha
GACTAGTTTGAGCTTTATTCTCTGACCCAGGATGAGGACATCAGATTTTGCTGTTAAGGGACAATTCCACCACACAGTGCTGGGTGACCAACTGGTCTATAAGATCCCATCTGGACCTGACCTGAGAACACAGGACCTCGAATCCTCTCCCTTACTCACCTCACCTCTGGGCTTTCCGCACAATGACGATGATTGGCTGCTGACTTCCCCTGCCCTTCGTTCGCACACAAGATGCACGAGAGACGCACAAGAGACGCACGAGAGACGCACAAGAGACGCACGAAAGACGCAGCAGACCCCAGCTGTGTTACTTTTCCAAAGATTCGCGTTATCAGATGCGTTCATCCCATACTCTTTCCAGAAAGGGCTAGCGGCAGCTCTTCCAGTCCTAAGGTATAGCTACTATATGAAATAGGAGCAGACACCAAGGATGCCCTATGAGATGAATCCTTCTTCAAAAAGAGGCTGCGTGGCTTTTTCAAATAGTGTATGCAGTATAAGCGGCATCAGATCTGACTGGTGGAGTTTTGCTTCACTAGCAACTCTTCTGGAACATTTCCTACGGCATCAACCTGCTCCCACATTGCTCAGCACGCATACCTTTGTGGGAATCAGCTGCTTTTTGTGGAGTGGAAACGAAGGGCGTGTGAAGCCCTCGAGGGACTTCTTTCTGAGCCACTGGACGGAAACTGACCGGGAGGTCACCAGGGTGCTAGGTTGAAGAAGTAAAGGAATTTTCAGAAAAATAAAGAGAAATGCCTTTTGGCTGACCTGAACTGGGAGACGGCCCCAGGATATGGGACCAGTGAAGGAGAAGTTAGGCTCTTGGTTTCATATGCCGTGTCTGAGTGCTCAGCCAGTGCAGGCCCTCTGACGGGGCCACCAACCACGGTCCCCTCCCCACTCCTAGAAAACAAATTTGGTCTGACACGGGGATAAGATTTGAAGCCTTTTCTTCAGGCCTCATCAAAGGTACCCTTTCGGTGGGCATGTTGCCATGACAACAGTAGATTTACTAGAGGGCGTCTATAATTGGTAGACAACGCCATTCATTTAGCTACAGGTTATTCTCTTTCCAGGACTCTGAGTCTTGGGCTGCTTGCAGCAGTCAGATGTGATCTTCCTGCCTGAGCAGACTAATAATCACCTTCTTACTTAATTACTAGCCTAGCCCCGTGAGCCCCATGGAATGCTTCTCCTGTTATCAGCTGGGCTGTCATTTTTGGATGCAGCAATTTGGGCAGGGCCTGTCTTTGGGAACTGCGGTTACCCAGACACTGGTCTTAACTTCTGCTTGTAAGCTACTGGGCCTCGGGATTAGCTGGAGGGATCCTTGTGAAATATTAGCAGCCCCTGAGCATCAGCCTGTCTGCGCTGAGAGGGGGGAGCGGGACGAAGCTATTCTCACGGGAAAATGTCCCACGAGTCTGCAGTCTGCCTCTCCAGTCCTACAATCTTTCTCACCTCGTGTCCCCTCCCCCGCTTCCTAGATATGTCTAAGACAATTCCTTATATTGGAATTGTATTATTTTTACTCTCTTTTTTCCCTAAAAATTATGATAGAATTCACACAACATAAAATTTACTATCTCAGCCTTTTTCCTTTCTTTATTCCCTATCTATCTATCTATCTATCTATCTATCTATCTATCTATCTATCTATCTATCTATTTAAGATAGGGTCTCACTACGTAGCTCTGCTGGCCTGGAACTCACTACATTGGCCAGATTGGCCTCAAATGCACAAGAGTGCCTCCCAAGTGCTGTGATTAAAGGCGTGTGCCACCACGCCTGATCCATCTTGGCCATTTTTAAGTCACAGATCAATGGCATTAAGTGGCAGGCCTCGTTGCCATCTTTCCCAAGACTCTTCATTTTGTAAAACTGAAACTGTATTCATTTAATATAATTTTTTAATTGAAAAGAATTTTCATATACTATATTTTGTTCATGTTTCCCCTCCCTGCCCATTCAACTTTATGTTCTCTGTCCCTCTCCCTCTCCTCCTCTGTCCCTCTATCCCTCTGTCCTTTCCTCCCTTGCTCTCTCTCTCTCTCTCTCTCTCTCTCTCTCTCAAAAGAAAACAGACAAAAACAAGAAACACACACACACACACACAAAATGAAAATTAAAATAAAGAAGCAAAGACACAGGTAAAACAAAACAAAACAAAACAAAACAAAAAAGCCCAAACAAAGCAAAATGATATAAAAAGTCTACAAAAATACTATTGGGTTTGCTTTGTGCTGGCCAACTTACTCCTGGGCATGGGGCCTATCCTTCAGGATGGCTAGAATGCTCCTAGAGTCTAGATTGGAGAAAACTGATTTTTCCTTTCCCAACTCTTTCAGCTTCTTGGTCAGAGTTGGGAGCCCATATCCCCGTTCCACTTTCCCCTCTCAGAGGTCCCATCTGGTTTGAACCTGTGCAAGTCTTGTTCGAGCTGCCACAGTCTGTGTGAATTCATGTGTGCATTGGTCCTGCTGTCTGCATGACTCTGTTTCCTTGGGGTCATCCAGCATGGTCCCTTTTCCTCATAAATCCCCAATGAATACTAATTCTTCTACATCCCTTTCCTGTACCATCTGGCAGGCACCACTCTGGGCTCCTTATCTATGACATCATCCATGTCTTTAGGTTTCCTCTATAGCAGACCACATAGTCTTTGTCTTTCTGCTCCTGGCTTATTTTGCTTAGCATAATAAATAATATGAAGCTCAAGCTTCAGCTGTATTTTAACATGTCACATGCATTTGCTCTTCAAGGCTGGCTGATGATTACTATCATGTATGTATGAATGTGCATGTGTGCGTGTGTGTGTGTGTGTGTGTGTGTGTGTGTGTGTGTGTGTATTGAAGTGGAAACTCAAGTGTTCTTTGAAAAGTCCGTTGTGTTGGATGGTGTTTTGCTGGAGCCAACATGTGAAAGAGTGTTTTCCTGAAGTGGACACAGGTGAAACACTAAGGCAGACTCATGAAGGAAGGTTTAGCTGAAGCAGACATAGGTGAAAGAGTGTTTTTCTAAAGTAAGCACATGAAAGGCCGTATGATGAAGGTTTTTTGCTAACAACACGTATGTATTGGTCCACCTTACATTGCTCATTGGATGCTGCAGACCGCCTGCTATAAACACAAACACCTCTTTCAGATCTTTCGGGGGTTGTGACCCTCCCCGCTTTTGGGGATTGTTAGCCAATATCGGTTCATGAGGGCAAAGGGAGCAGAGACTATGGACAGGGGTTTGGCAGCCCTGTGAGTATATACACACTAGGAAGAAGATGCACCAGGACCAGCTGCAGGGAAGCTGATCAACTTTTACTAGGGGTGATTCGAGTTTTATACAATTTGGGGGTCTGGAGGTAGGACCATTCAGGATAAGCAATGGTCATTGGCTGAAGGCTTAGGGTACAGAAATGCCTCATTAGCATTTCAAGAATCTCAGGGGCTAGCTGAACGGGTTCTTATCAGGAGAAAGGAAGTTGAACCTGTAATCTAACCAAGGCTTTTCTGCAGGCAGAGATGGGGGTGGGGTTCAAACTCCCCAGACGAGGTTAGAGAATGAGCCCTGTCAATGAAGGGCGTCCTCCATTATGTGCCAAGCTCAGAAGGCTGTCTGGCGAATGGTCGGCTTCAACCTGAATGAGGAGTTTTCCTACAGAGGATGTCTACTCAGAGGTGGAATTGCGGGATGATGTGGTAATTTTTAGTGATGTGAGGGAGTGTCACTTTGCCTTCCACCACTTCGCACTTGTACAAAGGTGTCTCTGCACTCTTAGCTACACTTCCATGCATTCATTTGTTCTTGGCTAGGAGACAGCCCAGTGTGTGACAGGCAGTCATTCTTGAACAGGAGAGCCTGGCTAACACCATCTGCTGATAACACCGTTGCTAATATCTATAACAGCTGGGTGGTAGGCACTGTTAATATATTGATCACTAAACCAGTCTTAAGAATATGCACTATTATCATTCCCATTTGAGATTATTATTATTATTATTATTATTATTATTTTATGTGTTGGTGTGTTGCCTGCATGCACACCATGTGCATACCTAGTGCCCATGGAATTCAGTGGGCATCAGCTCCTCTGGGACTGGAATTAAAGTTAGTTGTGAGCGGTCATGTGGGTGCAGAGAATTGAACCTGGATCCTCAGGAGAAGCATCCAAATGCTCTTAATGGCGCAGCCCTCTCTCTAGGTGCTCATTTTAATGTTTTTAAGATTTATTTATTATTCTAGGCACGTATGTGTCTTTGTGGGGGTTTGTGTGTATGTGAGTATAGATGAGGAGAGAGACTAGAAAGGGAAGTGGATCCTGTCGAGTTGGAGATAAAGGCAGTTGTCCCACATGGATGCTGAGAAGTGAACTGGGGCCCCCTGGAAAAGTGCTTCATTATATGTTCTTAGTATCTGAGCTGTCTCTCTAACCCAGCCGTTCCCGTTTTCACAGATGTTCAAAGCAACTGAGATAATCAATAATCTTCCCAGGATTACCTGGCCAAATGATCATTGATATCCCTGAAGCTAGCTTCTGAGGGAACCATAATTGCTTGGTTAGAAGAAGGCTTTCCTATGGGTGGACTGGACAATCTTCAATAATGAAGCTCTATCTTTCAAATAGTTTTATGCCTTTCTCCTGGCAACAAGAGACAATGAACAGAATGATGGAAATCTTAGAGGAGCACAAAGGAACTGGATGTAACCGAACATCCAGTTAGAATCTAGAAAAATTAAAACCTTCAATATTTGAACATTTCATTTTCATCGGGAACTAGATTGGAGGGTGATTATCCCTATAATGGGATTATTTGCTTTATGGAAGGAGTCCCTGAACTACCCTCTTCTGTGATGAGCTTTCTCCAATCACTTGAGCTACAAATTAATCTATAACAATATGATGTATAGATAGCTTCCCCAGAATACATCTACTGCTCAGCATGAAGCCAAATCAAGTTGCTGAAATGCTTTTGATTGCAGGCTAATGATAGCACGGAATATTTGCTCACTTCAGCATTTGAGGGTTCCAACGAGGAAAGGATTTACAGACTCCACTGTCAAACCGACACTCTTAATCCTGATGAAATCATAAAGCGCAGAGTCATTGCCAAAGGCCGGTGTGAACGATGATTAGACAAGTGCTTTGCCGTGGCTAGTGGGAAGCAGCCGCAGAAGGCTCCTCATCAGGATCGTCACAGGCCAAGCCCAACTTTCAGATCTTGCAAATTTTGAGAGCTGAGATAGGAGAGAACCAGGGATCAGGGTGATGTACATGACATCCCAACGTCTCCTGAGAGCCAATGGTGGCATGTAACTAGACGGATGTGTTCTTTGGACTTTGTGATTAAGAATTACATTTCACTGCTAACATCACAGACCCAAGCTAGAGTGACTTTTAAGCAAAAATGAGACTGTCCTCCTACTTAAAAATTCCCAGCCACTTTGGAGAATAATTTAGCCAGTTCTTTTAAAATATTTTAATGTAGTTTCTCTGTCTCTGTCTCTGTTTCTCTCTTTCTCTCTCTGTGTGTAATATAAGTGGAGGTAAGAGTACAATTTTGACCAGTTGGTTTTTGCCTTCCACCGTGAAAGTCCCAGGGATCCAGATCATTAGGCTTGGTGGCAAACACCTTTACCCACTGAACCTTGACACCAGAGCTGGCAGATTCTTAGGGAATGAAACATACCTTACAACCCACTCACCATGTTCCCTGGTATTTACCTAAATAAGTTGAAAATTTATATCCACACAAAAACCTACACACAGATGTTTGGAGCACCTTTATATATAAGTACCCAAACTTGGAAGCAACTGAGGTGTCTCTCAGCAGATGAATGCATAAATAAGCTATAGTGCAGCCAGCGATGGAGCATGAGTCAGTGAGTAGTGAGTGGTCACTTCACCAGAACACATGGAGTTGCCTAACACATACATCAAAGGAGAAAATAGCCAAGCTGGAAAGGCTTCATGCATGGAATCCTGATCAAAGGACTTTCTAGAAAAGACCAAACTATGAACCAGTAAAAATATCTATGGTTGGTTTAGGGTCCAAGTATGACAAGATTATTCATACCTATATACAATAAATAATTGTTTTTAAGACAGTGAAACTATTCTACATTTCATAATGGTGAATAGGTATCATTACACATTTGCCAAGACTCATGGAACATATGACACCAGACGTGGAGTTTATGTAAACTATAGGTGCTAGTTAAAAATATATTAATTGCCGGGTGGTGGTGGCACACGCCTTTAAACCTGGAACTTGGGAAGCAGAGGCAGGCAGATTACTGAGTTTGAGGCCAGCCTGGTCTACAGAGTGAGTTCCAGGACAGCCAGGGCTACACAGAGAAACCCAGTCCCAACAAAAAACAAAAAACAAACAAAAAAAAACCCAAACAACAACAACAACAAAACATATTAATCTTCTCATAGGCTGCAATAAACAATTAAGCTTACAATGCTAATACTAGGCAAAACATCAGGACCTGGTGAGGGAGAATTGGGGGAAATCTCTGTATTTTCTGCTCAATATTTGGAAATCTAAAAATACTCAAAAATTAAGATATAAGATATTTTTTTGGTAGGAAAAAGCAAGACTGATCAGTTCCTTAGTTAGGCTGACTTGTGTGGATGTGATGGCACCTGACTTCCAACCTCAAAGTTGGCTCCTTATCATCAAGGGGCAGCCTGAACACTGGCCATCTGAACATCACCTAACGATAGAGGTATCAGGAGAAGGGCTGAGGGACATCTGCTAGTGGCCAAGTCAGTGCCTGGATTTTGTCACGGTGGTATTTTGCTATGACCTGAGGAAACAAGAAAGGAAAAGTTCGTTGCTGCTCAGGCAGTAGCTTGTGGCTGGCTGGCTGCACTGCTTTTCGGTCTGTAACAGGAACATGGGGGTGCGAAGGAAAGTTGCTCATTTCCTGGTAGCCAGGAACTGGGCGCATGGGAATCTCGGGACAAAAAATACCCTTCATATGTCCCCCATGAACCATGTCCTTAGTCAAGTCCACTTTCCCATAACCGATTCAGTATGACTCCGTCAATGGAGCAATGATTTGAAGGACATCCCACAGTCAACCTGTAATATTTCCCAAATGAGCATAGTCTACATGTTACATAAAACTAAAGAATTACTAATGTGGTTGAGTGTGATACTGGTGTAGTAGTTATGCTAAAAATGCAGTGTTTCTCTCATGAGGATGCACAGTGTATTATTACTCATGAATGGCAAGAATGCAATACCTTGCCTTTGCTCTAGAGGAATCTAGAGGGGAAAAAGGCAGATAGAAGAGATGAAAGAGCTGGGAAGATGGCCCAATGTGTAAAGGACTTGCTACCCAAGTGTAAGAACTGCCATGGACTGAATTTGCTGTGGGAATCTTTTGTTCTGCTGGATGAGTAGAGTTCTGGACAGGTGGGCAAAAAATTTGGCAGATGACAAACAGACGACCCAGAGAAGTGCTGAATCTGAGTGTATTTGCACAAGGTAAAATTCAGGCTTATATAGTATACAGAAAACAGGGCAGATGACAAAAGTCATGTAGACAGATGACGGTCACATCAAGGTCAGTAAGCTCAGAAAGAGCAGTGGTGCCCTTCCCGCTGGGCTATCTTGGCAGCCTCAAGCTAACTCTCTGGGTCTGTCGGAGCCAAGTACCAGGAAGTCCCATTCTAGCAGTTCCTGAAAATGCCCTTACATAAGGGAAGCCCTTCAATTACTCTCTGGTATGTAAAACAATTCTGTCTTCTGTGGGACTGCTCTGAGAATTCTATCTTTACAGTTAGCAATAGTGCCTGACCTCTATTCCTAACTCTGGGGACACCCTGTCTGATAAGGCAGCTTCCTTGTGAGAAATTCCAAGCTAACAATGGCTTGGTATCAAAATGAAGATATATTGGAACGCTGTGCTGGCCAGGGAACAATGTTTATTCTCAGTTTTAACTATTTATGAATCATTTCTTGGGGCACCTTTATGCCTGAATAAGAAGGCATGTTGACTATTGGAAAGACTAATCTGGAATACCTCTGAGTTAGGAGATGCCAGGGACTGAATACCCAGGAGGCAAGCTCCCTTTGAATCTGTAAGCCTCAGGTCTGTGATCAGGCCTTCAAGCCTGACACGCAGACTTTACTGGAGTAGACGAGTGAGCGTGGCAAAGAATCAGAGTTCAGACCCCCAGGACCTAAGTAAAAAGCTGCCTGGGGATAGTGGCTTGCTTGAAATTCCAGTGCACTGGAAATGGAGACAGGGACACCTCCCACCTTTCTTGGAACAAGCTGGCTAGCCAGACTAGCTGATTCAGGGAGCCCTCGGATTAATGAGAACCCTGGACTCACTATATAAAATAGAAAGCAATGAAGACACCCAATATCGCCTCAGACCTCTACACACACATGAATAGTTAAAGCTTGATGGCTATACAACCATGTGAAGATTCTCATATGGTTTTCTGCACTTTTGTATATGGCTGGGTTTTTTATTGTAAAATGTAAAAACAAATTCATATATATATATATATATAATATATATATACATATATATATGTATATCCATATACAAGAGAATTTCAGAAGTGGATTTTTCTCTGAATATTTGTCACAGTCAATCATGGGGGGTCCTGTTGATGAGGAAGGGGGGAGACATAGATATTTGGTAGGCACTGACAAGTTCTGACACACTCAACAGTTGAGGCCACAGAACATTACTGCCCTGTCTTAGTGGTATGGTGTCTTTGTCTTTGTACTGGCTGGACAAGCTTTGTGTCAACTTGGCACAAGCTGGAAATATCACAGAGAAAGGAGCTTCAGGTGAGGAAATGCCTACATGATATCCAGCTGTAAGGCACTTTCTCAATTAGTGATCAAGGATGGGAGGGCCCATTGTGGGTGGTGCCATCTCTGGGCTAGTAGTCTTGGGTTCTATAAGAAAGCAAGCTGAACAAGCCAGGGGAAGCAAGCCAGTAAGAAACATCCCTCCATGGCCTCTGCATCAGCTTCTGCTTCCTGACCTACTTGAGTTCCAGTCCTGACTTCCTTTGGTGATGAACAACAATGTGGAAGTGTAAGCTGCATAAACCCTTTCCTCCCGACTTGCTTCTTGGTATTGATGTTTGTGCAGGAGTAAACCCTGACTAAGACAGTCTTCAAGCCACAGTTCTTATAGAGTCAGATGATTTGCAGGTTGGTACACTTAACAGTGCCCTCATCCTCACTGCCTAGAACCTTCTCCCCGAGACATAGCTCATTCTCCCTCATCCTTTTTTCAGGATTCATGCTCCTCATCTTTGAGACTCGACTAACAGGCTGCATCCTCAGGAAGTCACGCCTGTGTCCCTGCTAACCTCACACTGACTTCCCTTTTATGTTCCTTCACCTGTCCTGATTGAGGTGTGACATCTTTTTATCTACCTCCTTCCATCACCGAATTATAAATTCCAGGGAATGAATGTTATGTCCCTCCAATACCCGTCAAAGGAGAAATGCATGAATTAGATTTTAGTGATAATCTGTGTCATAGCAGTAGTATTAGCAATGATGGCAGTTAACCTTTCTTGACTATGTAATATTTATCAAACTTATTAAATATCTTATTTCATGGAATCCTCGCACAATCTGTGGGTTGCTTGTTTGTATGATTTCCATCTTATAAAAGAGATCAAGGTTTGGGAGATTATTAATTTGTGGACATGTTAGAGATTGAGCGTGCATCCAACTCAGGACTGGTTAGTACCAGAGGGTAAGATCTGACTTTCTTCTTTCCCTGCATCCATTGGGAGTGGTGGGTCCTGCAATGTGATATGGAATAGAGCCAGGAAATACATGACTAGCTGCTGTATACGGTAGATTCTGGTCTATCTTCACCCCCTGAACAAAGCTATAAAAGGCACCCCGAGGCCAACTGATACACTAACTTTGTAAGTTCCTCTGTCAGCATGGTGTGCGGAAAGTTCTGTAGTGATCAGGAAGTTGACTACTGGATTCCATGCATGAGCCTCTGAGCAGGGGAGGAAGCAGGAGACTTACCTCAGGGATGGATGCCCTACCAGACCACTGGCCAACTTGTTTCCTAGTTGGGGGTAGGGTGGTCCCAGTCTAGGAGCTCTGGGAGCTGACTTAGCTTGACAATGGCAAGAAGGTGTTCTGTCCCTGCATCTCACACTCTAAGGCACTTCTGTTGACCAATATTAGTGATGCGGGACAAGTGAAGTAGTGAGACAATCACTATCATGCAACATCCTGTCTTCTGTTCAATGTTTCAGTGGGAGCAAGCAATCAGGCTCCCCACCACACACACACACACACACCTAATAGGCTGGCTCTTGCCATTAGATCTTGTACCCTAGGTCTCTCTATTTCTAGTCTAGACAGCCAAGCCCTTCCCACCTCCAGCCTTCAGTGCATGCATGCCGCTTGCTCCAAGAAATCTGATTAGGACTCTTTCTCTGGACTTCCAAAAATATCCAGCCATCTCTCCATGTCACTCTTAGAACACTGTTCTGTAAAAATCCTTTGTGCTTGCCGTTCCCCTGTAATACAGATCTTAAAACCATCGTTTGTTTTATTCTTCAAATGCCTAGGGGTGTGTATTGAGCTGGCCAGATGTAGGGTCTCAATAAATGATGAGGCCTCACTTTTATCACTGCTGGCTGTGAGCCAGGCAGCACACTAAGAAAGCCTTACCTGCATGGTGTTGTTTAACCATTACAGTAAGCCAGAGGTACCAACATCATCACCATTTTACCCTGGAAGATTTGAGGCTTAGCAAAGCCTGTTACCGGCCCAGTGTAACTTAGTTACAAGGTTCAAGAACTGGAAGTCAAAACTCAGGCATCCAGGGCTGTGGAGATGGCACAGAGGTTAATGTGATGATTGTGCCAGAAGACTGGGGTGCAGAATTCCAGGACCCAGGTAAATGCCAGGTCGTTGTGGTAGCCCATCTGCAAGCCCACCCTGAGAAAGCCAAGAGAGGTATCCCTGGAGCAAGCTGGCTAGAGAGACGAGCTGTACCGGCAAGCCTTGGGTTTGATAGAGAGGCCCTGCCTCAAAAAAAGTAAGGATTTCCAAGGCCAGCCTCAGGCCTTTTCACATACTTGGAACACGTGACCATGTATGCGTGCATGTACACCACACACACGTACACATGAAAAGGAGAGAAAAGATCTGGCAGGCATTAAGATTTCATACCCTTAAATACTTCAAGGTACATCTTCCTGCAGACAGGAATTTAAAAATGGGTGCTTGAGGGGCTGGAAAGATGGCTCAGTGGGTAAGAGCACCGATTGTTCTCCTGAAGGTCCTGAGTTCAAATCCCAGCAACCACATGGTGGCTCACAACCATCCGTAATGAGATCAGATGCCCTCTTCTGGAGTGTCTGAAGACAGCTACAGTGTACTTATATATAATAATAAATAAATCTAAAAAAAAAAAAAATGGGTGCTTGAGCTGTGTGTGCATTATTAAAACTTAAGTATTTCTAGGAGCAAAAAGGAGGGAAATATAAAGCCTAGATACTCAGAGACATGAAAATATCTTATCTCCCAGTATGTATTAGTCAATAGCTGTTTATAGTGTTGCTTTCACCGTATGTCTCACTGCAGCGTTAACAGCTCTAGGGAAGCTGAGTTAACCAGAGATAGTGTGTGTACCCCTCACCCCCACTCCCAGGACTTGTTAATGTGGTCGAGATATACGGTAACACAGCAGAAATGACAACTCTTCACAGGGTCTGTTTGGTAGGTAATACGCCTGTGGATGCTCAGTGGACAAGCTCAGGAGGGGTAGGGCAGATAGAAGGAACTCACAGAGTGCTTTTGGAGGACAGTGAGACCAAAGCCTGTGCAGGAAGCCACAGGGCACCTCTCTGTGGTACTGTTTCTGCAGGGGTATCCTTCATCTTCATTTCCATAGCAGAGAATGACAATGGGGCTTCCTGCTGGGACTGGGCGGACAGCAAGGGCTATTCACTCAGACCCACAGAGCTGCCTCTGCAGCCCTTGTCCCAGGGACCTTCCTGGCTGTGGGGAGAAAGGAGGCTGTGTCAAAGCTGTCCATAATGGAGTCAGGAGGGATCCTGGCTTTTGAAAGCCTTCACCTCTCCTTTCTCTCCCTAGGGGAGCCAGGCGATAATTGGGTATCATGTGCAGCCTCTGTGGCTTCTACCACAGGGCCTTTTCAGCACAACTGTCCCCAAGGAGTGGCCATCTTTTGTGTCGCCAGCAATTTTCCCTAGGCAGGAGAAAGGGGCAGATCAGCTCGGCGTGGCCTTTCAGAGCTGGGAATAAGAGTTTGGAGACTGATAAAGCTGGGAACAGTGGAGGCTTCAACAATGACCACAGAGTGTAACATTAGGCCCCATGCGTCCCCTGGTGGAAGACACACAACATGACAACTCATGTTCATGCTACCCATGCAAAAACAGAGCAAACTTGACCATTGCTTCTCTTCTTCCTCCTCTCCTTTCCCTGTGAATGTGGCATCCTTAGCCTTTCTCTCCATCCCTCCTCTGGTAGAAGCCACACCCAGGAGGAGCCATCATTCCTCCCAGCAAAGGTGTCTCAGTGAGAATCAAGTGACTGAGTTTAACCCTGGCTTAGCCACTCCTTGGCTTTGTGATCCTGGACAAGTATCCTGCCTTCTCTAGTTCTCATCTCCTCATGAATAAAGTCGAGAGGAGTGGAAAGGGGGGGGGGGTAGGGTGAGTCACAGTCCCTGGCTAATGTCCAAACCCATTTAAGTCAGAACGCTTGTGGGCCAAGCCATGGCACCTGTGTGTTTTAAAAGCTTGGTGGGTTGTAATGTGAAGTTCTCAAGCTAGCGACTTGCGGGGCTGTGACTATAGATGAGCATGAGATTGTAGGTCTTTAGGGATGCTTCATCAATTATATTGGCATTTTATATCTTATTTCTACTTTAAAATCTATGTTTTGGGGTGGGAGGACACCCAGGGGGCCCCTATCCACTCAGAGGAGAAGGGGAGGAGAGATGGGGAGGAATGTGGGAGGGGTGACTGGGAGGGGGCAGTGAGGGGGACATAAAGTAAATAAGTTTATAAATAATAAATAAATAAAATTAAAAAATCTTTGTTTTTGAGAAAAATTATGTGTGTGGTAGCGTGTATCACATGTGTGTGTGTGTTTGTGTGTGTGTTTGTGTGTGTGTGTGTGTGTGTGTGTGTGTGAGAGAGAGAGAGAGAGAGAGAGAGAGCGAGAGAGAGAGCAGGCTTGATGGCAAGTGCATTTGTCTGCTGAGCCATCTTGTCAGCCCTCACATCTTATTTATAATGGTGGAATAAAGGCACTGATTTCTTTTGTAAGGAGAAAGATGGCTTCATCTTTATGAAGGCCTTTTGGAGATATCAAAGAAATGTGACATTACAAGTGGTCCTTCTAGAGTGGTCCTGACTACTATCGGCTTTGCCCCATTTAAAGTCCCCAGTTGCAGGCCGGAGGATATCAGCAAGTTCTTCAAGAGCTGAGCACTCCAGGGTGAAAAGAGGAAGTCTTGTGCTTGGGAGCTTCACTCAGTGTGAACTGGTGACCCCTTCCTCAAACCAACTCATAAGGCAGGAGAGAAGCTTTGTGTGGCGAACAAGAGAGATCTGAAGCCGGCTCACAGTATGATTCATTCCCTGGTATGACCCAGTCAAAGTATGCACTGTCCAGAACTTCTGAATGTGTAGAAGGGAGACTCAAGTACTTTGGAACTGCAAGGGCTTATGGGATGTTGGGCTGGCACCAGGGACATTCTATTCATGCTTCCCCAAGGACTAGCTTCGAGTCTGAGGTCCTTGAAGGCTGCTTGGAGTTACCTTTGTCTCTTATTAAATAAACATTTAAGAAGTCCATATCTTAGCCTTTGTGTGAGTTATGAGGGTATCCCAGGTGTGCTCCCCCAAATCTAGGTCACGTATTTGAGCCTCAGAACCATGATCTAGCTGACTGTTAGATTGTGGGGTTTGGCTCTGTGAACTCTTATCTATTACTTTCAATGCACTGGTTAGTCCCAAGCCCAGGCCTGAAGCACAGTGACCTTTAAACTTGCTCCTGATATAAGGTTGGTGCTGACCCCCAAGAAAGACTCCAGATTATGACCAGAGCAATCTGAAGCTCTAAGTATAAACATCCATCACTCAACAGATACTCCTCGATATTCACTCTGCATCGATATTCACTCTACATCGATATTCACTCTGCACACTGTACATCTCCCAGGAAGGAGACAGAAGTGGACTTGGGCACTTGTCTCATATCCTGTTGCCCTGAGTGGTCAACTAAGCCAGACAGAGACAGATTGTCTAGATCCAAGCACTCTTCAGAAGACAGGGCATGTTTTACAGGACAGTGTCCATCCTCAATAGAATTCTTCCAAGTTGAGTAAGATGGCCCAGTGGGTAAAGGTACCCACTGGACAGTCTGTGTTTAATCTCCCAGACTCACACTGCGGAAGAATGATCAACTCTTAGAATTTGGCCGCTGACTTCTTCAAAAATAGATGGGTAAACAAACAGATAGCTGTATTCCTTATTGGTGTATTTGTTTACTGTTTAGTTTGTGTGTGTGGTGTTGAGATGCACACTTAGGACCTTGCACATGGCAGGCAAGCTCTCTGATACTGAGCTATGTAACCCCCAGCCTCAGGCCTGTATTCGCTTTTTTTTTTGAGACAAGGTCTCACAATAGCACAAACTGGCCTTCGGTATGTTGAATGTTCCATACTGGCCTCAGACTCCTGATCCTCCTGCCTCAGTTTTCCCCGAATGCTGGGATTATAGAATTACGCCTCCATGCCTATGAACAACGGGTCCTTCCGAGGAATGTGGGGATACTGTGTTTTCCCAGTTTGGTGAAGCCTTGCTAAATGCAGGGTGGGAGATTTCTTGTGGAAACTATCTGTTCTCTAGCTCTTCCTCAGGCCTCTGGCCTGTCTCCTCTTCTGGTAGCAATGTGACGGGAAGGGGTGACGTCAATACATAGAGAGACCAGGTCCCAGGATGCACTGCTGCTGACGGGAGACTATTGGAAGGTTGTGGTGGAAAGCCATGCTCTTTGTACTTATGTCATGAAGTTCAGAAGGTGAAGGTGGACAGCCAAGTCCGGAGAGTGACGTATCCTCCACAGAGACTTGCACACACGAGCTGATACCTGTCGTTTGTGATTGGCATCAGTGAAGCACATTAATAACTAAGCTCAGAGAGGAAGCTGAGACTCAGGGTGGTTGGAAAGATGAGGCATCGCTCTGGCTGATGAGGTAACTAGCCGTTAGTATAGGTCTTAGGGAAGGGCAGAGGCCAGCAGAGCTATATATACAGGCTCCCAGGATTCATAGCTCTGGGGGTCACAATATACATACAGGCTCCCAGGATTCGTAGCTCTGGGGGTCACAATATACATACAGGCTCCCAGGATTCATAGCTCTGGGGGTCACAATATACATACAGGCTCCCAGGATTCGTAGCTCTGAGGTCACAAGATTCTTGATTCTCAGTGAGCGATAGGGTTAGTAGACATGGTGGTGTATGGTTTGCATGTGTCCTGTCCTCCATTCCTGTGTTTTAACACTTGGTTCCCAGTCAGTGGTATTTTGGGAGGCTGTGGAACCTTTAAGAAGTAGGGCCTTGCTGGAGAAAATGGGTTGTTGAGGACCAGGCTCCTCTGACCACGATTCTGGCCTGAGCACTCTCTGTGTTATGCTTGCGGAAGGGTGAGGCAATTCCTACCACCATGATCTCTGTCATCTTAAACTAGGTATGGCCAGGCAGTGGTGGCACATGTCTTTAATCCCAGCACTTGGGAGGCAGAGGCAGGCAGATTTCTGAGTTCGAGGCTATCCTGGTTTACAGAGTGAGTTCCAGGACAGCCAGGGCTACACAGAGAAACCCTGTCTCAAAACAAAACAAAACAACAACAACAAAAACTAGGTAAGAGTTACTTTCTTTTTTCTTGACCAAGTACCACACAAGAAGCAACTTACAAGAGGAAGGGCTTACAGTTTGAGAGATCCAGTCTGTCATGATGAGAAGGCACAGCTGTGGGTGTGTGCAGCAGATGCTCACACTGCACCAGCAGTCAGGAGGCAGAGAGAGATGACTGCTGGTGCTCGGCTCACTTGGGTGTTTCAGCCCACGGAAGGGTGTTGCCCACAAGCACCCTTACTGACATGTCAGAGGACTATTTCCCATGTGAGCCCAAGTCCTGGCAACCTGACAATGAAGGTTAGCCATCACAACTGAGAACTGAAGTAAATCCTTCTCCCTGTGATGGTTTGTATAAGCTCGGCCCAGAAAATGGTACTCTTAGAAGGTGTGACCCTGTTGGAGTAGGTGTGGCCTTGTTGGAGTAGGTGTGTCACAGTGGGTGTGGGCTTTAAGACCCTCACCCTAGCTGCCTGGAAGTCAGTATTTGTTAGCAGCCTTCAGATGAAGATGTAGAGCTCTCAGCTCCTCCTGCACCATGCCTGCCTGGATGCTGCCATATTCCCACCTTGATAATACTGGATGGAACCTCTGATCCTGTAAGCTAGCCCCAATTAAATGTTGTCCTTATAAGACTTGCCTTGGTCATGGTGTCTGTTCACAGCAGCAAAACGCTGACTAAGACACTCCCCTAAGCTGCTTCTGTTAGATGTTCTGTCACAGTGTTGAGGAAACTAACTTCGGTGTGCTTGATAGGCTCCTGGGCACTCAGGACAACAAACAAACAAACGGCTATACACTGTCTATTCTTACATGTCACTGACAAATAATGTCTCATGTAGGCATGTGAAATCTGTAGCATGTACAGTGCACACACGTTATATATTTGTACAAAATAAACCATGTTTTTTTTGAGACAAAGGCTTGGTACATAACTGTCATGGTTTATATATGCTTGGCCCAGGGAGTGGCACTATTAGGAGGTGTGGCCTTGTTGGGGTAGGTGTGTCACTGTGGGTGTGAGCTTAAGACCCTCACCCTAGCTAGCTGCTTGGAAGCCAGTCATCTGCTAGCAGCCTTCAGATGAAGATGTACAACTCTCAGCTCCTCCTGCACCATGCCTGCCTGGATGCTGCCATGCTTCTGCCTTGATGATAATGGACTGAACCTCTGAACCTGCAAGCCAGGCACAACTAAATGTTGTCCTTTATACAACTTGTCTTGGTCATGGTGTCTGTTCATAGCAGTAAAACTCTAAGACAATAACCCAGGCTGGCATCAAACTCTTGATTATCCTGACTCTACCTCCCAAATACTGAGATTTCAGGTGTGTGCCATTGTACCTGATTCTGGAATATACTTTTAAGTGAAATTGTTTATATGTAGAACTATAGGGGGCCAGCCCTGCCTGTTCCCTCCACTTTCCATTTCGAGGTTGCCTCTGGTGCTGCCACACAGGGATACCGTTAGCATTGCGGCATATGTAGTCACTGCATGGTGGCAAAATGGACCATTGTTATCTGGATGCTGGGAAATACCCCTTTACCCATCTGTAAGAGTGGTGATCTTGAGTGTGTTTTCTAGGACTTCAAGTAACCCAATTCATAGCAGCCCCCAGTCCCAACCCCACTTGTTTTTCTTCTCTCCCCTCCCCCGACTCTCACTCCCCGGGTCACACTTTGCAATAGGATACTTGCACATAAACCTTCAGCAGAGGCTCTGCTCTCTGGAACACTGGGCTGTGTCAGGAAGACAAATAGAACAGACAGACCTAATCAAGGAGGACAGGCCACAGAGCAATAATACCAAGTACAGCTGTTTTCAAACTATAGGGCTTTCTTTTTAAAAATGTATGTATGTATATGTGTGTGTGTTTGTGCGCATGCACGTAGGGGACAGCTTCTCAGAGTTATTCTTCTTCCGCCATGTGGTGTAAGGGTTCAGGAGTCGCCGAAGAATGATACCCCAGACTCAGATAGTATGTAAATGCAAAGAATGTTTTATTCTGCAAAATTCCAGCATCTTGGAGTCTCCCATTACCAAGATAGAAAGACCCTGAAATAAAGTCCCAGGCCCAATTTAAAGCACATTAGAGGACTCCCAGGGTAGGTGGGCTCTGTCTTACTCTATCTCTAAGGACATTCCATTAACAGGATGTGGGGGGCTTGCTGGAAAGAGCTGTCCCAGTGTCCTTGCTTCAGGCCAGGTGGTGGGGCAGTTTCTGATGGCGGGGCAGCTTCTGGCTAGCTGCCTGAAGCCTGGCCTTTTAGGCCTAGTCTCCTGAACTGCCCATTTGAAGCCTGTCATGGCGTCAGTCTGTCTCATCAGCAAGACCTAAGAACCCAACTCAGGTTGTCACGCTTGAGGGCACGTGTTCTCACCTACTAAAGCCACGTCCCTGGCCCAGACTGTGATTTTCAGCTCCAGGTGACAAATCTCACTCATGAGGTTGGTTGTCAAAGCACGACGAACTCCCTCACACATCTCCTGGAGGCCTCACAGTGAGGAGCCATTTCTTACCAGAGCTTCTGTTGCTATGGCACTGAGTGAGCTAAAACTCTCTGGTGGGTTTCCAGGAAAAATGAAGACCTTTCTGGAGTTTGTGGGAAGGAAATGTTTGTGTGGATATGTACCGGGAAGAAATCGATTTATTACTGTTTGTCTTAGGGTTCTATTGCTGTGAAGAGACACTACGACCATGGCAACTCTTATAAAAGAAAGCATTTAACTGGGGCTGGCTTAAAGTTCCAGAGGTTTATTTAGTCCATTATCATCACGGTCGGGAGCATGGTGGCACACAGACAGACATGGTACTGGGGAAGTCGCTGGGAGTTCTTCACCTGGTTCTGCTGGGGAAGTTGCTGGGAGTTCTTCACTCGGTTCTGCAGGCAGCAGGAAGAGAAAGCCACTGGGCCTGGCTTAGGCTTTTGAAACCTCAGAGCCCACCCCCAGTTACACACGTCCTCCAACAAGGCCACACCTTCTAATCCTTCTCAAGTAATGCCATTCCCTGATGACTAAGCAGTCAAAATGGGGAGCCATTCTTCTTCAAACCATCATACCACTTTCAATATACTTTGTTTTGTTTGAGACCCAATCTTACCATGTAGCTCAATCTTACCATGTGCTCCAAAACTCCTGATCCTCCTGCCTCAGCCTCCAAGTATTCCAGGAACTTTTTTTTTTTTTTTTTTTTGAGAAAGCTTGTAGTAAACTGTGTCAGAATTGTAGCCAAACTCACAGGGGAGTGAAAGTTTCAGTTAAGGAGTTAGGGTTAGGTGGCAAGGACCATCATAATGGAACACCACATATTGAGGGGCTTACATCACTGGTATTCATTTCTCAGAGTCCAAGGTGAAAATGTGAGCAGGCCAGTTTCTTCTCTCTCCTGGGCTTTCAGACAGCTGTCTTCCCACTGTGTCTCCACAAGGCCTTTTGTCTCTGTGAATCCCTCGTGTCTCTCTCTGTGAATCCCTGGTGTCTCTCTGTGAATCCCTGGTGTCTCTCTCTGTGAATCCCTGG
>NW_022196895.1:71599237-71599413 GCF_008632895.1 Mastomys coucha
CTCTGTGAATCCCTGGTGTCTCTCTCTGTGAATCCCTGGTGTCTCTCTGGGAATCCCTGGTGTCTCTCCTTTTCCTGATAAGGATGCTAGCCTTAGGATTGGGATCTTCCTCCAGGTAGAGCGATCTAGATTGGGATCTACCTCCAGGTAGAGCGATCTAGATTGGGATCTACCTC
>NW_022196895.1:71599450-71601819 GCF_008632895.1 Mastomys coucha
AGAGCGATCTAGATTGGGATCTACCTCCAGGTAGAGCGATCTAGATTGGGATCTACCTCCAGGTAGAGAGATCCTCACTGCACCTTAGTACCTCTCGAAATATCCGATCTCTAAACATAGTAAGCAGGCTTTGGGTTCCACGAGTGTTGAGGTGACATTTTCATTTAAGGAGGACTTGAAAAAGGAGATGCAGTTAAGCAGGGCCAAGGACAGAACTCCCCAGGCTCAGCGTGCACACTAAGCTCTCTCAGATGTTCCTGCTGATTAAGCATCTTTGTTTCTCTTTCTTGGTGGGAAGTACAGTGAACTCTCTGTGTAGTCTTCGGACAAGTCTAAGGAGGGCACTCTAACTAGACTTAGCTAGATCTTTGTGGATTAACTTCTGGATTTCCTTGGAGAAATCTTATATTATTTCTTGAAATGTGGATTAGCCACTTTTATGCTTAAGAATCTAAAGGAGGAGTTGCCAGTTGACAATCTCTGCCCTTTGAAGACAAGAATATCCTGGGGGAAGGTAGTGAGCAGTGACTCTGAGGAAAGTCGCTTTCACTGCAACAATGTGACTAAATTTTTTTTTTTTTTTTTTACATTTACTTGATTTTATGTGCATTGGTATGAGGGCATCAGATCCCTTGGAACTGGAGTTACTACAGTTGTAAGCTGCCATGTGGGTACTGGGAATTGAACCCCGGTCCTTTGGAAAGGCAGGCATGCTCCTAACCTCTGAGCCATCTGTTTCCAGAGATCAGTGGAGGCAGGAACCAACAGAATGTGGACAGTCAGCATCAAATGTGCTAGGGATCAAAGGAGAGAGTTCGAAGAGTGCAGGGCTCCCCTTTCTCTGCATCCCAGGTGACCATGACACAGTCGACTTTGCCCGCCACGTCTTCCCCACCATGGTGGGTTGAATCCTTCTGAAACCAAATAAACCCTTCTTCCCTTGTTTTCTAATGCCAGACATCTTGTCACAGCAATGCAAAGCTAACTAATAAGACTCTGTAAAGCTGAACGGGGAAGTCCCAAAGCTTGGGTGTGTGAACCAGAAGGAAAAGGAGGAGGGACTCAGATAGAACCTGAGAAGAACCTATACTGGAAGATCCAGCCTCATCACCTACCCTGGGACCTCGGACACTGGATGGTAGACTTGAGTTCTGCCCTCAGGACCTGTTGGGAGGACCCCACTTTGAACTGGAAGCAAGAGGGGCAGAAGAAGCCAGTCCATGCCATGGTTCTCACATACACATTTTCTTGGGAATGTACCCCCTTTGTGGCGGGGAGGTGGGTGGGGGCTGACACGTGGCAGAACAAACCTTCTGGGGGGGCTCCCAGGAAGAGTTGGGTCATTGTCACACTGGAGGGAAATGCTCTGCATGTGCTAACAAGGACTCTCCAGCTTTCCATGAGATCCAGCTCTGACAGGCTTTTGTCTTGTGGCTCACACTTCTGCCAAGCTTTTGCCATATCCTGCTGGGCCTAATTAACAAATCCAGAGCTCACAGTTTGGTTTCGGCCAACCAAGAAAGAGCTGAGTGCTACAAGGAGGGTGGCAGAGGCAGACATCCTCCAGCTGGGCAGTCTGGACTGGCACGTGGCATCATGCTGGGCCGGCTGCGGGTGCTCCAGATGGCAGCCAGGAGTCTCCTTATCGCAGATGCTGGCTTTTGTTCACCGTTTGCTGTCGGCTAGTCTCATCACACCCTCATGGCTGCCCAAGCACACACAAGCCTGCCGCAGCAGGATGGATAAAGGCCGTGTGTTTAAGGCTTGTTTCCTTTTAAAAGGAAGGCAGATAAGAGTTTTCCCAGGAAGTGCCTCAGATGAACAGAATGGAGCTAGGAAATAGCTCTGTGTGGCTGGCTTCTAGAGTATCAGAATACCCATGACATTCATGCATCTCTTAGCCACAGAAACATATTCTGAGAAACCCACCACTGCAGTGTGAACAAACCCAAAGCAGTAATGAAGTCATTAGGTGGTCTTGTATGATCACAACACATGTGGTCCTCAAGATGAAAATCCTTATGGGGTCCTTGACCGTGAAACGTAAAAATGCTGGGTAGGTGTTCAGGGACACACTTGTGATCCTAGCACATGGGAGACTCAGGCAGGAGGGTGTCAATGTGGGGCTAACCTATGCTACAAGGCAAGACCTCTTTATTAAAAAAAGGATTAAAATAAAGGGTGAAGAGGTAGCTCATTGGTTAAGATCACTGGCTGCTCTTCCAGGGAAGCTGGCATTGATTGCCAGCACCCCATGGTGGCTCATGACCAACTATAACTCCAGTTCTAGGGGATCTGATACTTGATTCTGGCCTCCACAGTCACCAGGATTGCACATACCACCACCACCACCACCTCCACCACCACCA
>NW_022196895.1:71602207-71612575 GCF_008632895.1 Mastomys coucha
CACCACCGCCACCA
Organism: Mastomys coucha; assembly: GCF_008632895.1. NCBI lineage: Eukaryota > Metazoa > Chordata > Mammalia > Rodentia > Muridae > Mastomys > Mastomys coucha. Next base: position 71,602,222 of record NW_022196895.1, read on the forward strand.
CCGCCTCCCCATGGAGCATGAAGAGGAGCTGGCCAGGAAGGGGTGGGAAGAAACCTTCAGGAAGTGATTCACATCTTGAGACACCTCAGTGTACTCATATGTGGACATTTCTCAGGAACGAGTATGCGCAGGTATATGATAAACTTCAAATGAAAATTTGCGGGAAACCTCTACTCTATACTAAGCTCTGCTCTGGGGTCTCAGAGTACACAGTGGACTACAGCCAGCCAGCCAGGCTATCTCAGCACTGTCTGAGGTGCAGTGGCTCCGTAGGAAGGTTTCCTGCCTGGACCATTCCTCCCTCAGCGGCAGCTCTGTAACAATGCCCAGGTTCCTTTACTTGCCTGTGGTCTCTTGATCAGTTTCTGCCAGTCTGATACAAGTAGAGACGCCATGAACATCTGGACAGAGAGCGGAAAGGGACCTTTAAACTTGAGCCTTCCTCTTTTCTCCATGGTTGGACCAGGCAGCAAAACCTCCAGCTGCCATTTTGGGTCACATGGTCCAAAATGGCTGCCATTCTGGATCACAGGGTAATCTTGCCGCAGAGAACCCTCGAGTAAGGATGCTGGAAGGGAAAGAGAAAGGCTCCCCCGGATGACTTGGGTGACTAACCGGCTTGCCAGCCTCAGGCTGCCCCTGCAGACAGTTGTTTATAGGAGCGAGCAGATGTGTGCATTGAAATCAGTGCTTCGTTTAGCGTTCAACCACCCACAGCCCAACTAATCACAAGGTAAGGCAGAGATAAAGACGGGGTTCCACAGGGGGACCTAGGAGGTGCTCACTCGCAGGGGATCATCAGAGAGCGTTGCTTAAACAAGGTGCCACTTGAGTTGAGTCTTGGAAGGTAAGTAATGCCTGGCTGAGAAATCTAGTGAACCTTTTAGAATGTTATGAGAGTTCAACCTGGTGTGTGTATATAATCAAATTGTTTTAATCCAGCCAAAGAAACTGCCTTTTATCCTCAAGGAACAAACAGCCCGACTATTGAATGGGTATCGGTTAGCATTTCTTTCTTCTACTGGTTCTTTGATCATTTGTTGATCAGGTGGATGAGTGCTACTTTAGATCTTTATTTGATTTTTAAAAAAAATCTAGTAAAAACAAAATCCCACATTGAATGAGATTTTATTTTAAAAAGAAAGATTTCTTTTTAATTGTGAGTGTGTGTTTCATGTGTGTATGCCTGCCTATATGTGGGTGTGAGCACACGGCTTTGGTGCCACTGAAGGCCAGAAGAGCTAGACCGAGGAGCTAGCCTTTCAGGTGGCTCACATCTGTCACCTGATATCAGTGCTGGTCACCAAGCTTCAGCAGCAACAAATATTCTTAATTACTGAGCTATTATCTCTCTGCCTCTGGCATTTTTTTTCAACATGCAAGATCACCAATTATAAAAAAATATGTATGTATATAAAATGTTGCAGAGACGTTGTCTAAATAAATATATTGGGACTCTCAATATCACTAATATAGACATTTCTCTCAAATTGATCAGCAGATTAAACATCATAGGGCATTTGATGGAAATTGACGTGTTTATCCTAAAATTATATGGAAGTAAAACATTGCCATTGGCTTGGGGTATCAAATTGACACAAAGCTAGAGTAACCTGCAAGAAGGAACTCAGGTGAATTGCCTCCATCAGATTGATTTGTGGCCATGTTTGCATTTCCTTAATTGCTAATTAATTAATGGAGGGCCTGGCCCATAGTGGACAGTGCCCTCCTTAGACAGTTGGGCCTTGGGCTGTGCAAGAAAGCAGGCTGAGCAAGCCAGAGGGAGCACACCAGGGGGAGCACGCCGGGGGGGTGGGGGAGCATCCCATAAGTAGCCTTTCTCCTCTGTGGTTCTCATTTCATGCTCCAGCCTTCAGTTCCCTTGGTGGTGGACTGCAAGTGGTAAAATGGAATAAACCCTTTCTTTCACCTATTGCTTTTGGTCGAGATGTTTACCACAGCGGCAGAAACAAAACTAGAACCCACAATTAACCTAGATCAGCCTAAAATTATCTCAAATGAAAAAGTTGTATTTGAGGCACAAGCCACCTGATTTCAAGGGTTCTTCAGAGATCTGCAATACTGAAAAGCAGCATGGAGTCAATACAGACAAACAGATAAGACCAAAGGAAGCAAGTGTGGAAATATATGTGTACCTAGGTCACCCACCGATTTACATCTCAGTCAGCAAGGCAGGTCATGAGGGAAAGCAACAATCTCATCAAACAGTGCTGAAATAGCAGAGAGGAGGCCTCAGGATATACCCCTAAGAAAACAGCAACTGCATACGTGTGAGGAGTCTCAATACAAATGGGGGAATTCTTTTTTGATTCCTTGCATGAGCCAGGCACTGTTCTAGGTCCTCAGAATACCACATTTGTGAGAAAGAAACTGAACCTGCGTCCCTACTTCATACCATTGGAAACAATGAATTGAAGTTGGATTACAGACCTACACTTTTATTGGAAAACACAAAAGAATATTTTTACTATTTTTGGATAAACAAAGATTTTTTTGAAAGTAGGAGATAGAAAACAATAATAACAAAAGGGAAAAGAGGCTAAATTGGACTTTATCAAAATTAAAAATCTGTATCCATCAAAAATCAAGGAGACCATTAAGAAAATTAATAGGTAGGCAAAACCCAGGGGAAAAAACTCTAAAACTCTAAAATAAAGAACAAAGAATTTGTGTTCACAATATATAAAGAATTAGTATGGGGCTGGAGAGACGGTTCAGGTAAGAACACTGGCTACTCTTCTAGAGGATTCAGGTTCTATTCCCAGCACCCACATGGCAGCTCACAACTGTCTGTAACTCCAGTTCCAGAGAATCTGACACTTTCATACTGAAATACATGCAGGCAAAACACTAATGCGTATGAAATAAAAAGTTAAAAAAAAAGAATTAAAGAGTCAGTTCAATGTTGATGGTACAGAGGCTTCAAGAAAATACAATATACGAATGGCATTCTGTGCAAATATATGTGGGCATCTATATACGTGTGCAAATATAAGGAAGCACATGAAAATGTGTTCAGTGCTGGGCACAGTTTATCATGCCCATTATCCAAGCACTCAGGAGGTGGAGGAAGGAGCATTCTGAGTTCAAGACCTCCCTCCGCTATACAGTGAGTTTACGATCAACCTGGCCTAGATGAGATCCTGTCCCAGATGATCAAAATCAAAACCCCAAAGGGGTTGGTGAGAGAGCTCTAGTAGTAAAATGCTTGCTTTGTAAGCAAGAAGGCCTCAGGTTGATCTCCAGAAGCAATAGGTATGGTGGTAAGCCATGCAGTTGCAGCTCTTGGAAAGCAGACACAACTGGATTCCTGGGCTCACTGCCCAGTTGGTCCAGCTTGGTGAGCTCCGAGCCAGTGAGCGACCCTGACTGGAGAAGCCAGGTAGACTGTGTCTAAGGAACAACACTTGAGAATGTCCTCTGACCTCCACATACATGTGTACCTGCACACATATGTATACATACCACTGAAAACATGCATGTGCACATGCGCGTGCCCACACACACACACACCACACACACACACACACACACACACACACACGAATACATAAAATAAGATGTAGAAGAAAAACTTGGGATTGAGTTTACGTTAGAAAGCTTATGTAATATACAATGGAGTCGATCTCTAATATTGAAGTCTACAGTATTGAAAGAAAAATTTATTATCAAAAAATGTAAAATAAAATTAAAACAGAAGCCATGATGTACTCATCCACTAGAATGACTAAAATGACAATGAGCAGCTTGAATATTTGAGAGGATAGAGAGTAATTGGAACTCCCACACGTTGCTGTAGAAGGGCAGTGTGGATGAGCTATTTTCAAAAGCTTGACAGTTTCTAAAGTTACACACACACACACACACACACACACACACCTGTTATGATGAATTTTAGGTGTCAGTCTGACTGGGCTACAGTGATTCTCTGAGAGCTAGAGAGCCATAATTTTGAGGAATGTCTTGTACAAGTGTTTCTAGGAGAGACCAACCAATAAGGTTACCTTGGCAGTGTGGGTGGGCCTTGGGTTAGTTTGAATGAGAAGGGGGTCCCGTAGGCTCTGACATCTGAAAACTTGGTCTGCATTTGGTGGAACTACTTGGGAAGGATTGAGAGGTGTGACTTTGTTGTAGGAGGCGTGTCACTGGGAGCCATTACTAGTGTGGTTTTCCTGCCTCTCACTGTGATCAAGCTGTGAGCTCTCAGCTGTCCCCGTGGCCACACTTTAACTCCACTATCATGAGCTCTAACCCCCTACAACTGTATGCCAGCTAAACATTTTGTTTTATAAGCTACCTTGGTTATGGTACCTTAACCCAGTAGATAGAAAAACAACTAAGATACTTAGTTAACAGTTTGATCTGAATAGAATGTAAGGGAAGAGCAGTTTGTCTCCAGTCTGTGTTGGGACATCCATATTTTCCTGCCTCCAGACACTGGAGTTCCTTGTTCTTGGGCTTCCAGTTGTGAACTGAATTTTATCACATTTTCCTTGGATCTCCAGCTTGGAGATGGCAGATCATGGGACTTCTTGACTCTATCTGTATGAGCCAGTTCCTATAACTTAGACCCGTGCCTGTCTTTTTCTAACTGACCAACTTTCTATCATCTATCCACGTATCTATCCATCTATCTACCCAACTGCCTATCTATGTACCTACTGTCTCCTACTGGTTCAGATCCTGTGGGGAAGCCTGACTGATTCACTACCCTCTAACCCAGCAATATCAGAAGCACACCAAAAAACCAAAGGCATCTATCTATACCAATGGCTCCAACCGATAGCTCACCAGAGGTTTATTTAAAACAGCCCAAACTGGAATGGTGGTATGTGATTTGTTCTCCCAGCTATGGCTTATCTTTCCCTTTGTTCACTACTGTCTTTTCAGGAAAAGTTCCCAGTATGGCTAAAGCCTAATTTACCACATTTTTCTTTTATGAATCACCTTTAGCTGTCGTGTTTCAGAAATCCTCAGTGGTGACAAGTTTTTTTTCCTATCTTTTCTGCTAGAACTATTATAGTTATGAAAAGAAAGACCTCATGGCAGGAGATTCTAAAGAGCCCATTGAGTCCCCCAGGTGAAACCATTTTAGCATCTCCTTTTACTTTCAGAGGGGTCGTGGTATGTTAGCAAATTTACCACCCTGCCCGCACCACATAGCTAGTCAGTATGGGAACAGGATGCAAAGCGGGACACTCTGAGTTAGAACTGCATCCTAATAACCTTAGGATGAGGTGATAACGTCCTCCAGAGAAGGAGCCAGGAGTTCTCTTTCTCATCATTCTCTGCACAGACTTCCCTCCAGACATTTCCCAGCCCTTGAATAAAGCATCCAGTATATTCAGTATACAGAGGCCTCTCTCTTTTTCCGATTGACTTCCTGTCTGTCCTGCTTTGAGTGTTTTTGTTCCTTGCACCTTTTAGTCTGATGCTTTGCACGGCATCCTTATTTAGGATTTCAGTTAGCATCTACAGGCCACGTTGCTTAGATTCAAGTAAGTATTCCTGGACCTTTAACCATGCAAAATAAAATTTAAGATCCATTGAACACAGTTGGGCCTGGAAACTTCAAATCAATGCAAGGGATCCAGGGAGGTGGGAAGGGGCCCTCGGAGAGGCCAACAGTTGATATCCTCTGAGTGGCTTGTTAGCACCCTCTCCTCTTGGTTCCTGTGAGATTCGTGGCAGCAGCAGTGGGGGCAGAGGGCATCTCCTTTGTCAGACCTGGCCAGTTGGTGGCTGAGGGCACCTGTGGAATGCGGCTTGGGTACCATGTAGCCAGCTTGTAAATGGAAGGTGATGGCACTCTTGGGACACTTTAAACTTTGCAAATTTCCTGTATATAGGGTCAAGATTTCTTCCAGTCAAAAGAGAAATAAGAGCAGGAGCCTTGGGCTGCTCTTGGTCACTTTGGTCATTTCTTGGGGACAAGGGAAAAGGATGTTATCCCAAAGGTAGACAGATTCCTGATGATTATAATTCTATTAATTGCTTGCCAAGAGTCTTGATTCCTCTGACATTGTCTGATGGATAATGTACCCGGACCCTTCTTGCTACTCACTGAATGTCTGTTGTGGGTTCATCATTGTGTAGGTTCCACTAATAGCCTTTACCTCTTTGGCCTCTGTGTCTCATGCCACATCTTCTAACAGGAAAAGGGAATTCATTCCCCTACTGGAATCTGGAATGGCTTATCACTTGCTTTGGATAGGAGGATAAAGCATGATGTCATCGTATTTGTCCTAAGCCAAGGTCAGTACCATGAGAGGAGGCCGACGCTTCCTTAGGAGGAGAAGGCACCGAGTGGCAGACAGCCGTAACACTGGACCACACCCATCAGAGCACAGCAGCCTCCATCCTCTGACTGCAGAAGCATGAGTGGATCCAGCAAGGCTAATAAGCCTAGCCTTTGGCATTGGCCTATGGAGTTCTTGGATAAAAACTAGTAATTGCCTGAAGGCACTAGGTTTTTATGATTATAGTGGTTTGAAGAGTTGGGCCCCCATAGACTCATGTGTTTGAATCCTTGGCCCACAGGGAATGACACTATTAGAAGGTGTGTCCTTGTTGGAATAGCTGTGTCCTTGTTGGAGGAAGTATGTCGCTGTGTGGGGGGGGTGGGCTTTGAGGTCCTATGCTCAGACTCTGCCCATGGCTGGTTGCCTGCAGAAGCCAGCCTTCTCCTAGCTGTCCCTTTGGATCAAGTGCAGTACTCTCAGATCCTTCTCCAGCACTGTGTCTGCCTGGATGCTGCCATGCTTCCTGTCGTGATGAGAATGGACTGAACCTCTGAAACTGCAAGCCAGCTGCAAGAACAGCAAGTGTGTCACTGCTGAGCCATCTCCACTGCCGCTACTCTATATGTATGAGTGTTTGCCTGTATGCACGTCTATGCACCAAGTGCATGCAGTGCCCACATGTGGGGAGCCGCAGCTGCCACCCTATAAACATATATATTGAACACCTGGTCTCTGGCCAGAGCAGAGAGCATTGTGATAAACAAGCCTTAGTTGGAAAAGCTGTGTACCTCTAGTTTGTGATGCAAGCTGGCATGATTTCCCGCAGCCTATTATGCTTTGCCACGTAGCTGATGCTGATTGGGACCAGGGAAAGTATTTAACGCACAAGGGCTGGGGGCTAGAAGAGTAGTGAGTAAGTATGTAGAGAGTAGTGAGTAAGTATGTAGGGAATAGAAGTAAGATGTAGATGTAGAAGTAAGATGTAAGAATAAGAATAGAAGTAAGATGTATGTAGTAAGATGTAGGGAATAGGAGTAAGTAGGAAATAGGAGTAAGTAAGAAGAAAGTAGAAAGATGTAACTATTAAGATGTAAGAAGAAGATATAGAAGAATATAAAAGAAGCTAGCTAGAGAAGAAGTAAAAAGGAAGGTTCCTGATTAAACTGCATGGAGAAGAGCTCGTGTTTGCCTCCTTATTTCCTCTGGACAGAAAAAGGCACCTGACACCCACAGAGTCCAGAAAAGGACTTTGTATTTTCTGGAACTGGAGATCAGCCAGTGCTCTTAACCATGAAACCTTCTCTCCAGCCCCCCACCCCCCACCCCCCGCCGGTAGTATTTTTGAACTATCACTCAAGATTTCTCATCTGGACTGGTGCTATGGTTTGAACATGGTGTACCCCTCTGTGACCACTGTTGAACGTTGACTGCCACTGGACAGCTACCAGGCTGTCTAGAGAGCTCAGTGCCTCTCTCCCAGAACTGGATTACCTCCTATGAGAAGAGCTGTTTTAAGCAAGGCTGCCCTTGTGTTTTCTCTTTTCTCCAGTGCCTGTAATCTCTGTCTACTTTCCGACCATGCACAGGTCTCTCTCCAGATGCAACCACCCAGTTTTGGACTTCCTACCTCTGGAGACTGTGAACTAAATAACTTCATTCCTTGATAAATTACCCAACCTTTGGCATCTCTTGTAACACAGAAAAGGGACTCAGATAGATAAGTAGGCATGACAATAATATTTATGGAGTTTTGTTAAGAGAAATGAAATCCTGAATGTGAAGTAATTAATACAGTGCCTGGCACATAATAACATTTTGTGTGTGGAGTGGGTTACTGTTACCATGAAAAGTACTCGTGATCTTCACGGTTGTCATGATATTGCCCATTTTATGTCTATGGAGACTGAAACTCACAATTTTTGATATTAATCGTTACTACCTAGAAGGCCACCATCTCCCGTAGTCTTCAGAAGCTGCATCTTTGGGGGAATCAGAGTCCTAAGATCTGTGGGTGCAACACAACTCTGGGTGAGCCCAGGTGTGTTGAGGCCTAACTAGCATCAAGGTAGGAAGAAAAGCCTATCTCTCACCTCCTGGGGATGACAGTAACAAGAGGACCCAGTTTCCAAGCCGGTGTCCTCTCAGGAACTGAGCCTGAGAAAAACGTGAACAAGGAACACAGAGGGTCCCAGAGAGGTGCCATTTAACTCTTATCCAGTCTTTAACCCAGCACTGAGGGGGGGGGCAAGACAGCATCAGGTTGGTCCCCAAGGCTCAGTCGCTTCAGCCTTTCTCAACTGGGTCATCTGTAGCGAGCCCCACAGGACACTTTGTTAGACATTCTCTCTGACCCAGTCCAGACAAAGCCAGAACAATGAATCATAGAATAAATAGCCCTTGGACTCTGTGTTCTTCGGAAAGTCAGAACAGTCCCAACCTAATTCTCACCTCCCAAGTTATACACATTCACATCTATTATGTAGGACAATCATCCTCATCCCCCAGCTCCCCCACTCTTTCTTCTTTAAATTTTATCTGTGCAAGCAAACACAGGCACACACACACACACACTGCATACAAACTACCTATTTTTGACTAGTATACCATTTACACTTAAAGTTTTTCAGTGAATATTTTCTTTATATTTCTGCCTAATATATTTCTTATTTATTTTCCTTCTTTCCTTGAAATATTAAGCTCCAAAGGGACACCCTTTTTAATGCTATAGCCCCAATGCTTAAAGCAGAGCTCTAACATATTTGCTGAGTGAGCAAACAGATGATGGATCATTTGTGTTTGTGTGAGGGAGGAAGTGGCCAATGGATCCATAGGCTGTGGGAGGAAGAGATGACAATTTGAACATCAGAAATAAATGTGTTTTAAAAGTACTTAAACAATTTCAAGCCACACTATCAACCATATTGTCTGGAGATGCTCCCAGCACAATGGGCCTAAGCCTCTGTTTTCTGCTTGGCAGATAAAGACATAGATTCTGGTGGCTGAACGACTAAGGACTCATCAGGGGAAAGGCAGAGGCCAGTTCCCACCCTCTCTGGAAGTGGAGGTTACGTAGCAGAGTTTACAGGTGGAAAGCAGATTCAAAACAACCAGCCAACCGGCAATGCCCCGTTTTGATTCCGTGGCTCATTTTCCTCCTGACTTACAGGCAAGCGTCCACGCCCAGTCTGAGTTGCTCCATGCCAAAACAAGCCTGTCACCCTGCAAAGCCTTTTCACCAAGGACTTAGAAAGAGGGTCATCTGCTGTGTGCATGATCATCCAAACCTGGGCGATGTGGTCATCTGCCCAGCATCTGTGCATCTGAACCACTGTGAATGAGCTATCTCAAACGAGCTGCTCTTGGAAATGTTAAGAAGAGCAAACATGTTTCCCTCTTTTCCCGTCTCTGTTGTTAAGCTGCCACTCTGCCTTCTTTCACCTTCTTTGGAAAGTATTGCTTTTCAGAAACCTAAAAGCTTCTGGGAGCTTCGTTAGAAAGTGTTGGGAGTGGTCTGAAGATGAAGGGAGCCAGAAAATCCAACCGCACTGCCTTGGGCTTCTGTAAAGCTACTTATGAGCCTGAGGACTACCTGCCCCCCCATGTATAATTATTTATATTTAGGTGCACATGTATATGAGGGTCTGTGCATGCACACATATATGTGTATGTGTGTGTGTGTGTGTGTGTGTTTGAATGTGTGTGAGTATGTGTGCATGTGTGTGTGCTTGTGCACACACCTTGGCCACCATCCCTCAGGTTCCGTGTGTAAGTGTGTTAGTGTGTGTATGAATGTATGTGTGCATGTATGTGTGCTTTGTGCACATGCCTTGGCCACTGTACTGGCTGGTTTTATGTGTCAACTTGACACAGGCTGAAGTTATCACAGAGAAGGGAGCTTCAGTTGGGGAAGTGCCTCCATGAGATCCAGCTGTGGGACATTTTCTCAATTAGTGATCAAGGGGGTAGGGCTCCTTGTAGGTGGTGCCATCCCTGGGCTGGAAGTCTTGGGTTCTATAAACAGCAGGTGAGCAAGCCAGGAGAAGCAAGCCAGTAAGGAACATCCCTCCATGGCCTCTGCATCAGCTCCTGCT
>NW_022196895.1:71613200-71630793 GCF_008632895.1 Mastomys coucha
ACATCTTCTGGGAAGTGTTTTCTGAGAGCACAGAGAGGCTGTGTTCCAGAGATAGCCAAGGTTGTACCCTGTGCTGCAGCAGAACTTGGTAATGTGTAAGAGTCACCCAGGTGGTAGTGGTTTTTACAGCATGAAGGGGTCATGAAGAACAGCTGAAGCTTGGCACAGTGAGAGGCCATGGATGGCCATAAGTGAAGGTGCAGCCTCAGTTTGCAATTGATGGCCCAGGACTGGAGGTGTCATGCAAAGGAGTTGAGGCTTGGCACTGTGAAGACAGTCTATGAGAGGCTATTCGTAAAGCCTAGTTACAGCAGTGTTTTGGGAATGCCAGTACTATGCAATGACCACCAAGGACAGCAGCAGCAGTGGAGTACAGGCATCTGGATCCCAGAAGACAAGCTGTGTGCTGCAAAGGGTAGAGCTGGAGAAGTGACCAGTTAAGCCCTTAGAGGAGCCCAGAAGATCGTGAGTTGGATCCCAGACATTGGTTTTGCTTTTGATTGTGACTGTGCCCTGATATTTTTCTTTCTTGAAGGAAGAATGTATTTTAGTGGAGCCCACAGTTAAGAGACTTTGAATTTTAAAAGATATTGGACATTTTAAATTGATTGAACTTTTAATATGTAAGACTGTGGGACTGTAGATCTTGGGGATGAATAAGAAAATAAGGGTTGAGGCTTAATAGTGATGTGTTTGTGTGTCAAGTTGACAAGGAGTCAATTGTACTGGCTGGTTTTATGTGTCAACTTGACACAGGCTGAAGTTATCACAGAGAAGGGAGCTTCAGTTGGGGAAGTGCCTCCATGAGATCCAGCTGTGGGGCATTTTCTCAATTAGTAATCAAGGGGTGTATTAGTCAGGGTTCTCTAGAGTCACAGAAGTTATGGTAGTCTCTATGTAGTAAAGGAATTTACTGATGATTTACAGTCTGTAGTCCAACTCCCAACAATTAACTCCCAACAATGGTCGGCAGCAGCTGTGAATGGAAGTCTGAGGATCCAGCAGTTGCTCAGTCCCACAAGGCAAACAGGTGAAGCAGAGCGAGCTTTCCTTCCTTATATAGGTCTCCAGCAAAAGGTGTGGCTCAGGTTAAAGGTGTGACTCGTAGATCTTCCAGTCTTAATCTTCTAGGATTCATAGCCACTATGCCACCACACCTTTAATCCCAGATGATCTTGAACTCATAGATCTTTCTATCTTAATCCTCTGGGATTCATAGCCACTATACCTCGAGATCTCCATGCCAAGATTCAGGTCAGAAACTTGTATCTCTCAGCCTCCAGATTAGGGTCAGGTGAGCCTTCTAATTCTGGATTGTAGTTCATTTCAGATATAGTCAAGTTGACAACCAGGAATAGCCACTACAAGGGGGTAGGGCTCCTTGTGGGTGGTGCCATCCCTGGGCTGGAAGTCTTGGGTTCTATAAGAGAGCAGGCTGAGCAAGCCAGGGGAAGCAAGCCAGTAAGGAACATCCCTCCATGGCCTCTGCATCAGCTCCTGCTTCCTGACCTGCTTGAGTTCCAGTCCTGACTTCCTCTGGTGATCAACAGCCATGTGGAAGTAAGCCAAATAAACCCTTTCCTCCCCAACTTGCTTCTTGGTCATAATGTTGTGCAGGAATAGAAACCCTGACTAAGGCAGCCACCATCCCTCAGGTTCCGTGTGTATGTGTGTGAGTGTGTGTGTGTATGAATGTGTGTGAGTATGTGTGCATGCGTGTGTGTTTGTGCACATGCCTTGGCCACCATCCCTCAGGTTCCACTCACCCTTTTTGAAGAGTCTTTTACTGCCCTAGAATTTGCGACGTATGCCATGCTGGACAGCCAGCCAGCCCCTCCTACCACATATCTCCAGGGCTGGGGTTACAAAGGAATGCTGCCATGCGCAGTGTTTTACACTGGTTCTGGGGTTCAACTCAGTCCTCAAGGCCAACACTTTACCAGCTATCTCATCTCCCTGGCCTGCCTGCGGACTTTTAAAGGCAGTGTACAGACACTCCCGTGACTCTGCTTGACAGTATGCTGGCCCCTGGGCGCTTTATTTTTGGATGCAGGACATGGGAGCTTTTCCTGTTGCTCTCAGGGTCACCTGTTAGATCGCTCTCTTCTGTCCGAGGCTTAGTCATCTATAGGGAGAATGGTAAGAGCCGTATTGTTTTGTTTTGACCAACTCAAATCCTATTTATGGAAAAAGCAAAAAGAAAACTCTAGTTGCACCAAGGTGTAATCTAATTACAACAGTTTAATAATAAGATAATATGAGGGGCCAGAGAGACGGCTCAGCAGGCAAGAGCACTGGCTCTTAGCTCTGGATCAGGCAGCACACGACCACCTCTGATGCGAGTCCAGGGCATCTGACAATCTCCTTTGGCTTCCCACGGTTATCCTTTCTCCCACCATGCACGGCACATACATGCATGGCACAACATACACATAAACCTAATTTACTTAAAAAAAAACTATTAAAAACACAATGATTTACAATATGATTTATATTCTTCTTAAAGAACTGCCTGGGCCATATTTGGGGTTGATCAACATTTGGTGAATGAATAAATACTTTAGATGCTAGACATCTTAACCTCTCCCTGGATCTTAGAAGTTTCCTAATGGCTTCTCTACCTCCAGGAATACTCATCGTTCTTTGCTTCACAGCAACTGTAACTTTGTAAATTGAAAGTCTGCCCAGTCTAATGGCATAGGCCTGTAACTCTGTAAATTAAGAGTCTGTCCAGTCTAATGGCATAGGCCTATAACTGTAAATTGAGTCTGTCCAGTCTGATGGCATAGGCCTGTAACTGTAAATTGAGAGTCTGTCCAGTCTGATGGCATAGGCCTATAACTCTGTAAATTGAGAGTCTGTCCAGTCTGATGGCATAGGCCTATAACTGTAAATTGAGTCTGTCCAGTCTGATGGCATAGGCCTGTAACTGTAAATTGAGAGTCTGTCCAGTCTGATGGCATAGGCCTATAAGTGTAAATTGAGAGTCTGTCCAGTCTGATGGCATAGGCCTGTAACTATAAATTGAGAGTCTGTCCAGTCTGATGGCATAGGCCTGTAAGTCTGTAAATTGTGAGTCTGTCCAGTCTGATGGCATAGGCCTGTAACTGTAAATTGAGAGCCTGTCCAGTCTGATGGCATAGGCCGGTATCTTTGGCTGCTTAGGAGACTAAGGCAGGAACATTACAAGTTCAAGACACCTTGGGAAATTTAGTAAAATCTTGCTTTAAAAGTTAAAGTAATAAAATAATATAATCAACCCACCCAAAAAGGATTGAGGTCAGTGCTAGAGTACATGCCTAGTGTGTGTGAGGTCCAGAGCTACACAGGCATACAAACTATGCCTTTGTATCAGTCTCTAGAGGAGCAGAGCTGATAGATAAAAAATAGAAATATATAAAAAATATAAAATATAAATGAATCCCCTTTATACATTATATTATATAATTATATAATCTATTGTATTTTAATCTATTATATAGAATATATTATACATAATATATAAAATATATGTACATAATAAATGCATATAATATATATTATAAGTATATAATATATAATACATGTTATGTGTACATAATAGATATATATAATACACGTACATATGCTATATGTATATATGATATATATACATTCTATATATATGCATTACACACACACACACACACACACACACACACACGTGCATGCGCACGCACGCACGTGCACGTGTGCAGACTTATTAGAGTGGCTTATAGACTATGGTTCAGTTAATCCAATAATGACTGTCTCCCAAGAGAAAGTCTGAGAATTCAGTGGTTGTCCAGTCCATGAGGCTAGCTATCTCTGCCAGGTTCTAAAGGCAGTGAATCGAGATGGAGGGCAAGCAGGCAAAGAGCAAAAGCTGCTTGCACAGGCGGCCAGCAGGTGTGGGCCAGGTTTAAGGTGCATTTCCTCATCTCATAAAACCCAGATTAGATGTAGGTCTTCCCATCTCACATCATGTAATTGAGAAAAGTCCTCACACTTAGATATAACCAGACACTTAGGGCTTAGTTACTCCAGATGTCGCTGAAGGGACCATGCCAGCTTGGGCGTGGTGAGCATGGCTCTGGCAGGCCTTTCCTGTCCCCTTCCCTCGTCCTTGTAAACTGCAGATTACATCCCTAAAGCTAGCCACCAAGTCTGTTCTCTTATTGGCCATTTCCTCCTCCTGAGGCTGACTACAGAGGTCCTGCTATCAAAGTATTGAAGTCCAGCAATCCAAAGGCCCCTTTGGCTCACCTAATTAACGTGCCCAATTAAAATTAACCGCCACCTTCTAACACAGGGCTGTCCCTTTATAAATTGCCATTTGCCCGTGGGCCACATCTGTCTTCTCTATCCAGAAGCAGTCGTTTGCTTCTCTGGGACAAACACCCCTGCCCCTCTCCCTTGTTCCCTCCCCCTTCTCCCTCATCCTCTATCTCCTGTTTTGTCCCTTATTCCTGTCCTTTGTCCCTCTGGGGGCAAATACATTTTCTTCGGGCTGAGAACTTGGTCTTGGCAGTGTTAGGCTGGAACCCCTGGTTGCCTCTGCACAAGCTGGGAAACCCTGTTTGTCCTCCTTCCTACAACTCCATCCAAATGTATTAAATCCTCCTATTTGAATGAAGAAAACTCTGGGCTAACAGGTCATCTATCACAGCTAGCCTCAGCCTTCCCGTCAACCCACCCAAGAGTGCCTGCCTAGTGGCTCAGTTTTTGACCATGTGTGGACACCATCCCAGGTCCTAGTTGATACATCATCATTCATTGTTTAAGCATGCTATAAAAACCCCTTGTGTCAGCCTGGATGCGTGTCTGCTCACCTCCTCCTGTGAGATCAGTGAGTCCTCAGTGCCTGAGAGCTGCCTCCTAAGAAACCTCTGTCTTTATCTAATTTTGATCTGGTCTAATTTGGCCTCTATCTGCATTGTTGAGGGAGAGAGAAAGCCATTCAGGAGTCCTGAGCTGTCAAGTTGACAACCCAGAATAGTGCTCAAGTCCAAAATACTTACCCCTTACGGCTGTAGTGCCCTGAAGATAATGTTTACTATACTGATCATTATTCATTGATCATTATTCATTGATCATTATTCATCATTGTTCTTTGTGGCTCAAGATGCCATTATTCATTCATCTCCTGGTGTTTTAGCTTGGGTTTCCTGGCTGTGAAGAGACACCATGACCAAAGTAACTCTTATAAAAGAGAAACTCTTATAAGAGAGAAAACATTTAATTGGGGCTGGCTTACAGTGTCAGAGGTGTAGTCCATTATCATCATGGCGGGAAGCATGGCAGTGTGCAGGCAGACATGGTGCTGGAGGAGCTGAGAGTTCTACATCTTGACCTGAAGGCTGTCAGAAGGAGACTGTCTTCTTTCAGGCAGCCTGGAGAGACTCTCTTCTGCACTTGAGCCCTAGGAGATGGCAAAGCCCACCCCCCCAGTGACACATTCCAACAAG
Source organism: Mastomys coucha (assembly GCF_008632895.1). NCBI lineage: Eukaryota > Metazoa > Chordata > Mammalia > Rodentia > Muridae > Mastomys > Mastomys coucha. The sequence goes on from NW_022196895.1 coordinate 71,618,666, forward strand.
GCAAAACCTCCTAACAGAGCCATTTCCCATGGGCTAAGCATATTCAAACCATCACACTTGGGTTGAAAACCATCTCTGCACCTAGCAGAGATCTGGGGGGAGGGGGAGTTTGTGAGAAAGTTACCGGGCAGAAATGTAGAGGCCAGATGAGAATGCATTGTTAAGACCCCCATCTCAAAAACAAAATAATAATGACAACGAAGACCTCAAAATGCCTTCGTGTGTGTCTAATTGGAAGAATGTCCATAATTATTAAATTCTCCAAGGGCCCTGTACCACCTTCCCTCCTCAGTAAAACCTCTATAGCAATGGTTTCTAAAGTGGGTTAGTGTGGTGGGTCTCTTATCCATGATAGCTGCCTTCTGAGATGGGGTGTTGTTGTGTGACAAAACTTTTCCTGTGGAGATACAACATATACATCTACACTCCAGATTGGGAATGCCACAACAGACCCAAGTCTAGATACCATCAAAGTCCAACTTGATTGGGGGTACTTACAGGGATGTGGGTGAGGGGTTACTTACAGGAGCTGAAGTTACCCAAAGACAGCGACCTCACTAAGACTGCCCACCTCCGCATGGGTGACAGCTCACAAAAGCTGGGAGCCTGGAGCACAAAGCACAGCCTGCAGGCAGCTCAGCGGCTTGGGGGAGGCCTTTCCAGGTGATTACTGTTCCACACCTCTTCCGGGCAGCTCAGCCGGTTCCTGCTTCTGGCAGGCAGCTGGTCTGGTCCTGGAGTCCTCTTTGCTGCTCAGTTTCCCCTCCTCCGAGAGCTTTTATTGTCTACTTTGGCAGGGAGGGGCCTGGTGAATTTGGTCTGTTTCAGGGATTTCCTGACACTCTTGAGTTGCTTACCTTCAAGCTTGAGGGGCTTCTCCGCAGATGGCATGTTTCAGTCATGGAGGAAGCTACTGCACATCAAGTGTTGGCTGTCCTAAGAGACCACAGCATTTGAAGACCTAGCCGTGAAGGTCTCAGAAGGTCCTGTCCCTTTACTGTCATGACTAAAAATCAGCTCAAAATAAAAAATTACTTTCCACCATTTGCGGTAAAGAGCACCATGTGAATAACAGGAGGGGAGGGATGATACGATGCAGGACCTGCAGGGAACCTCAAGACGCTGCAGGACCAAGTTCTCAGAACAAAGGAGATTTATTTGTCCCAAATGGATAAGGAACAAAGATGGGAGATAGAGGAAGAGGGAGAAAGGGAAGGGAACACGGGAGAGGGGAGGAGGGAAGGGCAAGGGAGAGAAGGAAGGGGTATTTGTTTTGGGGGGACAAAGGACTGCTTCTGGACAGAGAAGAGACCCATGTGGCCCATAGGAAAATGGCGGTTTATAAAGGTAAAGTGAGACACCCATACTAGGCTGAGGTGGTCAAGTTTAACTGGCTTGTTCATTAGGTGAGCCCAGGGGCATTTGATTGCCGGACCTCTGTAGGCAGCCTCAGGAGGAAGAAGTGGGAATAGGGAAATAAGGGAATAGACTTGGTGGCTAGCTTTAGGGATGCAATCTAAGGGGTTTCAGCAATGCAGAGGGGGATGGGAGAACATGGCAAAGCCTGCCACGTCTGTGTTTGCCAAGCTGGCTAGAGTCCCTTCAAGACCATCTTCGGAGATCAGATTTTCCAATTTTTATTTTTTTCTTTCTTTTCCTTCCTTCCTTCCTTCCTTCCTTCCTTCCTTCCTTCCTTCCTTCCTTCCTTCCTTCTTTCCTTCCTTCTTTTCTTGCTTTCTTCCTTTCTTGCTTTCTTTTTGACTCTTTGGCTTTTTGAGACAAAGTTTCCCTTGTGGTCTTAGCTGTCCTGGAACTCCCTCTGTAGCCCAGCTTGGCCTTGAACTTAGAGATCACCTGCCTCTGCCTCCTAAGTGCTGGGATCAAAGGCGTATGCCACCACTTCCCAGCTTCTTTTTATTCTTTTCTTTATCTTCCCCTAGTAAACTCCAGGGCCTCCAAAGTCTTGGCTTTGTGAAAATTCACATCCACGACGTAATGATACAGCATTGACTAACCTCTAGATTAGTGTTCTTCAATGTTGTATCATTACATCATCGTTACAGATGGCACTGTAGTCTTGAGAACACAAGTGCCACTTGTAATAGTAATTTATAATATATAACCTATAATATTTATGCAACATATAACATATAATCACATTAATAATAAGTGTGGTCTCATTTCTCACTGACACATCCAGGCCGTGAGCTTTGACAGGCACCCAGGGATAGCAGGTAAGGCTGACAGGATCTGCAGTATGGCTGGTCCTTGAGGCAGAAAGTGAAGAGCTGTCTGCTGCCTCTCCCTCCACCCTTGCAGCAAACGTGACCCACGTTGTCACTTGGGTGTCATTGCATGCAAGAGTGACAGACTGTTCCTCTCTCCTTTGAAACAATCCCAGAAAAAGTTAACTGTGTGATGTTGGGCATGTTATTTAACTTCTCTGTGCTTCTGCATGCATATATGTGAGTTACTATTTGTCAATAGCACATGCTAAGTGTCACTGTTGGCTATAATTAATATCTAAGCATACAAGTTGGATATCGTGCAGAAGCCGCATTGGAAGTGCGGCTTCTCTCTTTCCTTCTCCTGGTCATGGCCATTGGTGCTGGTCGTGGGAGTCTGATCTCTCTGAAGCCAGCACAGGATTCTAGGCAGCCTGAATCCTGCTTTGAACAGTTCTGAGTGGAGCTCTGTCTTCAGGTCCCAGAAAAATAAAGTAACAGTGACCCCTAGTGGAACTTGTAACAAGTTTCCAGGAGTCAGCGCAGGAGGTTGAGAACAGGTTGGAGAGACATGGGGCGTGGGGGCTGCTGTGGCCCAGGCACACACTGACCTCTGCCTAGCCAGCCAGTGTTTCCTTCACCAGTGGCCTCTGTGGTCACTTGGCCTGGACCCGGGTCTTTCTACAAAAGGCCCCGTTCTACAGCGCTCAGATGAGGCATCCGTATAGCATGGCCTCAGCTCACTGTTGGACTGGCTTGGATGACAGAAGGTAGCCAAGGTTCTGCCTCTGAAGATCTGGCAGCACACAGATGAGCTCAGCATGAATATTTTGCTGTGCAATCCTGAAAGGGTTGAATACGTCTTCAGTTTCCTGGTTTGCAAAATGGAGTTGGTAACAGTGAGTACGGAGCTCAGAGGGAGAGCCGGTGAAGCTCTGCGCAAGCACAAGGAAGGCACTCGAGAGGCGGCAGGTTCACATGATACAAATGGGGACCTACTTCACCATCTGCAGCATCTAGAATCCAGGAAATGGGCTTCTTCCAGAGTTGCTGTGTTAGGCAAGGACTCTCTGAGAAAACAAGGTCTATAGGAAGGAGTCTCTGGTCGCAGCCACACACACACACACACACACACACACACACACACACACGCACACACGCACACACGCACATGTACACATACACACACACACACACACACACACGTGTGTGCGCGCACACACACACACAACTCCACTTGGCTGACAGTGCATGCACGCATGCACACATACACACACACACACACACACACGCACGCACGCACACACACACACACAACTCCACTTGGCTGACAGTGCATGCACGCATGCACACATACACACACACACACACACACACGCACGCACGCACACACACACACACACACACGCACACACAGAGACTCCACTTGGCTGACAGTGCATGCACGCACGCACGCACGCATGCACGCACACACACACACACACACACACACACACACACACGACTCCACTTGGCTGAGAGTGCTCTGGAGTATGCTGGCTCATCTAACTTGGTAAGACTTGATCCAGACCCTCACTTCATCTGTTTAAAAACATTGTGGTATGTAAGGGACTGAGGAGCCGGCTCAGCAGTTAAGAGCACTGGCTGCTTCTGCAGAGGACCTGGGTTTGAATCCCAGAATCTTACACGATGTCATAGCCTTATATGACTCCAATGCCAGGGGTTCTAAAATCCTCTTCTGGTCTCCATGGGCCCTGCAAATGTGTGATGCACATGTATACACACACGCAAAACACACATATGCATAAACATAGATAGTTATTTTAAAAAACTGTGATATATAAAGCATACATAGTTTCTCAGTTTTAAATAGTTCTTTAAGAATTTCTACACTGTGTTCAGGTCATATGCACTCTCCTCCCGACCCCCCCAGATTCACTGCTTCTCTCACCCAGCTTTGTTTTCTCCTCCTCTTCCTCCTTTCCCTCTTCCTCCTCCCCTTCCTCCTCTTCTCCTATCAAGGTTAACTTGTGCCCTTAGAACCTTCTCTGATGAGCATCTGAGAGATGCCCTAATCTATGTGTAGAGTAACAAGTCATCAGCAGTTGGCTTACGCTATGTCTATTTAGCAGAATAATAGTTATAAATCCTCTTTTAGGGTCTATGACCCGTCTAGCCATAAGTTTTTGGCTCAGTAACATTGCCAGGTATAGGTTCATCTTATGGAGTGGGACTTAAATCCAAAAAAAAAAAAAAAAAAAAAAAAAAAAAAAAAAAAAAAAAAAAAAAGAAAAGAAAAGAAAAAAAGGTTTGTTACCTCCAGAGTGTTCAAACCACTATTGCACTGGGCCAGTTGTTACTGTAGCTCTCGGGGTCTACAAGGGGGTTTATGATTACGCTGTCTCCTGGTAGCTACATAGCATTATGAAAGGCCAGCCACTAGGGATGAATTGCAGCTGTGTTACAGCTTGGTTTCTCTATGCTCTGATTCAGGAATGTGGAATCTTCAGCAAGAGTTACAGATAACCAAGGGCATTGGTAATAGCCAGTCATGTTTGGGGGTTTCTGGAACAGGCATTAAGACCAGTGGTTAATAACAGGAGCTCATGAAATGAAAACGCTTTCTATATAGCACAAGATGAGGCAGCCTAAAGAGTGAGAAAAACAAAAACAAAAACAAAAAACAAAAAACAAAACCTTACCGGCTATACTTCTGAGAGGGGGTTAGTATCTAGAATATACAGTAATAAATCATTGTTAAATAAGTACATAAACTAACATCAAGGGAAAAATCCAATTCTAAAAAGGGCATAAAATGAAATAGAGAGTTCTCAAATGATGATGACTGAGAAACAGTTTTTAAAAATGTTGAACATCCTTAGCCATCATGGAAATGCAAATTAAAACTACTTTTGAGACTTTAAAAAAGTGGTGACGAATACTGGTGTGGAAGTGTGGAGATGTGGAGGTATGGAGAGGGGAACTTTTATTCATTGGTAGCGAAAGATCAATGTGGTGGTTCCTCAAGAGGCTGGAAATAGCTCTACCACATGATCCAGCCATTGCTCTTGGCCACATTCCCAAAGGATTCTATATTCTACTACCGTGGTGCTGGCTCATCAGTGTGCATGGCAGCCTCGCTGTTCATGGACTGATAGATGGGTAATGAAAATGTGGAGCATCCACACCACTGTAGTGGTAAACTGTTCGTCCTCTCTTTGCTTTCGGGCTGGGGCGGTGCAATTCCACCTGCCCCAATGCTCTGGAGTCCCCGAATGAAAGACATAAATACACAGTGTTTTTTTTTTAATATGTCCTAAGCTAGCTCAATGGCTGGGCCATTCCTCAACCTCCACATGACTAACACACTTCCCTCCAATATTCCTGAGTTGATACTTGCTAAATGTATATTTCATCTCTGCTATTCCAGACTCAATTGAGGGAGTCGCCCCTGGGACCGCTTTCCCTGATTTTTACATGTAAGCAGGCTCTCCCTCCTGCACCCCTTCCCACATGGTTTGTCCAACATCCCTCTCATGCCTCCTGCCTCTCCTCTGTGTTCCTTGCTTGAAGAAGTGCCTTAAAAGTCCCACTTCTGTCCCCCTGCCCAGCCATTGGCTGCTGGCTCTTTATTAACCAGTCAAAGAAACCAACTGTTGGCAGGGACCCGCGGAGGATGCATGAATTCCCATGAAAGCACAAATCAAATCCCCAATACACAATGTTAAGAAAAATGAAATTAGGAAATTCACAGGTAAACCGACCGATGGAGCTAGAAACGACCGTTCTGTGGGAGGCGACCCAGAAGACAGAGAAAACAATACTGTATGCTTTGTCTTATTTGTGGATGTTAGCTTTGGATCGTCAGATATATGCATTTCCTTTGGAATACCCATAGAGGTTATGAAACTAATAAGGCACCATGAGGGTGGCTTTCGAGGCAGGGGAGAAAGCATACAGTCATATAAAGTGATTTGAGTGAGTGAGAATAGCCCCCATAGGCTTGGGCATTTGATCCTCAGTTGGTAGTGTTATTTAGGAAGGTTTGGGGGTGCAGCCTTGCTGGAGGAGGTATGCCACTGGGGGTGGGCCACTGAGGGTATATAACTTTGCCCCATCTCCAGTTTTCTGTCTCTGATTCATGCCCGTGGTTGAGACGTGGTCTCTCAGCTTCTTGCTTCAGCCACTATGTCTGCCTTCTGCCGTGCTCTCCCACCATGACAGACTCTTACTCTCTGGAACCATAAGCCAAAATCAACTCTCCTTTCTATAAGTTGTTTTTGGTTACGGTTAAAAAACACAGCAACAGAGAAAAAGTAACTAATACAGGACTAAAGGAGAATAATGGAACAGGAAGGATTAAACTGAGGTGGCTGAAGGGAAGGCACGGTATAGCAGAGGGAAACCGGAGAGGAATAAATAACACCAAAGACCTTTTTAAAAAGTCACATAGAAACTTACTACTGTAGGAGCTTCCTAACACACATACCAACCTTCTTAGTCAGGGGTTTCTACTGCTGCAACAGAACACCATGACCTAAGTAACTTGGGGAGGAAAGGGTTTATTCAGCTTACATTTCCACATCACTGTTCATCACTGAAGGAAGTCAGGACAGAAATTCAAACAGGGCAGGAACCTGGAGGCAGGAGCTGATGCTGAGGCCATGGAGGGGTGCTGCTTACTGGCTTGTTCCCCTGGCTTGCTCAGCCTGCTCTCTTATAGAACCCAAGAACATCAGCCTAGGGATGGCCTCACCCACAATGGGCTGGGCCCTCCCCCACTGATCACTAATTAAGAAAATGCCTTACAGGCTTGCCTACATCCCGATGTTATGGAAGCATTTTCTCAATTGAGGCTCTCTCCTCTAGGATGACTTTAGCTTGTGTCAAGTTGACATGAAGCTATTCGGCACGCATACCCATATTTAAAATAAGAGTTAAAATGGAGTTATCCTATAATGGGGTAGCAGTGCCCTATTTGACACCAGAGGTTTACAAATAAAAAGCTCAGTGCCAGGAATGAATCACCTCTTTTGGGATTGTTGGCAAATGAGATCTCATCGCTCACTCTAAAGCATACACATTTTAAAAAGCAGCATAGTATTCGCTTTAGGAATAACACACACAGTTGAAGCTTCCTGGCTCTCTCCGAAGCACAGTTCCCTCACACTCTCCCCTGCAAAGGGAGTCACTCTCTTCAATGTGGCACCCATCCATCCCAGCATACATTTATATTATTACTACATATGTGTGCATTCCAAACAACATATGGCAGGATTGCATGTTTTAGACCTTTATATAAATACATCATAGAGTATGTCATTTGTCTGCCATAATACAACACCACACACTGGGTGGCTTAAGCAGCAGAGAGTCCTTCTCACCATTCTGGACGCTAGAATCCCAAGGTCAAGGTGCCAGCTGACTTAGTGTTTGTTGAGGGCTCTCTGTCTTCTCCACAGATGGTTGCCTTCTCACTGGGTCCACACATGGATCTTCCTTGGTGCATGTGGAAGGAGAAAGAAAGGGGAGGGAGGGGAGGAGGGAGGGAAGGAGGGAAGGAGGGAGGGAAGGAGGAAAGGAAGGAGGAAAGGAGGGAGAACCTGAGACCGAGATTCTTCAATGTTTACAGTAGTCATACCAAACTAAAGGCCACCATTAGGATTTCATTTAACCTTCAGTACTTCCTTAGATGTCTCACCTCTGAATACGACCCCACCCCCAACACTGGAAATCAAGTTTGCGACTTGTTAGATTTAGAGAGACAAAGACACACGGTCCATACTATGAATCTACATTGATTCATGAGTATTTGGAAATGGTTTGGTAAAAAAAACGCCAAGAACTTGGAAAGAGCAGAGATTTGAGGACTGGCAACAAGGCAGCATGGGAAAGTTAAGTGGCTGCGAGGCAGGCCAGCATAGGGAATGACTTAGCAGCTTGGGACTCTGCTTGGGATGGGCTGTGCACACACCCCTCTTCTCACAATGTACCAGACGGTCTGAAACGCTTACCTGTGTCTACTAAACACACACATTCCTCTCTGAACAAGAGTTCGGCATCCTTTAAGCATCCTAGGACAAAGAAAGAAATCACTCCTCCATTTAGTGATCATCTAACTTGATTCAAATACATTACCAATCCCCCTGGCGAGAGAATGGGAGGGCTGATTGGGTGTGAACTACTTGGGGGTGCAAGAACAATAACGCAAACTCTGTCCTCTGAACTTTTAAGGGGAGTCTCCTGTTTGCCATCATGTGTATAATCTGCTATGTGCTGGGTTAAAGTCATATACTTTACGGAAAAGGACATGTACAGTGTAGAAAAGATATATGACTTATAAGCCTGTATATCTAAATGGAAAACCACCCTCATACACTATGTCTCCTAGCAACCAAACACCTTTTCTTGAACTCCATAAATGCAAACCCCAAACAACAATCAGGACCCTTGAGTACCTTCACTCCCATGGCCCACTGCTATTTTTGACAATTTATTTCTTCCTGAGCTGTTCCATTGCTTTGCTTTTGAATAAAGTGACCTTGCTCCTTTGCAGATCTGTGCGAGCCTTTATTTTAACTCCTTAAAGAAGAGATCAAGAGCCTGAATACATCTGACCCTGACCACTGGAGATCTTCAGCATGGGCACAGAGAATATTTTTTCATCTTATACGATTTCTGATCAAAAATTTCCTTTGCAGACAAGGTTGAACAATCAGGTGTACCAAATAATCTCACCACCTTCCCCAGCCATGTATGATGCTCAGTGGACCCAGGAATATAGTGGTCAGTGTGGTGGGAAAGGAGGATAAGCCTGGCCCCAAGAACATGAGTTCTCCCTTGCTAGGGCAGGCTGGCTATGGCTATAACCAACAGAGGTTATGTGCTCACCGTGAGTATGGTACCACTCCCCACAAAGCCATCCAGTTTCCCAATGGCAAGGTGATGATGCTGGGCTTCCCTCCTTCTGTGATAAATATTCCAAGTGTGGATGCATTTGCCCATCTGCCTACCTCACCATCTGTCTCCAGACTCACACAATGAACCCATTTCAAGGTCCCTGGCTGACAAGTGGGATCCATCATCTTCCTCTCATTCGCCACCATCACGTGTGAGCATCAGGAGGTGTCATGGTCACACATCAGAGCTGGTCCCAAGTCCTCGCCAGGCCACTAAACCCTAAGTCACAAGTGACTATTTACTTCATTTATCCCATGGACTCTGTTGAGGCTGTGCAGAGAGCTAGAGCCAGTAGGATGTGTATATCTATGGAAAGAAAGAGGCTTACTATAAGGAATGAGCTCTCAGGATTATGGACATTGAGAGCTTTTAAGCCCTGTGCTCAGCAAGCTGAACACCCAGGACAACCAATATATAATGTTAGTCTAAACGGAGGGTTTGAAAAGACAGATGTCAGCTCACGGAGCCAGGCAGAGCTGTCTCCCACTCAGCCTTTTTGTTCTCTCAGCTCTTCAGTGGGTTGGGTGAGGCCTGCCCACGTCAGGAAGAGCCATCTGCTGCACTCTGTCTACGTGTTCCAGAGTTTCTACCATTCAGAAGAGCCTCACTGACACACCCAGGCTGCTGTTCTGCAAAACATCTGGATCCTCACTCCAGTTGGGATGCACGGCCACCCCATTCTCCTTTGATTTATTTATTTTTGAGACAGTGTTTCTCTGTATAGCCACAACTGTCCTAAGAACTCACTATGTAGACCAGGCTAGCCTTGAATTTACAAAGATCTGCCTGCTTCTCCCTCTCCGGTGCTGTGATTAAAGGCTCACATCACCACGCCTGGCTCATTTTCATTGTTGCGCTAATATGAGGAGAAAGGGAAGATCTTGGGCAGGACAAGCTTCATTCTGTGAACATTCCATCTCCGCCTACATAGATGGAGCAAGAGAAAGCCACTGTCTTCCATGAGGGAGAGGTACTATGGTAGCTCAGAAGGTCCATGCTCTCAAGAGCATTTCCCCAATATTGCCATCCCAGGCTCTGCATCTTACTCCTTTTCCATTTGCGCCAAGTTGTCAGCAAAGAAAGACCCCTTGGCAGCTCTGTCATTCTTCTCAGTAGGTTTGGGGCCTTTGAGCAGTTCTCTCTCTAGAGGAAGGGTCTAAGTCTCTCTGTAAACATTGACATGGAGACTTCTTCCCACAGTATTCTGAGTTGAAACAAGGCCAACCTACCGTATGCCAGCCAATTTCTCTTAAGATTTATAAGCAGCCAGTACAAGCTAGTTGCTTCCAGAGTCTCACACTCCCTGCTCTTTACATCCTGCATCCACTGCATAGATGTGGTCCAGCTAGTGCTGTAGGTTTGAGCATGGGAGGAGTCACATCCTCTTCACTATTCTATGTCACTGGTATTTACACACTGCTGACACCAGGGCCCCAGTTTCAGCATCAAATCTCCCACTTTCCTCAGTTTTAAATTCAGGGCCTCATAAAGGCCAGTCTTGAACTCACTACGAAGCTAAGGCGGACCCTGCTGGCTCTACCTCCCAAGTACTGGAATTGCAGATATATGTGACACCACACTTGATTCTGAGCTCCCTCACCCCCACTGTCACATAGATTCCTTGGAGCTGGACTCCTGAGACTGGTTAGGGTGCTGTCTTAGTCAGGGTTTGACTGCTGTGAACAGATACCATGACCAAGGCAACTCTTTTATGGACAATATTCAATTGGAGCTGGCTTATAGGTTCAGAGGTTCAGTCCATTATCATCAAGGTAGGAGCATGGCAGCATCCAGGCATGGGGCAGGAGGAGCTGAGAGTTCTCCATCTTCATCTGAAGGCTGCCAGCAGAATACTGATGTCCAGGCAGCTAGGATGAGGGTCTTGAAGCCCATGCTCATAGTGACACGCCTACTCCAACAGGGCCACACCTTCTAATCGTTCCACTCCCTGGGCCGAGCACGTACAAACTGTCACAGGTGTTCACCTTAGGAAGCTAAAGAAAGAGTGCTGGGAGAAAAGCCATTAACAAAAATATATCATGAGGGTGAGCAACAGCCCTTGACCTAGTCACTCAGGTCACTAGAAACAAGACAGGGGCCTGGAAGCTGGCATCTTCTTTGGCAGAGGATCGGGATCTCTAGTGTTATTTCAGCTCCGGTGACGGAAGTCAGGGCCTCTGCCGGAGAGGCAGGGCTGAGCTCTGGAGAATCTGTCCTGCGATGCTGGGGCGGAGGCTAGAGATGGGCAATGGGACACTAAGCATGCTGTGGTGGGCCCCCTCCTCCCCCTGATGCCATTTGGTTTTAATCTGGCGGCAGAACTCTTCTTCCTCCCCAGGCTGGGAATTGGTGCCTTTTCTAGGCTTGGAGAAGCTTCCTCCCAACAGGCGAAGTGGAGATTGGAAGGAAGTGTCCTAGAACGCTCCCTCTCCTAGCTGAAAAACATCTCTTAATTCCAAGCTTGTCTTTGTAGCTATGTCCAGGGAGAATCCTTATGAGTCCCCAGGGCCTTCAGCAGCTGATGCTGTTTAACATGGTATTTTTTCTGCCCCCCTCCCATCCCCCAATCCTAGCACCCTCAGCCAGGGTACTCCTGCCCTGCTCAGCATGGTAATTTTCCTCCCGACCGCTCTTTCCTTCCAGCGAGCGTGACTGGTACAGAACTTATTTCTGAGCTCTGCCCACATCCTTACACAGCTCCTGTGGTAGCCTCCCCCACCTTTGTGCCCAAGGGACGTTCTGCACTCTGGGGTTTGTGGCCGGGCGTCTTCTTGTTCTTGGATATCATCTTCTCCTTTGGCGGTGGGCAGGGGGTAGGGTGGGGCATGGTAAGAATATGCAGAGTTGTTTTGACTTGTGCAGCCTGGTCCAGCTGGGGCATCCATTCTCCGGTGTTGAAGTTAGAGGTCATCTGTAGAGGTTAGAGGCCATCTGTGTGGTTCT
>NW_022196895.1:71630803-71642348 GCF_008632895.1 Mastomys coucha
CAGAGACAGAGACAGAGACAGAGAGAGAGACAGAGGTATTACACCTGGTGTTTGGGAGAGTTAATATGGAAATTGAAAAACTAACGTGCCAGGTAAGGTTACTTGGCCCATGAGACTCCCCCTCCTCCCTCTGCTCCCTCCTTTTCCTCTCCCCTCTTTCTCTCCTTGTTCTCCTCCTCTCTTCCTCCCCACCTCTGTCCTTTCCCTCCACTCTACGGGAGAGGCTCTCTGCAGCCCAGGTTGAAGGCTCCATTCTCCTGCCTCAGCCTCCTGGGGTGCTGTATTACAAGCCCGTACCACCCACCTGGCAAGTTGTCTCCTTAGTTGGACTTCTTTCTAATTCTCTAATAATTTTGAAGTCACGAACTGTATCTAAACTCCTCGACGGACCCCCTTATCCTGACACATAGGCATCTTCGTCTTAGTGCCTTTCCTATTTCTGTGAAGAGACACTGCGGCCAAGGCAACCCATCAAACAAAGTCTGACTTGGGGCTGGCTTACTGTACAGTTCCAGAGAATAACGGGGAGGCACGGAGCGGCAGACAGGCATGGAGCAGTAGCCTACGAGCGAGCGTACATACTGATCCACACAGATCAAAGCAGCTCTGCAGATTCTCAACTCCCGCCCCTAAAGGAAGACGCCTTTGTCGACAAACCCAACAGTGCAGAGCAAAGCTCCGGGCGGCAGAGAGAGGGGAAGGGGAGTGGAGGGCCGCGGAGGATGTAACTGTTTGTGCCCTTTCTATGTCTGCCCCAGTTCCTGAATTAGGACACGGAGTATTATTTATTTATGCATTAATGCCCAGGCCATAAGCTAGGCTTGTTCTCCAGCTAGCTCGTTACTCAACTAACCCATTCACACTATTCTGTCTGACGGGTGGTTGGCTACCTCTCCTCAGTTTCGTACATCTGACACTTTCCGTGTCTCTGGGGAAAATCCCCTGCACCTGACTTTCCCAGAGTGCTTAACTCTGCCGGATGTCCCGCCTATTTTCTCCTGTTTTGCTATAGGCCATTCCGCTCTTTATTGACAGGTGATGGTCTTACACAGAGCACGAGAAATTATCCTTACAAGAGGAGAGAAAGGGGAGGGGGTAGGACGGGAGGGGAGGAGAGAAGAGGAAGAAGACGGGCAGACAGATATTCAGACAGGGCTTGACAGATCTAAGCCCACTCCCAGAGACACACCTTCTACAACAAGGCCACACCTCCTAATCCTCCCGGAACAAGCCTTCTACTGAAAACCAAACATTCAGTACAGGAGCTGATGGGGCCATTGCTGTTCAGGCCAACACACTCTTGTTCCTACTTAGGAAAGGGTCATTTCCGTACTGTCACTTTAAACCACGACATCTTTTTTTTTTTTTTTTTTCTTTTCGTTTTTTTGAGACAGGGTTTCTCTGAGTAGCCCTGGCTGTCCTGGAACTCACTCTGTAGACCAGGCTGGCCTCAAACTCAGAAATCCGCCTGCCTCTGCCTCCCAAGTGCTGGGACTAAAGGCGTGCGCCACCACTGCCCGGTGTCATCTCAGAGGCTTACTGCCTCCATCTGCTAAATTAGGCCCAGTCCTGGAAGCTTCTAGCCTCTATACAATCTTACCTAGGCCTAGAATGTTTTCAGCCTCTGAGACTTACTGCTGAATAAACTTACTCTTTCTAGCTCTTTCTGGGCTCTGGCTGATCAACACAGCTATTCTGGCTCAAAATTTCTCTCCCTGCTGACTGATTCAAACTGGCTTCTTTCAGCTTCTGACTAAATTGATCTACGTGGCTTCATACTAACTTTGGCAATCTGTTCTAATCTTCTGGCTTCTTCTCATTCTCTGGCTCATTCTGTTATCACCTGAGTCTAGCTTGTTCTCTCTCTGCAACCTGTCTCTGTTCTGTACTGTCCTCATGAGAGTTGGGCATATCTTATTCTGTCAAGCCTTTCTCTGATTGATCACTTTGTTTGATGCTCAGTTATACACCACTTTCAAACATAGGTACTTCCTTCTACAAACAAATTTTACCTTCATTATTTGGGATTAAAGGTGTGTATTAAGGGTGTGTTTGTATTCCAGCCAGAGGGATTAAAGTTGTGTGCTAAGGCTGAGCCACACTGTTGGGTAAATGTTATTTGCGGGTTTATACCCCACCTTAGATCATTTAGTTCCCAAATAAGAGACACAACATCTTTATATTTATAATAATCCTTAAAGGTGGTAGAACTGGGCAGCTATCAACCCTCTACGCTACTTCCCCATCAGTAACCCCAAGATATCACTTGCTGTGTTTCACCTGCGCTGCTCATATTCCAATAGGCCAGCCCTCCATGGCCAGGTGCTCACGGTCCACATATCCCGTGGTGACTTCTTCCTTCTCTTTCCGTGTCCTCTCTTCTGTCATGGTCCCTGCCTCAGAGTCCAAGCCCGGGATCTGAAGCCTTGCCTATCTCTCTTCTGCCCAACTACTTAGAGACAGGGCAGTCCTCTTGAGTTACTCGGGGGTGTGTTCTCAAAGGGAGGGGGGGTGTCTAGGAATTTTCTTCTTCACTTCCCAGTCACGAAATGAGCAGTTTTGTTCTGTCACAAATGATGTCATGATGCTGCCACAGACTCGAAATGCCAGGATATATTAATCATGGATTAGAAATTCCAAAATAAATGTTTTTAAATTTTCTAAGTTAATTATTTTGGGTATTTTGTTACAGTCACGGGAATTAACACTCCAGTTAAACACGTGTTCCTTAAGTAGATCTTGGGCCACACCTTGTAAGACATTCTGTAAATAGTAGGTGATAGTGTGCAAGTAAATATGGAAATGTGCCCTCCACCCCCTGTGCTCCATATACCAACTCTTATGGTACGGCAGTGTCCTTGAGACTCCGGGAATCCCAGGGCCGGAGAGCTGGCACAGTAGTAAAGAGCCCTTTCTGCTCTTACGGAGGATCCAGATTTGGCTCACAGGGCCCACATGGTGACTTACAATAAATAGCCTGTCACTCCAATTTCAGGGCATCGTTAAGCCTCTTCTGGCCTCCATAAGCATCAGACAAGCACATGGTGCACAGATGTCCACACAGGCCTGTGCTAGCTGGTCTACTATCAACCCGACCCACAGACAAGAGCTATCTGAAAGGAGGAATCCCTATGGGGAGAATGCCTCCATTAGATCCAGCTGTAAGGCATTTTCTTAATTAATGATCGATGCGAAGGGCCCAGCCATTGTGGGCGGGGTCATCCCTGGGCTGGTGATCCTGAGTTCTATAAGAAAGCAGACTGAGCAAGCCAGGGGAAGCAAGCCAGTAAGCAGCGCTCCTCCATGGCCTCTTCATCAGCTCCTGCCTTGTGGTTTCTGCCCTGTTTGAGTTCCTGTCCTGACTTCCTTAGAAATGATGAATATGGAAGTGTAAGCAGAATAAAATATTTTTTTTCACCAACTTGCTTTCTGGTTATGGTGTTTCATTGTAGCAACAGAAATTTTAACTAAGACAGGGTCAAACATACAAATAAAATTTGAAGAAGAAGAAGAAGAAGAAGAAGAAGAAGAAGAAGAAGAAGAAGAAGAAGAAGAAGAAGAAGAAGAATAGGAGGAGGAGGAGAAGGAGGAGGAGGAGGAAGAGGAAGAAGAAGAAGAAGAAGAAGAAGAAGAAGAAGAAGAAGAAGAGGAAGAGGAAGAAGAAGAAGAGGAAGAAGAAGAGGAAGAGGAGGAGGAGGAAAAGAAGCAAGAGGAGGAAGAAGCAGCTTCAAAAATTGCTACAACACAAAAAACTATTTCATTTGGCCTAATTCCGTTTTTCCAAAATCCTTAACAAGTGCCACCTTTTCTCTGGACCTCTTGCACTTGCTCTAGAGCCCAGGAAAGCTCCCCTTCAGGAGTGAGCCTGTACCCTGGCAGTGGCTGAGGGTTTCAGGCAGTCTTCACCAGTACTGTGTCCTTTGCCTTGGGGACTAGTCTGCTCACTCCTCCAGCAGAGCAGAATGAAGATAAAATGTGCTGGGGCAGCCCACAACATGCCTGATGAAAGTTAGCCCTCAGTATCTTCTGGAAAATGAATGACTTCCCCACCCCCAGTGGTCAGATTGTAGCCAGGCTTCTGCATCCAGGAAGGATGCCTTAGCTTTTCTCTGCTCCCATTTCTCCTTATTTGTACTCATTTCCATGCCCCTATCTGCCTAGAGCCCACGTCTCTCTCCTGCACACTTTTTGGGAAGACTCTTATCACTCTGAGAGCTCCATGCAGCCTAACCCTGAGGTTAGTCTCTGCCTGTGCACTGTGCAGGCTCCTCCCTGACCATTCTAATGGAGCTGGTGGGCGGAAAGCTGATTCCTGGCATCTTTCACTAGAAGAGGTTCCCACGCTCCATCCAGCATGAGAATTTCCATCCACGGGGAGTGTAGGAAGAAACAAACCCAACTCAACTCTCAGCCACCAGAGGGCGCAGTAAGACCCAGTCAGGTTTAAAGCCAACTAAGGAGCCCACAGAAAAACAAAACAAAAAACAAAAAACAAACAACAACAATCCCCTCCTCCTTCCTGAAATGCCTTTTTCTGTCTGTGACCCCTCTGTCACCTCTATTCCAAGTGCAGCAGAATTCTGTGATAACACGATTCATTCCATGTCCTATAAGCTGTGCCCCAAGGTTTAATCCCAGCCCTTATATGACGAGCTGGCAGAATGTTCAGAAGAGACTTGCAGCCTGCTCCTGAAAAACTAACAAGGCCTCCTTTATGGTGAACAGGTGGTTGTTTGGCAGCAGCACAAAGCAGGACTCAGAGAAACCAAGGGCGCCGGTAGGGGCCACTTGGGGCTCACCTTCGGAAGACCCGGCTCTGACCCTGGCTCTGAAGTTCCTCACCGTGCCTTTCTGTGAACTGATGAGACGTACTCGCGGGGCACTGCTGCCTGCCAGCTTCTGCACCTGGCACACTGTAAATATTCCCTCTCATCTTTGTAATCAGCTTGCAAGATGGTTATTTTCCTCCTCATTTTAACAGAAACTAAACCAGATGTTCAGAGATGTTAAGAGATCTTCGGGAAGGACCAAGGGTGGGGTGACTGAGCCATGGAACACTCTCTGGATGCACCGGCCTAAAAACAAGGTGATTTTTCAACACATATATAGTTAAAAACGTTTTTAGATGTATTTGTGTGTGTGTATGACTGAGTGTTTTGCCTGTATGTGTGTATGTGCATCACACTCGTGTTTGGTGCTCTCAGAGGCCACAAGACACTGTTGAATCCCTTGGAGCTGGAGCTAATAGATGATTGTGCATCATCACGTGGGTGCCAGGAACGAAACTGAGGTCTTTTGAAAGAGCAACAAGTGCTCTTAGCAACTCAGCCACCCCTTCAGTCTTCTCTCTCTCTCTCAGACACACAAACACGTTTGCACACCACACACACACACACACACACACATACACATACTCTTGGTTCTTGGATTTTACACATTCTTCTTAATAAACTACACACTTGGGCTGGAGAGTTGGCTCAGTGGTTGAGTACTGGTGAACTGATGAGTGACTAGGTGCTCACGGGTCACTGCTGCCTGCCAGCTTCTGGCTGGCTACTCTTCCAGAGGACACAGCTTCAATCCCCAGCACCTACCTGGTGGCTCACAGCCAGCTATAACTGCAGGTCCAGGAGAACCCATATCCTCGTCTGGCCATCTTTGGCACCAGGAATGCAAGTGGTGTGTAGACATACATACAGGCAAAACCACTCACACACGTAACGTAAATAAAATGAATTAATAAAGTGCACACCTGTCTTCCTGTTTGTTCAGGGCAGGCTAGATGTTTTAGAAATAATCTCAAGTCCTCAGTGGTTTAACAAGATGACAACCCTTCTTGTTTATGTACAAGTCCGATGCATGCCAGGCCCACGCAGCCCTTAGAGCCCTGGCTTCCTCCATGTGTTATGGTGCTGACCATTGTATGGCCACAGAGACTCCAGGGGTCAAGAAGGAGAGGCACGTAAGTGTTTTTTATGTGTCAGGATGGAAGCAGCGAGTATTGTTTTCCATCTGTCTGCACTAGGTTAGGTTAGCTGTCTCTTCTGAGGAAATGGAGCTAGATAGTACGGTCTCCTACACAACCTATTGTATGGGATGATAAGGGAGGACCATAATATGACTCTGTCTGCTTTACCAGTAGGAAGAATCAGGGAAGAACATGGAAGGAAGTGGTACGGAGGAGACTGTCTATGTGGGTGTGTCCGAATGGAATTACAATAGAGCAGGAAAGGGATTGTCCTCCAGCTGGGGTTGAGGAAAAGACAGGAGAGGCGTAATAGGGTTCCTGAACTTCGCACATGTGTCCTGATGTGGGAATATTTACCCTATGTTCATTCACTCCTCCACATGGCCAACACATTGTTACAGTGCCCCAGCAGGGGTGTGTGTATGTATGTTTGTATATGTGTGTGCATGTTTGTGTCTGTGTGTGTGTATATGTTTGTGCATATGCATATGTGTATATGTAAGTATATATGTGTGTGTTTATGTGCATGCATATTTGTATATATGTATGTATTTTGTGTGTGTGTATGTGTCTGTCTGTCTGTCTATCTGTCTGTCTATCTGTCTGTCTGTCTGTCTGTCTGTCGTCCTCCACTGAAGAAGACTCTCCTCTGGAGTTAGTTTTACATCTAGGGAGGGTGAGTTGCTGTCTGCTCTCAAACCTAAGGGTTGCAGTGTGACTGACTAGTGGCTGGTGGCTTTCTGGGACTAATTGTGGGGAAAGTAAAAGGAATGTGCTATTTTTCCATCAAAGGGTTAAATGAGACAAGGAAAGCAACATTAAAAAATTGTAAAAATGCCATTTGGTGAGTCTCTCCTGAGTCAGCATTTCCTAAGATTGAAATCTGTGCTTGGGGCTGCTCTCTGATTATCAGATGCAGAGCTCTGTACTAGCTGACAGGGTGAGAATGTGAGGCTGACCTTTGACCCCCTCAAGTCAGCTTAGGGTCCCTGCAGGTTAGGAATCACAGCCAGCGGGGTCCCTTCTGGCTGAGTTAAACACTGCTACTTGCTCTTTTGCAGAAATAAAGCCCTTTGCCTTGTCAAAATGTTCTGGCTTTCTTAAGACCCCAACTCCCTTGCTAACAGTTGGCACCAAATGTGGGGCTCGCTCTCTATAACTGAAGGCCTTGGGGACTGAGTCCCATCCTGGGAGGTGCACTGTGCTCCTTGTATGGTGGCCCTGGCTCCGGAAATACTGGGAACTTGAAATCAAAGTCGGCAACATAGGGATAAAAGGCTAAGGCAAGCTCCACGGAAACCAGGCGACTTCATGCAGGAACCATGCTGAGAATAGCTGAGAACAATGGACTGCCTCCTCCTGTCTTGGTGGTCGGACATATCTGCAGAATGAGAGTGTGGCAGAGATGTCAAAGAATTACAAGAGTATTCTGAAAGAAGAAAACATAAAGTCCAGGGTGTCGTCTTCTATCTGCCCAAAGAATGAATCGGAACGTGGACGAACAGGTTCCATGGGTGTTGGTCAGGCTGGGAGAGCCGGAAGTGTTTCAGCTATTAGAAGAGAAGTGATGAGGTTTGAGCAGCCTGCACAGGGCAGGGTAGCTAAGGTCCGACGGGCCACTGCAGAGGCGTGGGTGGCAGCGGTGTGAGCCTGGCCTGCTAAGGTTGGTCCAAGGTCCAGTGAGGAATTCTTCAGGAGAGAGAGCTCTTCCTAAGTGTTAGAACCACTCTCAGACAATCCTCGGTGAAATAACATTTGCACTTTATTTCATGCAGACAGGGACTGCATAACCATTGAGGAGTAGGGTAGGATTTAGGGGCAGCTGTCTCCTATTGGCTCAGTTTGAGATGTCAGTGACACTCTATTTGCGTGGAGGACTCCAGGTCTTTCCCTGCTTGACTGCCATGTTCCTCTCAGCGAGGTGTGGTGGCTACACACTCCAGAGCAGGTAAAGGTAGGCAGGGAATGGTTCTACTCCTACCGGGCTCAGTTCTGGGATTTACGGGGTCTGAGCTCATTCAACCTTACCAGTTCTTCTGTCTGGTGGCACCATCCACTTGCCCCACCCCAGGGGGAATATAAGAAACCTCCAGTGCAAGTGTGTGTGTGTGTGTGTGTGTGTGTGTGTGTGTGTGTGTGAGAGAGAGAGAGAGAGAGAGAGAAAGAGGGAGAGAGAGAATGAGTGTGTGCATGTGTGTGTGAGAGAATGTGTGTGTGAGTTTGTGTATGTGTATATGTGTCTGTGAGTGTGTGTGTGTGTTTATGTGTATATGTGTGAGTGTATGAATGTGTATATGTGTGTATGTTGTGTGAGTGTGTTTGAGTGTGTGTATGAGTGCATGTATGTGAGTGAGTGCGTGTGAGTGAGTGTGTGCGAGTGTGTATATGTGTGTGAGTGTATGTATGTGTGAGTCTGTGTGTGAGTGTGTGTGTATGTGTGAGTATGTGTATGTGTGTGTGAGTGTGTATGTGAGTGTATGTATGTGTGTGTGTGAGTATATGTATGTGTGTGAGTGTGTGCATGTATGAGTGTGTGAGTGTGTATATGTGTGTGAGTGACTGTGTGTGAGTGTGTATATATGTGTGTGAGTGTGTATGTATGTGTGTTTGAGTGTGCATGTGTGTGTGTGTGTGTGAGTATGTGTGTGAGTATGAGTCTGTTGGAGGGTAGTGAGTATCTACAGGGAGAACAGAGAAAGGGAGAAATGAAGTGCTCCCTCTAACATTTCCTCAAGAGTTTTGAGATTCTGGCAAGAGACCTTCTGACACAAGGAGGATAAAGGATCTGGAAGCAGTGAAGAAGATTCCCCGGACAGCACTCTAACCGACAGCCTGCACAGCGTAGTAACAAATGGTTTTCAAAACTAGCTTAAGAGAATCAGTACACTGGCCAGAGCGTTTGACGATGTCCAGCAGTACCAAGAAGAGGGCCTGCAGAATCTCTGGAGAGGCAGAAGTGCTTGGTGACAGAGTACTTGGGACTAGACACAGAAGAGCCCTTAGGACAAGGGATACTAACAGTGCACTCTGCAACTGACAGCTGGCCAGAGACAGTCAGAGGTCAACTGAGGTAGATATGGTGGGGGAGAAATTTGCTTTTCTGGCCAATTCTGCATGCCCCTCAACATCCTGGTTAGAACAAGGGGAATGGATGTCTTTTGTCATCAAACCCACAATTACAGGGCCAACATGTAGAGACTTTGGGTTCTTTGTGTTCTTTTCTCTCTGCCTTTTTGTTTTGTTTTTTAAAAAAAGCATTCCTCCACTCAAGGTCATTGATAGTGTGCCAAGACTCTCCCCAAAATTTAAATTTCTTCTAACTCTCAGGCTCTATGAGACCCCAGGAAAAGAGGAAAGAAGGGTGGTGGTTGTGGTGGTGGTGTGAAAGACCAAGCTGAGGGGAGGTTTGAAGCTTCAAACAGGAAAAAAATTCTTCCCAGTTAAAAAGTATGCATAAGGTAATCTTAATTTGCTACAGCGTGTCATGTATGTAGTTGTATTGAGGGTAATTTTAAAATGTACCACCTTTTCTCCAGGGTAGGCTCCGCTAATTTCCCACCCAGTTTCTCTTTTGTACTACCCACCTTTGGTCCAGGAGGTGACCTTGCTGAGATCTTTGAATCTATGGATAAAAGACACACACACAGAGTTAATTCCTTTACAATTTGCCTTCTTGGCACAATTATTGGGCACAGATATCTCTTGCATGGGAAAGCATGCCCTTACTAGTTTATTATCTCTGTCTCCCTACCTGCTCTAAACTTAGTGGCTAGTCCCACCTAGCTCCTGCCAAACATGCTTGGCTATCCGCCTGTAGCGGAGGCCACAGGCCCAAGCTCCCTGGAGACCTCCCATGATTGCTGTGCTCTTTTGTCTCCAAAACATGGTCAAAAAAGAGCTCCTCTCCTTCCCTGTATCCCCCTTTTCCTCCTGAGACCCAGGAGTCCCGCCTTTACCTTCTACTCAGCAATTGACAAATCAAGAACCAACAGGGGAACAGGACCTTAGCCTTATAACCTCTCTCCCCTTACGTAGTTGGGATTCAAAACTTGTTTAGGCAAGTGAAGAGGCATGAGCATCTCCATACACGCAGAAGAGGCCAATGACAAAATGCAATGTGCCTTCATGACAGAAGGCCAAGAGAGACTAGGACTAGGGGAGACAGACCTCCCAGCCGTAAAGGCAAAGGGCAAACACCCTGCTAAGTGGAGAAAACCATGGGGCAATCCCATTTAAATCAAGATTGACACAAGGCCATCCTCCTTTCCAACATCATGCTCAAAAGCACTAGATAGACAGAGAGGAAGAAAGTGACAGGTTACACACAGGGGAAAAAATGGGGTAAAAGTACCTGTTTGTAGGAATAAGAAAGAAACAGTAAGGAGAGATCACTGAGAAGGCTGGAAGTATGAGTTTTTTTTTTTTTTTTGTGAAAAGGGTTAAAATAACCGAACATTTTGGATAAGGATGGATTTTGTATGATAAAATAAGATTTTATTTTAAGAACGAACAACAACAACAACAAAATAAGAACAAAACCATGACACCTGACATCCAAGTAACAGAGGTTTCTTTTATAAGGTTTTAGCCTAGTCAGTGTTTAGGGTTTTTGGAGACTGAGACTTGAGGATAATGCTGTTTGATGAGGAAAGGCCATGAGAATTCCCAATGCTCTGCCGATCCACTCAGCAGCATTAGCTGTCTTCAAGGACCAGGAGCTCACGTCAGGATAATTACTTGTAATTTTGCTAATTTTTGTTGGGGGCTTTAACCACGTGGGGAAACTGAGTCACAACAATAACGAAGATTTATTATTATTTTTTAAAGATTTATTTATTTTATATATGTGAATACACTGTCTCTGTCCTCAGACACACCAGAAGAGTGCATCAGATCCCATTACAGATGGCTGTGAGCCACCATGTGGTTGCTGGGAATTGAACTCAGGACCTCTGGAAGAGCAGCCAGTGCTCTTAACTGCTGAGCCATCTCCCCAGCCCGATTTATTTTATTTATTCACGCAAGTATCTTATTTTGTTTATGCTTTATCTAAGTTTTATACAGGAAAAGTTATATTTTTGGTGTTCAACAAACAAGGCATGGGAGGCTAGCCAGTGGGGTCAGAGGGTTAAGAGGGGACAACCCTCCAGGAGAACAAGGGATTCCTCTGATTAGTTACCTGGCCTCTGGATTCAGAGGCTGCAGAGTCTCTAGAGGCTGGGCCCTAACCTGTGTATACGCTGTAGGAAGGGGCGTCACTGGGGACATATAATGCCATATTTAAAAAGTTCCCATTGAGTGGGGGTCTCTGCCATTGCTCAGCAGGTATATGAGAAATGGATGGTCTGCCTAAAAGGATGAGTTGACAAGGCTCAGACAGGAGGTCTTCTGGGCTGAGACCTTTCTAAAAAGCCCAGGGAAAGAAGTGGAAATGTTTACTGGATGTAGCAGACTACTCCCGAGGGCAGAAACCTCATGCCCACTGCCCCAGGGTAGAGACCTTCCCCATGCCCACTGCCCCAGGGCAGAGACCTTCCCCATCCCCCCCACTGCCCCAGGGTAGAGACCTTCCCCATG
>NW_022196895.1:71642926-71648794 GCF_008632895.1 Mastomys coucha
GCCCACTGCCCCAGGGCAGAGACCTTCCCCATGCCCACTGCCCCAGGGCAGAGACCTTCCCCATCCCCCCCACTGCCCCAGGGCAGAGACCTTCTCCATCCCCACTGCCCCAGGGCAGAGACCTTCCCCATGCCCACTGCCTGGCTGAAAGTAAGATTGAGATGACCTCAGAGTGAGTTGTATCACCTTGTTAAAAAATATAGATTCACATGATGGTTGCCATTGTGGGGACTTACAAAGAGTTTAAATACTAAAGTCAGACTATCACACTCCTTGACACCTTTCTTCCTCAGTTGAAAGAACGGACCAGAGCCTTAAATGTCAAATTAATCTTAGAGATAAAATTGCCTTGGACCAAGTATGTAACCGATAGCTTTTCTTAGAACCCTTGGAAAGGATCCAAGGCCATTCTCTTATGAAATGCCACGCGCCTTGCCCTACATGGGGTGGGGGAAGCCACTGACTTTCCACCATAGAGACTAAGGTCAATCTTTCAGAAATTATGTGACGGGTCTCTCCTTCACTATGCTTTCTCTTAGGTTAGAGTTAGAGGGCCTTCTTGATCTGGCCTGATCCTTGGATTCCCAGCTCATCCTTTCTAGCCTGGAGACCAAATGCTGATCCAAAATGGAAGAGAACAACCCAGAACTGACCTGGAAGGACCTGTTTTGGGTGCCGTTAACCACTGACCCAGTGGTTTAGATGAGAGAAGGAGGGCAGACACACTACACACGAACAGAAAGGTTGCTGGCAGCAGTGTCTGGGAAAAAGAATGGCCTTGCCACAAGTCGACCTTTTGAAGTTAAAATTCAGGAAGAGTCGTTGTTCATAGTCTGTTTGTTATGGGGAAAGATCACAGGGAACTCACTGAGACACCCCTGCACTGAGTCTTCAGTTTGCCTTATGTCTAGTCTTATGTCTTGGATGCTTAAAATGCATGAGGGCCATAGGCATGGCAATGAGGAGGCAAGGGAAGTAAAAACTGTAGGCCTAAGACAGACCACGGAGGTGGAAACCAGACGCGAGGAAATGAATTCGTGGTTGAAGCAGATGAAATATCGTCAGCGTATTAGACTGCTTGGAGACCCTGACAGACTTGCATTCCTTGTAGATGACATAACACCTGCCTCTCTAGAGAATAAGATTGCTTGGCAGTGTGACCACGCCCACCTACTCAGCCTCCCTTGGGACTGACACGATGCTAAGAGTTATTTTCAGACAGGAAGCCTGCACCGTAGTGCATGGTCCTAGAGTTGCTGAGATTCTTCCGCGGAGGAGTGCCACATCCTTATGCACCACGCATACCCTTAGCACTCTCGCTTCTGTAGGTCACATGGCTAAAGCAACACAGTATGCACTGGAACCACAATTTAGATCTGCTTCTCAAACTGGTGGTTTTCTGGGGGCAACTCAGAACTAGAGAAGAAACTCATACTAGGTTGCCTTCAAAATCCAAACACTTTCTTTGGTTAATTCGTTCCTGGAACAGGGATTTTATTTAGTCTGCATGCTTTCTAGTATCTGACTGTGGCCATCCGTCTGTGTTCTAATGTCACTCATGGCTATGATAAAACACTGTGACCAAAAACAATTTAGGGGAGGAAAGGTTTTATTTGGCTTACACTTCCAGATCACAGTCTACTATAGGGACAGGAACTTGAAGCAGAAACAATGGAGTAATGTTGCCTGCGGGCTTATACTCAGCTAGTAGCTTTCTTATACAGCCCAGGACTACCCGCCTAGGGAGTGGTGCTGCCAACAGTGGGCTGGGCCTTCCTACACCAATTAACAGTTAGCACAATCTTTCCTAGACATGTCCGTAGGCTGATCTGATCTGGGGAAATCCCCCAGTTGATACTCCCTTCTCAGATGACTTCAGGATCTGTTAAATTGATCATTAAAGCTAGTTAGGGCAGTCTGAAAGGCGAAAGTGCTCAGAAGGTTAGCTGGTGTTAAGAAATACAAGTGTCATCTTGTGAAGTTTGCTACAGGTGAGATCATGGTGGACTTCCCAGGGAAGCAGAGTCTCGTCTCCTCTGGCAGAGGTGACATACATCTTTGAGAAACGGAATTTATGGGGGATTTGAGGGTTTTAGATTCTCAAGTTCATTTCCCTCAATGTCTCCATCTCAAGTCACAGAGTCTCCTGTTACGATTCTGACTTTGTATATATTATTTTCAGCATTATGTGGCATTTTCATGGCTGACCTTGGAATTTGATCTTAGATCTGATTTCCAGTGTAATCCTGCCTGAAGTGGCAGAAAAATATAATGTTTTAGTATTTCTGTAGAGATAAGTTTATCTCCACAGATAAGATTATCTGTCTTTTAGAACCTTAAGTCTTTTTTCTTCTTTTCTTTTTGTTTCCTTTCTTTTCTTTTTGAGACAGGGTTTCTCTGAGTAGCCTTGGCTGTCCTGGAACTTGCTCTGCAGGCCTGGCTGGCCTTGAACTCACAGAGATCCACCTGTCTCTGCCTCCTGAGTGCTGGAATTAAAAGTGTGAATCAGCACCGCCTGGCTGAACCCTGTTATTTCCTTCCTGCCTTTAATGATGTCATAAATCATTACTCAAGTCTACAGTGCTTGTAACCAACACTGTCTCTGTACTGGTTGAAGCCATCACTGAATTTCCTGATGCTTTGACACGACCCTCACCTCCAACTTGTTCTTTACCCCAGTCAACTTAAAAAACATTTTTCAGGCAAGTTCTTACTGTGTCTTAGTTGCTGTTCTACTGCTATGAAGAGACACCACAACCAAGGCAACTCTCATATAAGACAGCATTTAACCGGGGGCTTGCTTACAATTTCAGAGGTTTGGTTTCATCCATTATCATCATGGCAGGGAGCATAGTGGTCAACAGGCAGATGCTGAAGCAGTAACTGAGAGCTAGATCATGATCCATAGACAGAGGGAGAGACTCTGGGCTTGGTACAAGCTTTTGAAACTTCAAAGCTGAGCCCCAGTGACACACTTCCTTCAATAAGGCCACACTTCCTAATTCTTCTAATCCTTTCAAGTAGTGTCAATTCTTGCTAAGAATTCAAATATTGGAGCCTATGGTGCCAATTCTTATTCAAACCACCACACACTGTGTAGTGGAGCTCACAGAGACCTTCCTTCTGTGTAAAGTTAGGAAAGGCATGTACCGCCATGCCTGGCTGAAGTACTTAGGACTTAAAGAAATGTAGGATGGTCAGCTTCTTAGTTTTATCCAAAAGTCACTCCAGGACAACTGTTTAGATCAATGTGCTGGTCTTTACATATTCAAGATGTAAGGCCAGGCATATGAGGGTCAAGAAAAATGAGAAGAGAGACGAGGAGATATTGAGACAATGAAGTGCCCCACCGTTATGTGACACTGAGTCATGAAGAAGTGGTACATCAGCTGGCGCACATGCTCCGGCTGCTCACTCATTCTCAGCCTCTGAGCAGTTCGTAGAACAGGCCTTGAGCCTTTTATTACCCAGCCCCTTCTCATCTTCCATCTACAAATGGAAGATGACACCCTTATGCTATAGTAACTGGCTTCGTGGTTACTGCTCAGAAAGCCACATGCCATGAAATGAGTGTACTATTCTAGCTAAGCCTGGAAGTGGAGAATGCTTCAGTGTGGTACACAGGATACATTTTGCCATGGGGGGCTGGGTTTATCCTGGAGTCTTGCCATCATGGGGAGGTTATTACCAGGGTTGGCAGCAGCATTCATAAGATAGGAACTCAGAAAGTCAGGGACAGTAGTCTAAGGAGCTATGTCTGTGTCTAAACGCTATGATTAATGGTAATATGAGCAAAATGAAGGTCATGTTACTCAATAAGCGTCACCTTTGAGACAATTTAGTTAGATGCAACCTTTGCTACATGTTATAAACTAGAACTTAAGAGTGGATTGCTCATGAGAGCAACCAGGTGTGCCTAATTTCACATGGTTGCTCTGGTGCTGAAAACACGGAAGAGATGTGCGTCCTGAGGGGCCTTCTGTGGAGTGTGGACCTCTGTGATCAATAGTACTCTCATTATCAGGTAACGAGGGTTTAGTTTCAACATAATAGATTTTCGTAAAGGTCTATGCTACCCAATGTTGCAGCCAGATCTTAAAAATCAAATTTATTGTTTGCCCAGGCCAGATGAAATTTCTACTGGCTGGGAATAAAGCCACGGCTTTCTGATCCATTCTAACCTCACGTGCACACCTTTGTCTCATGAGATGGTTCTTAGGTTGCACTTCTGGGGTTTGTGGAACTCTTTAGGGCCAGGAAAGCGTTATCAGTAGAAGAAAAGCAGTTGACACCTGATGCAAGGAGCCCTGTTTTTTGCCTTGGACAAGCTGCTAATCGAGTTTGCCATCTTCCAAGTGTTTTTTTTTTTTTTTTTTTAAGCCTGGACGTGTGCATCTCTGGCTCTCACCTGCTGGAATAGCCCGGGCATCAGAGCATCTGTTCCAAAGGCTTTTATTACAGTTAAATCTCTATTGTCAGCCTTAATAGATCGAGAGATAGCTAGGAAATTAGTCAAGCTTCCAGTGGTGTCTGTGAAGATGGGCCAGAAACAAAAAGCATACGAGTCAGCTAAGGGAAGACTTACCTTCACTGTAAATCTAGTAGACGGAGGCTCTGATAGGACAAAAGTGGAAGAGGGGAGCCTTCTAGGTGCACACGTGGAATTCCTCCTTAGGGAGTGTGCCTGTTGCTGCTGCCATCTCTGATGGACGGCAGGCTCCAGGAGCTTTGGATTTTAATGCAGACTCATAACAGTGAGTCTCCAGGCATTGGCCTTGGCCTGCATGATTGGTCCCTTTTGTTCCGAGGCATCCAAATCATTAAACCCAGCAGCTATTGGTTTCTCCGGCTCTCCAGCACTCAAGCATTCAGACAGCCACTGGGAGACCATCAGAAGCCCATGCAAGCCAATCTAGTAAGTAAGGCTGTACACATACATATGTTTCACATTAGAGTTGATTTCCTTCTTATAGGGAACCCTGACTAACACAGCCCTTGAACTCGGCAGTGCATCAGAAGAAGCCTGGAAGCTTTAAAGAGTACAGGCACTCTAGACTTGCACCTACCCTCTCTGAATCAGAGTCTGTAGGAATGAAAATCATCTTTAATTCTGACAACCCCCAGCATAATTCTGCTGGAGCCTCATCACGAGACAGTGTTTTACAATATGTGCCTCTCAGCATTGCTAATCTTTTGAGACTACTGTCTGGATTTGAACTTAATGTCTTCTTCATACGTGTAGGATTCTGACCTGATAGGTTTGATGAAGAAGACTTTCTATGTGTGTATGTGTGTATGTATGTACATATGTATGAATATATGTATGAATGTATGTATGTATGTATGTATGTATGCATGTATGTGTATTTTTCTCTTTCCTGCTAGAGAATATTTTAGATGTCTTTTAGAGAAAGTGGCTACAACAGAATTGCTTGAGCCTTAATTGTGTGGGATTCTGCAAGTTAATGAATTGTGCTGCTCTGGGATTTCCTCAGTAGCAGAGACTGTATCTCTTTACATGGTTGTGCCTTTAGCAACTGTTTAGTGTCATTCTTTCTATTTAGATGGACTGAAAATCCTGTCCCTTATCTAGTCCATCATGAGATTGAGACAGAGTGCTGGCAGGCCTGCCAAAGCCCATTGTTTTGGAGTGTGGCCCTTTAAGAAGTATTAATCTCTCTTTGGTGCCAGGAAGTCAGAGTGGTTAACAAGAAGCCTGTGAGAGGTACTGCAGTGGAAGATATGGACAGGCTAAATGACTGGAGTTAAAAGAAATGCAATTAGAGTAGATTGGGATATGTTCCTTCTTCTTCTTCTTCTCCTTCTCCTTCTCCTTCTCCTTCTCCTTCTCCTTCTCCTTCTCCTTCT
>NW_022196895.1:71648927-71652132 GCF_008632895.1 Mastomys coucha
CTTCTTCTTCTTCTTCTTCTTCTTCTTCTCCTCCTCCTTCTCCTCCTCCTCCTCCTCCTCCTCCTCCTTCTTCTTCCTCTCCTCTTCCTCCTCTTCCTCGCCCCCCTCCTCCTGTCGTGTTCCTTCTCAATGCTGCAGAATCTTGCAAGGATGAGAAGTGTCCACACTACCTTCCTTCACTGGATAGGTTTTGTCTGACCTTGCACTTGAAGATGGAGGACAAAGGAGAGATTGTACAAATGGGAGATGAACTGGAATCCAGGAACTGAGCAATCCAGAGGACCATGGAGTTTGGAAATTCCTTTGTTTTGTTTTGCTTTTTTGTTTGTTTTGTTTTTTGGAGACAGGGTTTCTCTGTATAGCCCTGGCTGTCCTGGAACTCACTCTGTAGACCAGGCTGGCCTGTGCTGGGATTAAAGGCATGCGCCACCACTTCCCAGATGGAAATTCCTTTAAGATACAGTTTTCTCCTTAGCTAACTAGACCTACTTCTGGAACTGGCTAGTTCTGTGGCTTGGGTTGGGACAGGACCAGGATGTTGTGGTACTCTGGATGCTATTCCATGGCTTGCTAAGTCTGCTTTCTTACAGAATCAGAGACCGCCAACCAACGGCGTCACCCACAATGGGCTGGGCCCCCTCCACCATCAATCACTAATTAAGAAAATACCTTAGCTGGATCTTACAGAGACCTCTTCTCAATTGAGGTTCCCTCCTTTTAGACCCTTCTCTGTGTGTCAAGTGACATAGACTAGCCAGAACAGATAGCTTAATTTTTGTCAGCTAGTGGAGCCTTGCAGAAGCCACAGGGAGCCATGGCTTACTGCATTCTCATAGTCTGTTCATCTCTCTAGGGCTCTGTCATTCTGAGCTGATGGCTCTTGGATCTCCTCAGCTACCATTGTCTGTGGGACATAGTAAAAGCTGCATTTAGAAAGAGATTTATAGCACTGAATTCATGTAAGAGACTAAAATTGATATTCTAAGTGTGCACCATAAGAAACCAGGAAAATAAATGGAATTTTAATCTAAAATAAGCAGAAGAAAACAATTAGTAAGAATTAGGGTAAAAGGCAAGGAAATTGGAAATTAGGTATCAACAGAGAACATCAACAAACTCAAACACTGGCTCTAAAGTTGAGTCTCTACCTAGGCTGATGAAAAGGAGAGAGGACTCACACTATTAATATTAGATATGGAATTGGGGACACCATTACACACCTCAAGGAGATTAAAATGATAATAAAAGTATGAAAAAATTTCTGCTCCCTGGATTTATAATCTAACCAAAACAGAGCAGTTTCCTGAAAGATACAATGTACAGAGACATACATGGAGCAGGTAATTTGATTGGGCAGAAAATGTATTTAAGAAACACATTTAATAGTAAGTAAGAAGCTCTGCAGGAGAAAACCAACAGCCTATAGAGTTTACCAGTGAATTCTGCCAAACAGTTAATTTGTATGTGATCTTCCCTGCTTATTGTTATTGTCAGCATTATCTGTGATCTAGGATCCTTGCTCTAGTGTCTGCATTTTTCCTTCCATCCTGGAATATTGTAGACTCTGCTGATTGCTTTATGTCCTGAGCCTATCTCTGTTGTCTCATAGAGGAGGACTGGTCTGGAGCTGAGTGCCCCATGCCTAAGGGCCTAAACTATCTCAATTGTGGAAGCCTGGGCTTGAGACAAGCCAGGGACTCCATGGGTAATGTTCTGGTGGTCTGGGCACTGAGGAAAGATGGGGGGTAGGTAGGAGGGAAAGAAGCAAGCTGTGAAGTGCACCCCAACCTCACTACAGTCTCTCTCGGCCACTTAGAGGGCACAGATGCTTGCCGGCATGGACCAGGCATGGCCTTCTCCTTCACACCCAGACTTCAGCCTCATCCTACGCGTTCTCACTTCCTAATCTCCCCCCTGGATGCCGAGAACAGGACTGGGAACAGAACTTCTGTATCTTTGTGTTTCTAGGATCCTACACTGAGCCTGGCACTTAGTAGGTGCCTAAAATGTCTTGTTGCCTCTATGCCTAAAGACTCCATAATCCTGCCATAATTGAGCATGAAGCAGATGTGCTCACTGTGGCCAAGCCTCCTTTGGCTCTTCAGAGAAGGAGAACACCAGCCTTTCTGTGTATCATGGTCCCCACTACGGCCTTATTCCTGTGACTTCTTTGACAATGTATTTTCTTAGTTTTGTTTTGTATTTTTACTATGCAGCCCAGTTGTCCTTGAACTCATGATCTTCCATCCTTGAATTGATACTGTAGGCATGCGCCAGAACACCTGGATGACAACATCTTTACATCTCCAAATTAATGTCTTGAGGTTAGGGATGGCATCATCTACTTAAACTTGTACAGTCCCTAGCCCATCAGCCCTGCTGTGAATTCACAGCCTAGTGTGAATTTCTGGTTAAATGGATCAATGTGTCATCTTCTGGTTCTCCAGTTGTCATTTACTCTTCTGGTTTTTAGAGACAATGCATTTGGATTTATTATTTCATAGCGAGTGGATCACCACATGCCTTACTTAGGGTTTCTCTTGCTGTGGTGAAACTTCAGGACCAGAGCACCTCGGGGAGAAAAGGATTTGTTTGTCTCATAGTTCCATATCATTGTTCATCACTGAAGGGAGTCAGGACCGGAACTCAAAACGGACAGGATCCTGGAGGCAGGAGCTGATGCAGAGGCCATGGAGGGTGCTGCTGACTGGTGGATTACAGTTTCAGAGGATTAGAGTCCATGACAGCAGAACAAAGACAAAGGCTTGGCAGCAGGAATAGCTGAGCACTCATGTCTTGATCCAAAAGTGGGAGGTGGAGAGAGCAACTGGGAATGTATTGAGTCTTCTGAAACCTCAAAACCTGTACCCAGTGAAATGCTCCTGGAGTTGACTTTTTGCTACTTCGTGGGTTCTTCTTTCTTCCTCCATTCTCCACCCTTTTCCCCCTCTTCAACCCCCTACACTAGGTAGGAGAGAAAAAAGGATATCGAGGAAAGGAAAGAGATCCCTGAATAAAGTCAGGGGTCTGGAACAGAGCATTGTTACCGTTAGACTACTTTTTGCTGATTAGGGGCACTAATTTCTTCTTGTTGTTTCTTCTTTGTGCACAACTACTTAACAAAATACAACCAAGAGCAACAACCCAGCATCCATCAGCATCCAACAGCAACCCAGCATCCATCAGCATCCAACAACAACCCAGC
>NW_022196895.1:71652520-71652687 GCF_008632895.1 Mastomys coucha
AACCCAGCATCCATCAGCATCCAACAACAACCCAGCATCCACCAGCATCCAACAGCAACCCAGCATCCATCAGCATCCAACAACAACCCAGCATCCACGAGCATCCAACAACAACCCAGCATCCATCAGCATCCAACAACAACCCAGCATCCATCAGCATCCAACAG
>NW_022196895.1:71652844-71654132 GCF_008632895.1 Mastomys coucha
CAGCATCCAACAACAACCCAGCATCCATCAGCATCCAACAGCAACCCAGCATCCATCAGCATCCAACAGCAACCCACAGCATCCATCAGCATCCAACAACAACCCAGCATCCACCAGCATCCAACAACAACCCAGCATCCACCAGCATCCAACAACAACCCAGCATCCATCAGCACCCAACAGTAACCAGAGGCAGTCCACTCCACCTCTCAGGGCCCTAACATTTATATACCCACTGAAAAAAAATCCCAGAATTCCAAATGTCACACAATCACAGAAACTACCTTCAGCTGGTGAAATCTCCCCGGCTCCCCGTTAGCATGAGGCAAATCATAGTCAGCTGCTGTGGACAACCTGAAGCAGTCCCATATCCCACACTTGGGATTAAAACTAAAACATATGTTTCTGTTTGTTTGTTTGTTTGTTTTAAGGAAACCAAAATTCCAAAATTGTCGCTACATACTTCCTCCAACAAGCCCACACCTGCTAGTTCCTCCCCAAAAGTTTTACCAAGAGGGGACCAAATATCCAAGCATCTCGGCCATTCTCTTTCAGACTGGCACACCATTTCACTGGTCCTCTGCAATTGTTCACATACAGACATTTTCAGAGTTTTTAGCAATAACAAAGTCAGTAGAGTTTGTAATACCCAGAAATTGTAATTTACTAGAAAATTCTAATCCCGGGCACTGTAATCACGTGGGGATTTTAGACAAAGGGTTTTCCATTCCATGGAACTTCTCACTTGTCAAGAGTTTCTCTGTCATGCTGGGCCTTATCTCTCAGAGATCAGAGAGACCAGGAGGCCCACCCTCTCCATCTTCCTCAGACTGGAACTTAGGGCACTGGCTTCCGTGGGGAATGAACATCATTTTCTGTCTTTCTCTGTGTTCTGGGGACTGAGGGGAGGGGTCTTGGCTAGCAGGTGCCTTGGCAACCTCATGCTGGCCTTTGTCTAAGCATCCGCACCCTCCTGTGCTTAGCCAGCATATCACTAATGGTAATGACATTGAACTTAGACCTAAGGGAAAGGCCTTGCGAGTGTGAAGAGTTCAGTCCTCAGATAAAACCCTACATGGAGAATCCAG
Source organism: Mastomys coucha (assembly GCF_008632895.1). Lineage (NCBI taxonomy): Eukaryota > Metazoa > Chordata > Mammalia > Rodentia > Muridae > Mastomys > Mastomys coucha. The sequence continues at coordinate 71,653,933 of NW_022196895.1, forward strand.
GTGTGGTAATGCTAGCTTGTAGTTCCAGTGCTAGGGAGGTGGAAATAAGAGGATCCCTGGGGCCCCTGACAGGCTTAAGATCTCTAAAAGAAAACAAAGTAGTTACCTTCCAAGGAACAACACTTGACATTGTCCTCTGATTAGACACAGACACAGACACAGACACAGACACAGACACAGACACAGACACAGACACACAC
>NW_022196895.1:71654142-71663416 GCF_008632895.1 Mastomys coucha
GAGACTCATTTCCCAGCTTCCTAATCCAGCAAGTTTCTTAACTTCTCTTTTTCTCCATTTCTGCTCTGTCGGTCATACTACTAGGACTCCTCCATGGTCATGTAAGGGTTAAATGGCTGGCAAACAGTAAGTGCCATGAGCTTTTGGTTGCCATACTTCAGGCCTTTTGCTGTTGCTGAGCTCAAAAGGGAGGAAGGAAGGCCACCGGGGTCTAGGATCCCAGGAAGCTTCAGCTCCTACAGATGGCTGAGGTTGGTAGAGGACTGCCGAGGGCTTCAGAATTAAGATCCAGAGGAGAATCCTCATCTTGGGCTTCTTCCTATGGAGCTGACATTTCTCAGCCCCAGGTCTGGTTCTCATGTGTGCTTCTACTGTCTCTAACACATCCCTTAGGAGAACGTTGGGTTTTGCAGCTGCCTTCTTAGAAAAGATGAACTTCCGAATGAGTCACACTGGGGAAGGCTTTTCAGGTAGATCAGAAGGCCAGGCCAAAGAGTGGTTAGACTACAAGGCTGGGCCTGAACCGAGGTGAGTGGGGATGCCCGCCCTCTCCCTAGGGCAGGGCATCCTCCATGTTCTGTGTTTGCAGACTCTCCCAGACACACCTAGTCTTTAACTATCCCACAATCCTGGCTCAGAGTTTTACTGAAACCACCAAGTCCTTGCATTTAACCACAAGAAGAAAACCACATCTTTTGAGCTGGTTTGTTTTGTCTTTTGGTATTCTCTCTTATTCTCTTTTCTCTTGTTTTGTTCCCCATTCCAACGTAATTCTCTCTGTCTCTAGCTCTCTGTCTCTCTTCCCATGTCTCTGTCTGTCTGCAGGCATTATATGCATATCTGTCTCTATGTCTGTCTGTCCATTTCTCTCTTTGTGTGTGTCTCTTTGTCTCTGTCTCCCCCTCCTGTTGTTCCTATCAGAAGCTGTCCCCTGATTTCTTGTGTCAAGAGTGCCCAAGATTTGGCTATGGAATCTATAAACAAAGGGTGCCCACAGCCCTTAGGGCATTTGGGACCAGCCAACCCAACCCCATTCTCTTAGATCTGAGGCCCCGCTGAGGGCAATGTCTCAAAGCCTGGAAGAGCCAGGGTAGGGCTGCGTTGGGTTTGCAGGCTCTGTGGGCCTGGTGGTGGTGACCTAGCCTTGAGCTCAGCGGCTTTGGTCAATGCCAGGCTTTGTAGAGTACTATAGGTCTGGCAAGGCCCATGGGTTAATGCTGGCTGCTTGGTTTCCCTTTGAGCTGCCCACAGTCAGTAGACTTCCGGTTTCAGGAACACAGACTCCTTTGTCTGGGGTTGTAGAGGTCTCTTCAGGATAGGCAAGGGAGGCAGATGGTGGAGTAAAGGAAGGCTATGAGTTAGATTCGTTTTGCTGTGTGGTTGGTCTGGATTCTCCATGTATCTCTATGGTGAGATGCTCAAAGTTTCTCCTGAGGGACAGAATAGAGCGTACCTCCAAAATGATGTGTTCCAGAGCACCAGTTTTGAAGTTATAGTGGTGAGAGGTTAGGCAGAGAATTTATAACACCAGGGCCACAGGTTCAAGTTCTTTCTATGGCCAGGAAGTTACTCAAATAGGGAAAGGATCAGATGTACAGTGTAGGATACGAGTTAGGCAAACATTTTAGATATTAACATTTACATGTTTAAAAACTCGGTTTTGAAGGATCCTTTCAGACAACTAAAACATATTTCTAATGAGATGTAGTCCCCCAAGTGAGTTCCTAGTCCCTTTCCTAATGCCACAGCTGAGCTATTCTGATACGGAGGGACTAAAGAAAAACACCAGAGCCCTGTAAGGGTTCCTAGCCCACAGCCCAGCAAACACTAGGTGCCTGTTAACAAGTCACGGCCTAACAACAGACACTGAGGGGCAGCTGCTCCAGCTGAGCAGTGGAGTGTCAGCTCTCGAGTGCAGGACCTGGGTTATGGGTATGTCTCTCCGGGGTCACTTTAGTGCTATGAGTGTTAATTTGGGGGAACAGAACCCGGAGCCTCACACAGACTAGGCAAATGCTCTAAGACTAAGCTTACACTCACAATTCCCAAGCTTCCAGCTCCGGGTGCATCTAAGCTACCTCACATCGTGGGTGTGACTCAATCCATGCTTGCTATGACACACTGCACCCACCCCTTAGCTAATTCCATGACAAGCTGGAAGCTTTTCAGTAAACAGCAGTGGTTCTGTGGATTGGATTGAAGGTTCATGCATCTGTGGCTCTGGTCTACCACAGGGAGAAGGATGAGAGGCAAGGTCAGGTCTTCTCAGGCTATTTCCCTTTGGATAGGGAACTCTGCTGATGGGCAGTTGATGTTTGAAGGCAGGCTGGTAAGGTGCTGGGATTGCTCACCAGACCTCTACTGCTTACTCACCCTTGGCAGCTGCAGCTTGCTTACCTTAGCAAGCAGTGGCTCCTTTGCTCTTGATCTTAGCAGGAGGAAGGCTGTCCCGCACTGGAACATCTGGGAAGTGGGTGATTCTCTCTCTAGGATTCACACAGTTAGGCTCGCCACTCGCTAACTTATCAAGGCAGGCGACTGACTGCCTGCTATCTCTGGATTGCCCTAACCACTATCACTGCACCTTGTGAGTACTTCTGAAATGATTAAGTGTAGTGGTTTGAATGAGAATGGGCCTCATCGGCCATATATTTGAATGCTGGGTCTGCAGTTGGAACTGTTTGGGAAGGATTAGGAGGCGTGGCCTTGTTGGAGGAGGTGTGTCACTGGGGATGGGCTTAGAGATTCTAAAAGCTCATGCCATTTCCAGTGAGCTCCCCCCTACCCTGCCTCATACTCATGGATCAGATGTAGCTACTGCACATCTCAGCTACTACACCAACACCATGGATACCTGCCTGCTGCCATGCTCCCTTGCCATGGTGGTCATAGACTCTAACCCTCTGCAACTGTGAGCCCCAAATTAAATGCTTTCTTTTATCAGTTGCCTTGGTCTCGGTGTTTTGTTGCAGCAATAGAAGAGTAACTAAGACACCGACTGCAGTTCCAGCTTTAATGTAAGAAGACAAGGACCGATTATTTACTTTTTAAAGAGAGGCTCATTTTACAGTATATTTTCCCTTTGCAGCTCTTTAAGTAGCCCAAGCCTAAACTGATGAACAGCCTTGGTCTGTTCTGTCCACAACACTACTCTTGGTTTTCCTCATCCCTCTGCCTCCGATGTCCAACCTGTCCACCCCTAATCACAGTGAGTGTTGTTACAACTCGCTCTATGGTAGACTCCCTGCTCAGCACTGTGAGTGAACTCATCCAGTCAACCCCCGTGGATGCTTCATGAAAGACTATATCCCTGTGTCATCTGAGAGAATATAGGCTTGAAGAGTTCCAGACAACTTTGCTGTGAGAATGGCAGAATCAAGACTGAAAACCCGGCCTAAGGATGGACACTGCCCAGAGCTGACTCACTCAAATGAAACAGTTAACCCTTCACCAAGGGCTTTGGCTCACCATACTGAGAATGAGTAGGCATGCTATTTCTCTGACTCCCAGAACTTTCCTGTTCTTATCAACTCTCCTGAGCCAGCTCCTACTGAGCTTTAGTCTCCATCCATTGGGTATACTTCTTGTATACCCAATTCCAAGAACTGAGATGTTGGTGGTGTATATCTGTCACTCCAGCCTTGGTGGAAATAGGTGGATCCCTGGACAGCGTAGCTGAATGAATGATCTTCAGGTTCAGTGAGAGACACTGTCTCAAACAATGAGAGTGAGAGGAAAAACATCTAATGTCAGACTGACCTACACACTCACACACACACACACACACACACACACACACACTCATTCACACATATACACATGCACACACTCACACACATACAGGCACAGACATACTTATATACACAGGCATACACACACACAGACACACTCATAAACATACACAGACACACTTATACACACAGGCATACATACTCACACACACAGACACACTCACAAACACACACACATACACACACACACACACATTGCCTTCTTGTCCACTCTTCAAAAGAGAGTCTGCACAAGCCTGAGAGGATCAGGGAGTTCATGTTGCCCCAGTCTACCCTGAGACAAGAGGTGCCCTCTCCAAGGCTTTCCTACCACCAGTAGAACTGGGAACAATGGCCTTGCATTTCATAGTCTCCTGCTCATTCAAGCTTCCTGGACCAATACATGCCAGTCTCTCAGGGGTTAATCCTGGGTACAGCCTGTCTTTCCCTGGCCTGGTACATCTACTCCTAAATATTGGCCCAAGCCTCCTGTTGCCCTGCTGACAGATTCCAGACACACTTACATACACAGATACTAGTTGCACAGGCTTGTCTGAGCCTGCGACATCCTGTCCTTCCCTCCCCTTGAGAGTGGAGCAGAAGTTATAACATTCATTAGCCTAGAGCCTGTGCTAGTCCCCCAGCACTGCAGAGCCGTTTCTCCCTGCATTATGCCCGCTGATCCTAGGTCACTGTTGTAGTTCCTGTTGTATACCCTAGGAGCTGAGGGGCAAGCCTCAGAGGGGCTCTGCAGCGGCTGGAGCTGGCACGCCATAGGAGTTGGGAGTGTCTGATCCTTGGGCTAGCCATGTAGAGCTTTACAGCAAATCCAGGCTGCTGTTAAGGCAATCTTGGAAGAGGAGGAAGCATGGGGACAATGACATAGTCCTGCAATGAAGGTGGCTCTACCTGGCTTGCCCAGCAGTCCACCCACTTAATTGGCTCATGGTTCTGCTCCAGTCTAGTTTGTGGCTAGCTCTCCAGGCTTGATGAACCCAACCTTTAGAAAGGTGTCTCTGCACCTATGCCACTCACTCAGTGAACCAAGAGAATTTTCTGTGTTTCTTTTTGAACTGAGCCCTGCAGATGGGGGCATTTTTGGAAGGGAGTCCTGTTAGATGCATGGTTCCCCAAAGCCTATATGTTCCTATATGTTCCAGTCTCGTGGCCAAATGACAGGTTTGAAACAATCCGATGTATACTTACTAAGAGAATGCCAAATGCCTGGCCTCTTGCCAGGCTCTGGTGATCTAAAGAATACCGAGGGTGTGCACCTAACCAGGGCAGACCCAGAATGTGCCCCTGGTGGCCTCTGCATTGATATGTAGGTCTGATATGCTACAACACCAGGGCAGTGGACTAGTGTGCTCCAATGAGATTTTAACCGTCATGGCTTCCTCTGGAGCTTTTGGGATTGCGCATCCTTGTAGGCTCAACTCAAAGCCCATCAAAAAGGCTGTGGCACCTTCTTTTCTTGGACTCATCCACCAAGGCAGCAAATAGAGAGAGGATGCTGACTCTGTGATGGGTACCTTATGGAGCAAAGGTAGCCTCGCCCACTTATGATATTGTATTCCAACAGAGACAGTTCAATACATGGCTGAAGGCCCATGTAGCTCCACACTGGGGACTGGACATGTGATACCAACAGCCCAGACTATGTGTGAGCCCCTATGAGAGACCTGGATGCCGAGCCAGCTGATCCCACTCACTGTGACCATTGCAAGCACTGTGAAAGGACATCCAAGGAATAATGACTGTCACCAAGGCTTTTACCTCCAGTGCCACAGCAGTTGTCTGGAGGGAGTGACTCCACTATACCCAGGCATAGCTGGCTCCAACTGGCAACTGGAGAGGGATTCCTGGTAGAAGTAGGCTTTGAGTTGGTTAGTAGGCTTCCAGAACCGTCCACGCCCGCCTTTGATCTTTTGTCTTTGAGAACTAAGAAGCATTCTCAGTCTGGCCCATGGAGTAAGCCTGGTGGTTTGTGCTTCAGCCACATAAGTAGGCATTGGCCTTGTGTCTTGCCAGCCTTCGGGAGTGGAGGGCGCTGAGATCCTCTAGGGACATGCCATCTCTCTCATCTCTTTGGATCAGCTTGGTGCTCAGTGTCTGACTAGTGCAGGTGTGGGAGACTGGGTACCTGAACATGTGCCCCTGAGACTCCTCTGTCACCTCTCTGGGGTCTTGGGTAGGGATTTCAGTAGGTTTGGGGTAAGGCAGAGCCTAGCCTGTGCTGGGATGGATTTTTAACTAGAGCCTGGGAACACTGATACCACGGCTGAGAAAACACACTCACCTTTCCTATTACTCATTCATATCAGAAACAGTCGCCGAATTAGGTGTTGAATAAAAGACTATTTCTGTAAGAGTCACGAGGGCAATGGAAGGGTGTGCCACTTTCCCAGAGAACTGCCATCAAACCATGTGACTTTGTTTGGGAAGCCACCCAGGGTTCAGTAAGAAGCAGAGAGGGGCAGCCCACCTTGCTCTCTCCTTCATTGGGAGCCTTTGATTGATTCACCAGCATTTCTCCCTCTTGAGGCAGGGTCTTACACATAATCAGACCAGGCTGTCTTTTACCTCTTGATCCTCCTGCCTCAGCCTGGAGAGCTCAGGGATTGTAGATTTGTGCTCCCTGCTTGGCCTGGAAGCTTGTTAGATAGAGCGAGGACATTGGAGTCCAAACTGGGAGTCAGTGCTTGGTGAGCCGAATACTGTGCTACATGGGCCTCCAAGGCTTCGTGCTCCCAGTAATTCAGAGGAGGTAAGCATAACTCATGTCCTGGGTAATCTGTTTCCAAGCATCTCTGATTACATTCTTTTACATCAAAATGCCCATTTCCTGATAATGTATTTGTTTTGTTTTTACAATCGCACACCTCCAGGTTAGGTGAGCCTGTACCATTCATGCTTCAACAGTTTGGGACTCAAAAAATAGCACCTTTCTGATAGCCTGGGATACAGCTATGGGCAAAATGCAATTTCTACTACCTGTGGGTGGGAGAGGGTGAACAACCAGGGACAGGTGGTAGTAGAGCCACTCAGAACCGTGAGATAAGGGAGTCGCAGAAGTCACAGACTTGCAGGTGAGTGTGAGCCAAACAGCCAGCTGAGGAAAGTAGCGAAGGCAGAGGGAGAGCGAGTGCAGATAGCAAGGCCCAGAGAGCAGGCCGCAGCCAGCCCAGACACAGGGACCTGGAGGTAGTGATGAGCAGAGGGCCTGTGGGGGCTGAGGTCCACCTAGAAGGCCTACCGGGATGTGCAAAGGACGTTGGCTTTACCCTGAATGATGCAGAATGGCATGGACTGGCTCTTGGCAGAGGAGGGACAGGGTCCAACTGATGTTTCCTAAGTCCTCTCACTGGCTGTGAGCACCTGGGGCTTTGCAGGAGGAAGAGAAGCTGTAGAGAAGATAGGAGCTGAGGGTATGAAGGAGGACATCAGAGGCCAAGTGAAGTCCGTGGGGGAGCTGTGGAGGAATTAAAGGAAGGGTTAGTCATCATCAGAGGGTGCTAAGCAGTGAGGTGATGTCGCTTGTCTCAGGTCTGAATAAAGCAGACCTGAGAAGGAAGCCAGCTCTCACTCAAATACAATGTAGGCCTTCCCCTGAAGAACCAGACATATTTACATTACAGGAATCTTACAGACAAGGAAATGGACAAGAGTCGATCGATACTTGTCTAAGGTTACATGGTCAATGAGCGGCAGAGTCTGGATTTCCGCTCTGTGCAGTTAACGACTGAGCCCCAAGCCTTGCTAAGTCTTCGGACACAGAGGAGTACAGTACAGGAGACTGCGCACAATGTCTCCAGAAGCTAGCCAGTGCTGGGCTAGTCTGAACCTGACGCCTGTGCTTCCGGGCATCACTCTCAGTTACTGGGTGGGCCCAGTGCTGAATTTGACCTTGACCATCACCCCATATGACAGAGGCCACACAGTTATTCTGGAGACAAAAGCTGTTTCTCCATTTCTTGTACTCTCTTGCTGCCATTTCCCCCTTGCACAAGTATTTCTAGGCTGGCTATGTGTGACGGTCTCTGGCTGGATTCGACTTTGGGTCCCGGGAAGGAGCTGGGGAGAACTAGCTCAGGTTCCTCCCAGGTCACCAGGTAACAAGGTTTTCTAGCTAACGACCCACCAGGGGGCGCCCAAAGACAGAACCCTGGAAGTCACTGAACCTGGTGGGCAGCCTCTGGCTGAGAAAGCTTGGTTGGGTATGGTTGCCTTAGTGCAAGCAGGAGTGGAAATACACAGAGAGGGCCCAGAACACAGGAGTGTGGTTTCTGAATCCGTGCCCAGCTAGCTCAGAGCCTTTCCCTTGCAATGGCTGTGGCTGCCCTCAGAGCGGTATCCATCATATCCCAAGCTGGATTACGTATGTCTGTCTTTGTTCCCAAGATTAACTGCAAAAAGTCAAGTCCTCTGTGGATGTACAAAAACCATGGCAGACCGGGACCACGGAGACCACTTCCTTATCCACCATGATGGGTATAGACCTAGGCCACCAAAGCGAATGATCTGGATCCCCCTGGCACTGGCTAGAGGCGCATTTCACCCAGAGAGGCACCCGTGGCCCTCCAGCGCATATGCCCGCTTCACACCGGATGAAAACTGTTTTTGTGGTTCCAGAGACAGCCTGTGTGTTCCTTGAGAGCAGGGACCATATTCTACAAATCTTTGCTCCCAGTTGAACTAAAATATATCCAAAGCATATGGAGACCAACCGGGCCCGCTTCCAGTCAGACCTGGGAGGGAAGAAACATGATGCCTGGATGTGTCTCACATAGTGGAAAACTTGCAAGTACTTGGCTTTCCATTCTAAGATTGCTGTCGACAAGCTACACGGAGGATGTGGCCACATCTGGCCTAATGCCTACTTCTAGACAGCAAAGCTCTACTGAAATACAGCCATGCCCACTCACACACACATTGTCTATTCTGAGTTTTGCACTCCAGTGGGGTCTACAGAATATCCCCTTCCAGGGCTGCTTCACTATGCTTCCATAGGAATTGACAGCCTCACGGGGGAGCCAAGGATCTCGCATCTGTCTTTCCAGGTCTGGCTATTGTGCTAGATTGAGGGCTTTCTACAACTGTTTAGAACATATACAGGCCAACTCAATTCTGTCTCCACAGTTTACAATGCTTTGTTGAATTTTAATTCATATGTAATGCAGTTTGCCCAAGTGTGCACATCACTCCATTGCCTCTTACTCATCAGTCTTGTGAGTTTTCTCTCCCTCCTTTACTCCTTAAAGGACACATGTGTCAACTTGTGACGTTATCCACACTAAGATGTAAGGTCACCTAGAAAATACTAAAACAAGCTGGATCTCATGGGATCTCCAGGCCACTTGTCCTAGGCAGTGACCATCAGTGTCCAGCAGGGGTTCTCAGAAGTAGACACGGAAGTGGAAATTTCTGGTTTCTTTGGAAACTCAGTCGTGCCAAGTGATGGGGTTTTGTTTTTTGTTTTTGTTTTTTGTGTTTTTTTTTTTTTT